>NW_026607074.1:0-600000 GCF_029890125.1 Rhinichthys klamathensis goyatoka
ACCAGACCACCATTTCAACTAATATGACATAAACAGGTGATACAACACTTATCTCCTCAGACAAATTCCCATTCCGCCCCAGCAGCTCGCCAAAGGACGGAGCAATGATGGGGAAATTCAAATCAGGAGCGTTAAGAACCAGTTGAGCACTTTTATCAAAGCCAAAGAGGACTGAAGCGTTCTGACCGCCTTCATCATTATGTGGTCCTGCTTTTGTTCCCCTTAATCGATTTCCGTTCTGCAGTGGATTGTCACAGGATGGAAAGGAGGGGGGTATGGGCAGTGTGTTTACCGGCAGTTGTGTTTATAAAAATCTGTAGAGTTGCAGGGTGAGCACTTTGCTTCACGGAGCATTAACAGTGATGGGGTGAATAATTCATAACATATAGCACTGACGAAACGGGTACACAACAGACACACAAATTCACACTCTTACATGCAGACACAGTCAAAGACAGGTTTAGTTAAACTTCATCTTTACATCCAATTAAACAAAGAACTTAACTGGACATGCAACATTACAGAAATTAAATTTGTATAAGTCATAAGTGTTATTGCAGTTATATGTGCTTATAGTGCTAGTCTGAGGAGGGAATGTATGAACTAGTAATCTAGACAATAAAGCCTAATCCATAGATAATTTACTTATACTTTCTGCCACTCATTTAATGCCCTCTTCCATTTTTTGCTTATTTGTCTATTTTAAGCAACTCAAATGCTTTTTTCTGCCCATCTTTCCTTGTTCAACTACAGCACATGCTCAGATGACACTTCAGAAACAGCCTATTTGAAAAGAGTTCATTAAAATATTATAATACTGCACTTTAAAATGTAGCATAAGACGTCACTCAGTAGAGTCATTATGAGTCAGAGACCCTTGCTCTGTTCCAAATCTTTCTGAGCTGCACACGAAGGCAGTATTTCAGGCTTAATAGGCACACTCCAGACACGGAGACTAGTTCAAAAGGTTGACAGCACAATTATACAGCCTCCTAAAATACCTTGTTTTTGTCAAATTCTATGTCAGCATAGCATGTATCCTTCACAGAAGGCAATCCCAGTATGAAGAGCGAGTTGGAAATTTTAAATGATGCCAGACAAAGTGAAATAAATGCTGATAATTAAAGAAAATCACTGCTGTCCAGTTTTAGGTGTATGTTCCGTCTATTTGGGTTTTAGTTTTGGTTTTCCGTCTGCCTGACTCACTGTTAAAAATTGACTAAAAAAAACAGGAAAATTCTAACAGTTACCAAGGGAAAAAGCCTGAGCAAACCATCAGTTTAGTTCTAACACGCCCTTCTTAAAAAGGGGTAAGGATACTTTATGTATCAAATAATGAGACTAAGTTTGATACTTGCATGTCTCGTCCATTTGCATTAAACTGTCCTGATGCAATTTGTTGAGGCTCCAGTTGACCTTTGCTGATGTGGTCTTGATGAGAGAGAACAAGTGGGCGTCAGAGGATCTTTGGTGAATCGAAAGACAAGGCCGCAGCCTGGCGCAAGCTTGGGTTCCTTGGGGGACTTCTAGTTCAGCCTCATCTTCACGTTAGGACTTCTCAAGAAGGACCAAGAGAGTCAGAGAGCCAGAGGCTAAGAGTGCAAGAGGCTAAAGCCTAGTTCACACTACATGATTTTAAGCCCGATTTGCAAATCGTTGAGCTCGCCGACAGGTCAGGGTGTTATCGCGTGCAAATCGCGGGGGATTAGCAGGCGATGAACGCTCGCCAATCTTTTAGTATGAAAGAGCCAACAACGCATCAAAGACGCTCGCAGACGCGTCGCCGAGCCCAGAAAAATATCTAGCATGCTAGATTTCCAGAGCTGTCGCACGACTCAAGCTCACGTGATATCATGAGCTACAGCCAATCAGAGCGAGGCATGTTCGCGTGTTGTGTTCTTCTTCGTCTTCTTCGCTGGGTATTGGCGCGCGTGCTGTTTCGCGTCATTTACGGTTCGTTTTATCGCGTGATTTTTCGTGACAAAACGTGGTTTGTAGACAAGATAGAATCGTAGGGTGACAGAGTTGTTGTCAACTCGTGTAGTGCGTTACCTCCTGTTGCGGATCAATCACGTTGTGTCGTGTGGTGTGAACAGTTCAACAACTTGAACACTCCTGATTTCACAGAGAGCAAGTCATGTAGTGTGAACCGGACAGTTCAGCCCGACGTTTTAAAATCATGTAGTGTGAACTAGGCTTAAGAGGACCAGAGGACAAGAAGAGCTGATCTTGATCAGTGATTTTTTTTAAAGCGTGAAGATGTCACACCCTCTGGAGGTGCGTGAGCCAATAGGAAACCATCCCTTTGGAGGGAGTTTTTTACGACCCTTTGTTTCCTAGCAGGGTATTTGAATATTTAATTTCATTGGGTGTTTACGAAAAGAATCTTCAAGATTCTTATAATACTAATACGTCAAAGTCAGCAAAATGTTATGTAAATTAACAAATGGGGGACGAAGATTGGATTTTATAGAGACTAAACATGCTACACATTTGATTTTGGTTAACCATATAGTATACAAGTCATGTCTCAAACCAAAATAGTTTAGAAGAGAGAATGAAGACATAGCCCAAACCACACATAAGAGGAAAATTATGTGATGGAAAATTAGATACATGTTAATACATTTATCACATGGTTATATATATAGAATAAATAGGATTAAAAGAGTTCATTTCTTCTTCTCAGCAAGAATTAGGAGACAATTCCCTGCACATTCTTTTGGGTCGTAAAACTGTGTCCTGTAACAGGACACAGAGTTTCGTATGTTGGCTTTTTATTCTGAGTTCATAATAAATCTTATGTTCTTTTATAATCATCTTAGTCTTCTGTTGATCAAAGTGTTACACAGAGGCTGTGTCCCAAATCACACCCAATACTATCATTCACTATTCCCTACATTAGTTACTAATATAGTCAACTTGACAGAGTGAATGAAAACACATTAGTGAAATCAGACACTGATAAACACCGGCTGTTAACCAGCAGAATCACTGAAGGAAAGAGAAACAACAAGAACATAAAACGTCTCAGGTTACGACTGTAACCTTTGTTCCCTGAGAACAGGGAACGAGACAATACGTCATCGACGCCGTGGGGAACGCCTCAGGCGTGACAGGTGTCTGAAATCACTATCAAATCACGTCAATCACATTGACCGGCGACAGCCCGTGAATCATTAACGTGAATGATTAACGTGCGACCTGGAAGTATATAAGGGCGCCTTGCAAACATGACAAATCACCTTATCGTCTGAAGAGACTGTACGGCAGGCGGGCCCCGAGGCATGGCAGGGAGACGTATTGTCTCGTTCCCTGTTCTCAGGGAACAAAGGTTACAGTCATAACCTGAGACGTTCCCTTTCGAAGGGAACTCAACAATACGTCATCGACGCTATGGGGAACGAAATACCCACTCCGCCATGCTGAGGGGAGTGCATGCCCTCAGGCAGTGACAACTGTCTGAACCAGCAAATTCAAATTAAATGCTAGAACCACTCACCCTCAGGTCACACTGGGCTGTCAGTGACATCATTCCCTACGGTCATAGCCCAAGCTATAAGCCTCACAGGAAAACCTCCATAAATATGGTTATGAAAGGCCTACCTGGGCCTGCTCAAAGGCCTAGGACCACAGCTTCAATTAGAAGGGGTCCCTTCTAGGGAATGTGGCTAGGGAACCCGAAGGAACCCCAGCCAATCACTATTCAGGGGAAAGCACTCACCCCGAAATGCCACCAGGACGGCCTGACCCGACATCAGATACATACACACTTAGTCTGGCCACTTCCTGTCTGTCCGAAGACAGAGCCTCTGGACACTTGCCTTAGGTAAGGCATCCAACCTGAGGGACTGCGAAGCTGGCAGTGAACCACTCGGCCCGGATCTCAGAGAATGTATATCCCGGAGAGTATGACTCAGCATAGTGCTTTCCAACCCTTGCTAGCGAGGGGAGTTTCTCTACTCAATCCACGGATCAACCCAGTGTCTGTGTTTCAAAACACTGAGGAGGCCTGTGAAGGCCTAAGGACTGATCTAACTGGGAGGCCCCACGAGAGGCCTACGACCGTCTGACCAGACTCAGGAGTCCGCGTGCTCACAGTGACCCTCAATGAGGGGAGCATATGGTCCCCCTGGTAGGCAAAACCAGGCTGTAGGCAGGAAAGAGGTTCTGAGAGGGAAGCAGTAGCAGAGAATGAACACTTTAGTCGAGCCAGGGCGCAAGCTCGCCTTCAGCAGCTGCCTGATAAGGCCAGCTGAAATGATAGCAAGAGGCCACTAGCTTCCTGAACCCAGCACCGCTAGGGAACCACTCACAAGGAGGCCTGGTGAGGCCTACTACCTGATAGCAACCGTATGTGGTCACCTACAGGGAGGCCTAGAGAGGCCTACTACCCGCTAACGATAGTACGTGGGGAACTCACCCTCAGGGAGGCCTAGTGAGGCCTACTACCTGATAGTCACAGCATGTGGGAACTCGTCTTCAGGGAGGCCTGGTGAGGCCTACTACATGACAGCCATAATATCTGGGAGCTTTTCCTGCTACCCGATAGAAAGTCAGGCTAGCTGTCCAGTTGTCTGTCCTTGGGCTTGTCTCCAGGGAGGCCTGGTGAGGCCTACTACCTGATAACCATCTTAAGTGGGAATTCACCTTCAGGGAGGCCTGAGGGGCCTACCACCTGATAGCAACTGGTAGCTGAGTCCGGGTGACAGTTCCAAGGTGGCCTGCTAAGGCCAGCCAGCTGGGGACTCGCCTATCAGGGAGGCCTGGTTTGGCCTACTAGCTGATAGCAAGTCAATTCTTGCTACAAAGGAACACTGTTGGGAACCATACTACACCAACGTAACTATTGGGCCCACCCACAGGCGGCCTAGTATGGCTAGCTACCTGTAGCGGCTATAAAGTATGTCCCACAATGTTGGGACTCACCTCCGAGGAGGCCTGTTTAAGGCCTACTACCCACCGGTGAGCCAACTGCCCGAACCACCAAGGCCAACCATTTCTCTCGAGAAGTGGCCTACAGCGCCCTATTGGGGGCTGCCCATACAAGGAGGCCTGCTGAGGCCTACTACCTGATGGGCAGCCTTCGTTGGCAGATAAGCTGTTTACACAGCGCCTACAGCATCCTGGTGCCTAATCACATTGCCCACGGCAGTGTACTCAGCAAGAGAGCTTAGCACCCTTAAAACCAAGGGGAGTACAACATACGCCACTCTGCCTCAACGGAGGCCCCAGTTAGTCAGAATGCAGAGAGGAGATACAAGGTCTGTATGCACCGGAGAACTCAGAGAATCAGACTGGAGAATCCTGAAGCACCACCACACACAATGGCTGCTTGGAAATACCGACAGGAGAGTAGTTAGTGATAAACTTGAGTATACTTGCTGCGAGCACACGGGAATCCTGGAACCAGAGAAGCTTGAGGAAACGGGTGAGTCACACGCGTCGATAGACGACAGAAAACAAGGGCACACAAGAGAGACCGAAGCTTAAATCCCGTGTGCAGTGGTGAGTTCGTGATGCAGTGCAGGTGGTGAATCAGTATTCAGGGGATGATGAGCATGACCAGGTGTGTCGCTAGGTGTTTTCAGTCCAGGGAGATGCATGATGGGAAATGAAGTCCGTAATCACCCAGGGAGTGGGTGGCTAATCGTGACAATTAACACTTCAGCTACTACTATTAACTAATATGGAAACAAGTTTAACTAATCAGTAAGTAATATTGAATTTAGGACTAAGATAATTCCTTATTAGGTAATCAATAATTACTTAATGAGATTGACATCATTAAGAACTAATAGGTAATTATGAAGCATTAATTACTAATCACAGCATTAATGTGTCTGAGACGTTAGCAATTGTCTTTTTTTTTACTCTCAACGTGGTCACTATTTATTTAAGTGCAACCTAGTCACTATGCAGGAACTACTATTGATTTGGACCATTATTTTAAAGTGAAAAAAATCTTTTTGACTTTAAAATAATGGTCCAGATCACTAGTAGTTCCTGCATAGTGACTAGGTTACACTTGGGTAATTAGTGATGCATTTTATAACTATATTCGGTAACACTTTACAATACGGGTGCACTAATAAGCATTAATTCATGCTTAACTAATGCACAGATAATACTGAATTAATGTGTAACTAATGATTATCTAAGCTATTCATTAATGATTACCACATTATGAACTAATTAAGAGTCTGTATTGTTAATGTATTAGTTCATACATGAATTGTTATTAATTAAATATGTAATTGTGAATTAATTCCCTAATAACTCATTAACTAATAGTGTTAATTAATATGTTAATTACCAGAATGAGCCAAAGCCTTGTATTTCAACTTCCAGATAATACAGGTACACTAATATGCATTAATACATGATTAATTACTTCATTGTTAGTGTAAATTCATGTGTAAATTACTACAATTACTAACTGACTAGTTAATAACGATGTGCCTCAACAAGTAAAGTCATAACATAATGATACCTTTGCAAATCATTAGCTAATGATTAATTAAAGCAGACAACTGGAAGTTGAAGTGCATAGCTTTGACTAATTGTGGTAATTAACACATTAATTTACACTATTAGTTAATAAAATATGTTATTAAGGAATTAATACACAATGACACATTGAATTAATAGCAATTCATGTATTACTTAATCTATTAATCATATAGACTCTTTATTAGTTGCTGATGCAGTAATCATTAATTAATGGTTTAGTTCTTCATGAATCATACATTAACTCATGATTATCTATGCATTAGTTAAACATGAATTAATGCATATTAGTGCACCCGTATTGTAAAGTGTTACCCTATATTCTGAGTAAAAATGAGGACTGATTACATCGCAGACAAACGATAATGTTCTTGATAATTTGTCAGTTAGTCAATAGTAATTAATGAGGCTAATCTCATTAAGTAATTATTGATTACCTAATAAGGAACTATATCTCCTAAATTTGATATTACTTACTGATTAGTTAAGCTTGTTTGTATATTAGTTAATAGTAGTAGCTGAAGTGTTAGTGTAGAACTACTCCTTAGTCCTGCATTACTTCCATCGTTACTAATTAATGATGGACCATTATTATAAAGTGTTACCAAATTATCAATAAACTCTTTCACTACATAATTGTGTGTGCTGTGTATTTTGTGGTTATTAGCCAAGCAGAATGGTGGTATCATCAAATTCTACTACAGTATCATGTAGAGTCATTTTTGCAGTAGCCAGTGAAGCAGCTCAAAAGGTATTCTGCAGGCATGTAATCATTACAGCAAGAGCCCGTGACAACGTCCAGACATTACAACCATGACATACCATGCTCTCAATAGAAAATCAATATCCGTCTTTCATATTCAGTTCTACAGTCTCTCTTACACACTCTCTCTCTCTCTCTCTCTCTCTCTCTCTCTCTCTCTCTCTCTCTCTCTCTCTCTCTCTCTCTCTCTCTCTCTCTCTCTCTCTCTCTCTCTCTCTCTCTCTCTCTCTCTCTCTCTCTCTCTCTCTCTCTCTCAGAGCTTCTTGGGTTATAAAATAGACCATCCTCTGTCACAATACCATCATCTGCCCTTTCTCTACCTGTCTCCATCTCTTCCTCTCCGTTTTTATGTGCAAAAGACATTTCAGCCCTGACACCACCCCTTCGAGTACGTTTCTATACCAACTGTCAGTCACGGAGTCTTGCTGCCGTGGCAACAGGTGATGACCCTGATTTAAGCTCATCAATCACCATGCTTAACCTGTGGATTAATTTGTTATCTTAATCAAAGCCGTTCATGACACACACTTGTATTTACACAACTTTTGAGTACACAACAAGTCACATTAGCATCGCCCAAAACATTTTAAAATGTAAAAATAATTTACTCACCCTCATGTTGTTCCAAACCTTTATGACTTTCTTTTTTTAAATGGACCCCAAATGAAGATGTTAAGAATATTTCAACAGCTTTTGTCCATATAATAAAAGGTAATGGAGTCCAAAAGTAAACTGGATCCCATTTACTTTCATTGTCATTGTATATGTATATGTATATGTATATAAAAATTCACGCAGCTTTGAAACAACATGAGAGTAAGTAATGACAATTTTTATATACAGCATATATACTTTATATATACTCATATGTCATTTAGAATCAAAGCTGTGTTTTAAACAGGAAAAATATAAATACATTTGAATGCAGGAAAACATCAAATGTGCCACAATAAATATAACTTGAACCTACAATATGTGCCATAATTTATATAATTATACACTATAGGATCAAAAGCAAAAATAAATGGCAGCTTTTAACTTGAAGACCGCTCAGGGCAAAACAATTAAATGGAATGAATCATACTTCGCAATGCTCCATGACAGAAGTGAGTGTGTTTGATTATTGCATGGCAGTAAATATTAGCATGCCAGTATTTGGTCATGCTACACAGCTACTTGATGGGAAACAAAATGAATATAATGCCTTTGAAAACACCTTTGTTAGTAGTAACACTAATCCCCAACACTGATACACAAAAGGTAGTTCTTAAATTAGAAATTAGCTTCTGTATCTGTCAAAGAAAATTCTGTGAGATTTTTCAGGCATGATGGAAAACACCAGATACAAATAAAATATAGAGCAGACGAACAGGTAAGAGCTCCCCACTCGTCCATGGACGCCCAGACTAAAGATAGAGACTGCATGGCGGGAAGCAAGACAGCAGAGCTCAGGGATGCAGGGATTTGGGCTTGGCAGTGATGATCAGGTTGTGAGTGCTAGAGGAAGATGTTGAACGAAAGAAAATGTTAAGCATGAAAGCCCAAGAGTCTAGCGAACATAAGCACAGACATTTGAAGAGACACTGCATGCATCTCTGATGAGTTGTTTTGAGGGTCACTTCAGTTGAAGCTCACTAACTTGCCTAAATCCTTACTGTTGTTATCCCCCCTTTCCCTCAATTTGCTCAACTGTCATTTACTTATTTACTGGAGAAACCCACTCCAGCAAAGTCCATCCATCACAAGTGTCCTGATCATCATTAGCTTACAGAAGTGTTGCTGAGAGCATCATGATCAGCAATTCAGTGTTTGCTGTGGAAAGTGTTCAGACTAAAAGTGAAAACCCCTAGAGCTGAACTGGATCTGTTCTTCCTCATGTCTGAAGTTCACACCAACCAGTTTAAATAATGAAGGTCAACTACTACCCCTCCTATGGACTTTTTGCCCCACTGCTCTTCTGGGACAAGATTCAAAAACCTCCATACGCTCAAAGATGCTTGGCATCTGCCTGAGTGCTTCCTCCCGTCTCTACCGGTTTGAGAGGTGGTGCACTGACAGTGGATGTTTTTAACCTTCCACGGGGCAGTTCATGCTTCCCCCAGCAGTACAATAATGACATGCACTACACACCACTGGTACCTTAAGGGGGTTATTTGTATTTAAACTAACTTTAAAAATTGACCTTCATAGGAAAAAGTTCAGTTGTTTCAGTCATATTAAAGAAAATGCTTGACTTGAATAAATCCAGTTAATTTAATGTTACAAAATGTTGAAATTGAGTAAATGAAATTCTTTCTAGTTGTTTGTTTTAAATCTAACCCTTACAAATGACTTCTGTTGGAGAAAGTCACATTAAGTTACAGTAAAAGAAATATGGTAACACTTTTCAATAACATTCAATAGATTAACATTACGTAATACATTATGTATTATGAGCAAACTATAAACTGGCATTTAATCATCTACATTAATGCTAATTTGTGCATATACTAAACATTTCAAGTTGTGTAAATTAAACTTAGATTATAAATGTTGTAATGTTCTTTACAGTCACTACAAGTAATGTTAACGAATTTTACTTTATTGTAAAGTGTTACTCAAATTATTTTAGGCTTAAAGTTAGAGTTCATTTACATTTTAAGGCACATTTTGTAGATTACTACATAAAGCCAGCGGTTATTGTTAACCAACTCTATACCTACAAAAAAAGATTAGAAATGTTGCCTTGAAAGCTGAACTTACTGAAAAGTTAAAGTAGTTTAAGTTGAAGTATTACAATTACTAAACCTAAAACGGACATAAAAAAAGCTAAATAGAAATAAAAACTGACTAAAACAAACATAAATAAACTAAAAATACAAAATGAAAGATTATTCAAAATATGAATAAATACTATAATAGTATATAAATAATACTAACATGACACTGATGCCTACTGCCATGGTAACTGTAATAGATCGACTAAAGGTTACCCATGGCACCTTCTCTCTCTTTACTAGACATGTTGAAGCAAAAATACATAAATTGTATCTCTTCCTTGTAAATACGTTTTTGTCCTAACTAGACATGACTGTAGCTTGGTTCCCCTGCCCATTGTGAAATCTTATTGGTCCAAAACTAAGTTCTACATAACTGTACAATAAACTCTAAATCTGATTGTCTGTGATTGGCAGCAGTTTAAAAACTCTACATCTAATACATGTGTAAAGCTTTGTTGAGAACCTGGTGCTGCTGGAACTCAAACTGGTGATCTCCACAATGCAGAGCAAAGTGGTTTTGGGGGGAATTGGCTGTTGCGATCCTCAAGGATTTTAACCAAATAATCCCTGACTTTCTGCACCTGCAGAGCAATTTCACATGCACTTCATGGGTCAGTAAATCAGACTTTTCGTGTCCTGCCCTTTGGCTGCTGGGTTTATACTCTCCACCAGGCAATAGAACAGGTAGTATTACAAGCACACAATTTCAAGAAGGAAAATAATCCAGGAGACTATGAGGAGTCTCCTAGGAGACTTGATCTGGAAACATGCCGTTAACCTATCATTTTTTCTTTCCACTGGCTGTCTTTCAAATGCACAAGTATTTTATTCATAGTTTTTTGCCCTCTAAAACCACCTTGTCGGTGGAAGCTACACCAGACTCGTGCACAAGTTCATTATGTAAAACCTTCATAAAAATATTCAGAGTGATCTCATTTGTAGATTTTCATACATAAGATGTACATACATTCTTGGATTTTTGGAAAGACACTGAAACTTAATAAATCAGTATACTGACAACTTTAAACTGATGACTCTTATTTAGCATTAAACTAAACAAGTAAGATCTTTTTAATTGCAAATTAGCATGACATACAAGTGAAACACCAGTGATTTAACATTAACTTCTTGTTTTACTTGTGTGTGTGTGTGTCATCACATTTTTTTTTAAATTACAAATAACAGATTGAAATCGTAAGAAAATTAGGTAAATGTTAACTGCACTAGCCTATACATGTTAAACATATTCAATTATTTTCATTCCGCATAACCGAAACCAAATGAACCTTTTGTCAGTTATGTTCTGTTTCTCTGTCTTGTTTAGTTTTAGAGTACGTTTACACAACAACGATGTACTGAAAACGGCAAAAAGTTTTTCCTTTCTGCTGAAAGATCAAAATGATCCTCGTTCACACGGATCCGTGAAAACGTTTAAAAGGCTGTATGCTGCCAGGCCAGTAGTTGGTGATGTCACTTTGTAAAGAAAAACGAAATGCCTGTAGACTGAACACGTAACACTCATGCGCTGTATTTCAAAAACTTGCACTTTGAAACCCATTTCCAAAAGTTTGCGTGTAATCGTTGTTGTGTAAATGAATGGCCAAAATGCCTAAAAAGAGCTGAGATAATATGAATATTTATAACACAGAAATAACGATACTGTGTGGTTAACTGTTTTGAAAAGACTGTTTGTGAAGCAGTTTCATACCTATACATGACAATTGACAACTGCTCTCTGTAGGTCAGCGGCAGCGGTGTCGCAGATTTGAATATTGGAGTGATTTTGTCAAAGGTTTAGACATGCAAATCGTTGTCATTTAGGAATGAGATCGTGTGGGTGTTTGAATCAAGATTGCGAACTTTTAATCGTGCAGCTCTATTGTTTTGCCTGAGTTCAAGTCATTAATCTGTTGTGATGGTTCCTCACCTGTTCCCTGTTCTGTTGATCATCATCTGCCAGTGTATTTAAGCCCTCAGATCTCCTCAGTTCATGGTATCTCGTTAACGTTATGTGATTATGTGTAGTGCTCTCTTTGTTTTATAAATCTCTAAAGTTCTTCATATGCAAAAGCTTTCGTGGGTTAGATGTTGTCTATGCTGATATTGTGCGTTGAATTGTCTATCCAAACATTAAAATGTGTACACACTTTACATATGCATATCTATGAATACTAATGAGATCAAGCTTAAATATTGTGGACAAAATGATTCCATCTCAGATCTACATTTATACGTACTACAGGAACGAAACTAATAAATTACCATTTTTCTTAAAGACAAAGGCATTGCACCTGCCCCCACTGGCTGAGCTGTTTGTGTGCCCTTGGTTCTGTTCAAGGCCAAGAGACTTACAAGAGAGTTACAATACTGTGCAGTCCAGTGCACATACCAACACACCCACCCACAAAGATGCATAGGATGATCTATCACATACTGTACAATCACACACCATAAAATATCGAGATGAAGGATGAAGGTTGTTTGACAGTGACCTTTCATTTTCATTGATGACTTTAGGCACTGAGCTGTGAACTACTTTGGTTAGAAGTGAAATATCGGCCAATAAGGTAAACGTTTGTTCAGCTTAGTGACATACAGAATCATAACGCAGATAGTTTGCGATTGTGACTCTGTGCATTCGTATGTATTAATAGCAATGCCACATCTATTACATTAATCTATGAAAATGAAATCTGCACTTACTAGATGCTTTAGTCTCCATGGAGAATTATCTAGTGCAAGAAAAAAAATAAAATAACACAAAACAAGACAATTTGAGCTGTGCGGAGAGCACCGGGTAAAGGGAAAATCTCTGTTGAGATTTATTCAGTATTATTAAAACCATACATCAAAACGCAAAAAAAAATGTCTGCTGAGAAAATATATAAAACAAAAAAGTTTGCCTTGTAAGCAAATATGTTTATCTCCCAATTGCTTTTCTCTTGATATTTAAGTGTTTTATTAACGTACTTGAGATGTTGGCACGAAGCACTTCAGCTCAGAGCGAGAAGAGAAGTTATTTAGTTAGTTAGATATCTTCTGTTTTTCGATCGTTTAACACCCCATTCTCCAGTATTAAGGACAAAGCTAGAAATGTTAATTTAATCATCTTGGTAAATTTCCTGGTAAGTGACAGGAAATGACAGGTGATGAATAACTGGCTGATAATATAAAACAGGGGGACCTACATAAAACTATTCCACGTCTTTTCCATCTGCTGCCAGTTCTAGTCAGAATTAAATTAATAACTACAGCATCAAGACTCCTGGGAAGAGGATTCCGGAAGCATTGAAAAACTAATTCATGCAATATGAATGTAATGCATCACACAGTCTCTGATAAATGAACACAATTTTGCTTAAAACCATCCAACCATGCATTAATTCCCATTGCAATACACATTTATATCTATTTGCGTTCATATGCAATATTAATCACAACCACATCCATATTTTCAGATAATATTGCCCCTATATGTTCCCAAGTGAATAAGTATGAATACAAGCCTCAGAAAAATCTTATTACGTCCATTGTGGAGGCATGGCAATGCGTCTCTGGAGAGATGCATACAAGCACAGATTTAGGAATGTGCTATTCTTCTGTGCAATAATGTGAAGGGGAGAAAACTGTATTCAGTATTCCTGAGACGACTGCACCTAGTGCCATCCTGCACATTTCAGCTTTAATAAATACAGTCAGTGTGCATCACTGCACACAGACTGGGCCTAAACCTCTCTAACACCTGTCCAAGAAAACCTCATGTGTTCTTTCCCATTACTTTCTCTGCAGAAGGAGGTAAAGTGTTTATATATATATATATATATATATATATATATATATATGCTGGTTATTTCTTGGCAGTCACTGCTACTCTCAACTGTTGCACATGATCAGTCTAATTTCAGCAGCACTACTATCACTGTGATAGTTCAAGACAGAGGTTCTTTAACAAAAACTTTCATAGAGGAGTTGGACTGAAAATAATATTAAAAACTTCTATTTCCTTTTTGTCATGTATTTTGGTTACATTAGCTGACTCTGTTTGTTGTGACATTCTGTATCAAGTTAAACCTTTCGCATTTCAGCTTTTAAATTAACTACAAAAAGTCGAAACTCTGACAGAGCGTGAAAAAAAACGCCATCAATATTAAGTTATATCGTCAGGATTACTGGGAAGATGTTCAAATCTTCAAATCCAATTTTTTGGGCAAATTATTTTTTGTATTGTCTTGGATGTGGCACATCAGCACAGTATTAAACATGAATTTCAGATGCAATCAATTACAGAGTGAAAGCAAATTCAAAGTGCTGACTTGTCAGATCAACACTGTGGAGTAAATAAACAAAACGAATAAACAGAACAAGCATCAGCTGTTATTTTTGCTATCGCTGATTCACAGGGCAATTTCTCAGATGCGTTCAATCCTCTCAGATTGATTACAATGAGTTTCCTCTAAGACAGAGAAGAAATTATTTGGACACGACTCTGCATTTGGAATCAGGCACAGATGTAATGAATGACATTCATAGAGTAAGTTTTAATTGTTACTGGGTGATATTAAATATAATATATTTTTCATTATTTTTCTTCCATTATAAAATTAAGCTGCATCACAAATGTATCATCAATATTCCGAGCCGAAAAAGGAAGTTTCAATAGGCTTTAGTTACTTCACAGTGATGGATAATAAACTATTATTTGGTATTCGATAGGTGTTTGTAGGTGATTATATCAGGAGTGACTTATTCTTGGGACCATCTGATTTTGTGTATTGAAGTTTGCTGAGCAGCAAATCAGCATATTAGATTGATTTCTGAAGGTTCATGTGAAACTGAAGACTGAAGTAAATATGCTAAAAATTCAGCTTTGCCATTGCAGGAATACATTACATTTGATGCTTTTTCTCAGCAAAGGCACATTCCTATTGTATATTAGAATGATTTCTTAAAGTTGCAGTCCGTAACTTTTTTGGGTTAAAAAATTATCCAAAATATATATTTGAGAAAATACATAACCAGCCAGTGTTCAAAACTATCTGCTTGCCTTAGCTAGATTCAAAGCGGTAAGCTTGTAATAATGTTTTTAATTCCAGTGGTACTGGTGGATTTCCGCGGAAGATTCGAGCATGTCTTTGCGTCATTACGTCACATCTGTACACATAAAGAAGGAGTCTCGGCTAGTAGGCTATATTGCGAGTGAGGATGCTGGAGGTGGAGATTTATAGCCTTTTCTCACAGCACTTGATATAATTAAACTTATCAATTTGAGGTTCAAACGACAATCGTAGTGACAACAGATTCACCCGCTGTAAAATGCAAAAGACTTCATTCGGACTTCGGAGTGGCTACAGAAAAAAGAGACTGCAACCGGGCCCATGTGAAAACAAGGATACATATCGGAAGGACATTACATGTAGTCACGCAATGCTGACGTTGTTACATTAACAATTTGAGAACAAAGTATAATTTGCATGGTTTGCGTGATATGATAAGCGATTTTTAGATTTAATCAGCGCGATTTACTGCAATATCAGAACCAGAACAAAAGTGGATGTTTCTTACTTGTTCAGATGACATTTTCCAGTGAAAATTATTATGTTGGTCATACTTCCAAAAAGAATAATCTGTGATTCTGAATGCCAGTATCCACACCGGCGCGGTGATTGACAGCTGCACACTCTCCTCAAACATTGTGTTTATCTGCGCTGTGCCGTGTCGAGGGTGTCGAAGTACAACTCACGTAAAGTTGATAATTCCGCGAATAACTGCAATTGCAGATTTCGAACAGAGATGGCGACAAAGAGGAAAACATTTCATATTTACATGTTGTGATTTGTATAGTCACAGAGTGTACAAACAACAAGGTCATATGAGACACAGCCATCTTTTAACCGTATAAATATTGGGAACTATATTCTCAGAAGGCGAAGCACTGCTACTTGGGCGGAGTGATTACCGCAGCACCTGAGATGCACCATGGTGAGTAGCAGATAGTTCGTTCAGAGTTGGAGTAATAGAGTCAGCAATTACTAGATAGTAAAAGCATAGTTTACAATCATGGGTGTTCGCTGTATTGTAAAGAGCTGCGACAATAAACAGGGGAGACCAGGTAATACCATGATGTTTCATAGAATTCCAATCAAAAACGCTTACCTGATGAATCAATGGCTAAGTTACTTGCTCTGGATATAACGATAAGATCCAAACACACCTGAAGAGATCATCAAGGACCATCGTGTTTGCTCAGTACATTTCACTGAGGACGACTATTTTGAAAAAATGGAATTTGCCACACGGACCATGAAACGTGTGCTGAAGGATGCGGCCATCCCATCGATTGCACAGACAGGAAAAAGTGGATCACCTGCGGCTGCGGTAACTTACTTAAGTGAACCGTTATGTTTTTAGATGACAAGCCTTCTGTAACAGTGCCATTAGCCAGACCTAATGTAACGTTAGTGACACTATTATATGAATAGGGTGGTCACTACTATTGCAGTTGTTCCCGGTCTCCATGTATCCCTGAAAAGTTCAGATGTTTTTTATCTCGATGCTGCGCGGACACGGTTGGAAAAAACGAGCGCGTCGCTTCCATTATGAGCGCGCATACCGCGCGCCTAGATTTGAAATAACGAACTTGAGCGTGCAAAAGACGCGACATGTGAGCAGGCCCTAATGTTAAGTGGGTCGCACACCGGACGAGAAGCGCAGCGCCGCGTCGCGCCACGTCTAGGACAACTCCAGGTATCGCACACCGGACGCGCACATTCTAATCGCGCGAGCACAATTTTGAATCAACTCCTGGTAGAAGAGCTGCACGATGTGTGTTTTATCTTGATTTATTATTATTTTTTTATGTTCATTGAATAATAGCTGATGTTTGAACATTAATCAAGTAAAAGTGTCTATCACGTTGAGTCTGTTATTTTGTTGTAACGTTATCCGTTGTCTAGGCAACTATGTCACATAATACAATAGTATTTATTTAGCTAGCGTTTAGCTAACCCGAGTGAAAACAGCACAGGGTGAAGCCATGTACATTAACGACGATTTGAGACAAATAAATGCAAATTTAATATAAAACTATGCAAATGGCGCTCTGTGGCGCGGCAGGGTTTTGAACAAGGTCCTGAGCCGTAGCTGGGCGCCGCGGACAGACGCCGAATGGCGCCGCCGGTGTGTGTACACTCATAGAGAATAATGTGTTCGAATTTTAAAGACCTGGCGCTGCGCGACGCGGCGCTGCGCTTCTCGTCCGGTGTGCGACCCCCTTTAGTATTTTTGTCACGAACGCGCTCTAACGCCCCAGTAACAAATGAGCGGAGCAAGAGGTCAACTCGGGACTGTTAGCCTTCACCTTGCTAATGAATCGGATTTTTTTTTTTTTTTTTGAGAAACAGTGACCTTGTCCAGTACGGGTAGGCTACTGTCTGTGGGTTCATTGTGCAAAAACCATTTGCCTTGTGCAAGTTGTGCTATTACTTTCCCCTTATTCTAGCCTATTGTAATGCAATTATCTAACATTACTGTATTATATGCTGTTGAATACATTTTCAGCTGTAATAAATTGCATTTAAAATATATCGATTCCTGTAATAATAATTCTTTATTCGTGTTCTGTGATATTTATACAGCACGCACGGAGATGAAAAAGGTATGTATGGATTTATCTAACTCTGGGGGATACGGTGAATAAGCTAAAGTCCCAAAAAGTCGGCGTGTTCCTTTAAGGATCATGTAACAATGAAGACTGAAGTACACTATTAAAAACAAAGGTTCCTTATTGACATATGGTTCCATGAAGAACCTTTAACATCCATGTAATCTTTCCAGTGAACAAAATGTTCTTAATAATGGGGAAAGGTTCTCCAGATTATTAAAATGTTCTTCACAGTAAGAAGAAAAAATATATATATTTTTAAAACTTTTCACTGAAAGGTTCTATTGGGAACCCAAAGTGTTTATTTTATGGCATCACGGTGAAACCCCCCTTTTGGAACCTTTAATTGTAAAAGTGTGTCCATAGATATGTCACTCAGTAGCTGTGAATCAACCTAAATCGATCCATTTATGTATTTGAGTGAGAAAATCAACTAAACCCAAACCCAAGACTTTATCTATGCATCAGCCAAAGCAAGGCAGACAGAGAGAGAGATCTTTGAATGATTAGTGTATGGAACAGTGTGCAGTGACACATGCTGACATATCAAAGAGAGACGGAAAGAAGAGAACATGGCGTCTTGATAGCAGCAGGCAGCAGGGTTCTAATTGGTGAGCATATGTTATGATGACGCAGGGAAAATCCTGAGATTCTCGATCCAAAAAACGATCAAAAACAGCCAAAAAGCCACTCTCAGCATTTCTACTGTACCTTAGAGATAATATTAGATTGAAAATGCAGTGGAAGACAGAACTAGACGAAAGGATGCTTAAATTCACATGTGCAAAGAAATCGAGCAGAATAAAGAAACTGATGAAACAGCAAGTCGTTCTTATTCTGAGATAAACACACACAAGTGTGCACACAAACTCTTTTCATAAACTCATCATGTCAGGTTTCTTTAAAGGCGAAGACAACAGATTTGATTCAGCGAAAGGTGGTGAGAAACATTCTGCAAAACTGTATGGTCAAAATACCAGAGATCAGGGTCTTGTGAACGTAAAGGCATAAGGGAAATTCATCCGCTCCAAAAATGTACCTTTATCTTTTAAACACTTTGTGACCTTTAACTCAAGTGAGCATGAAGTTTCAACTCCTTTATGATCAGCATATGGTATATCAGCATATCCATACAGCTTTTTCATAGCAGGGAAGTTTCAAATATTGACCTAATCTTCCATTGCTTGGGAAAAAAATGCTGTCCGCAAACTCATGCCATTGGACGAGCCGGTGTTGTTATGTCTGGGCCAGAACCGTATTTCAATCTGGCACCACTAGTGAAAATTACACACTTAACCTGTCAGCCTTCACTTCTCCCCATACCACTGGTGGCCCTACAGTATAACACACACACAAATACACTGGAGTGAAGAAAAATGCTCTTTAAGAGGAGGACTGACCTGACCGAGGACTTTTGTGATTATAAAGTGCTTTGGAGTGTCTAGAGTGGAAAGACCTTTAATTGATATCTCTTGGAACAAAGACCAGCCACATTTGCTGTGTCACAGCCTCAGATGGAGAGGAAAATACTTATGACCATTCTGTGCCCTTGGTGCCTGCCATATTTCCTCTCTGTTCACTTGTGTCTCAACATAACTCATTCTTTTCTTTCATTGGTGCTTTTTCTCTGCTGTTTAACTTTATTTCTCTCCTGCACTACAGTGAAATCATGCTTTTTTGGCATGCAGGGTGGACTGGCGAAGGAGCTTTGCATTGTCAAATATGTCTACAAATACGAAAAGACAAAGCAAAATCCTGTTTAACATGATACATTTGGCAAAAATTATATTTTTTATTATTTCTGTGAATCATCATGTACTCTCATCCGTGATGTCTTACCAAGAGCAAAATGCATTTCTCTTTTGTATTTGTGTTGTGCTATTGAATTAAATGATCTAATTGCTGCTATGTACTATTATTCTGCGCTGTTGCGTTATACCGTGCAGAATAACAGAATATAGAGTAGTGTATTCTCTCTCCTCTCACTGTGGAATATATCTTTTCTGTGTTGCCTCAGGCCTTTATCTGTGTATTTGAATTGCATTTTGTTCTTCCTGCTGGGGTATTTGTAACTCTAACATATTGTATGCATTATAAAGAAGTCTATTTTGGTCAGAAAGACATGTGAATGTCCTGAAAATAAAAAGTCCAGGCATGAAAAATTAAACAACATGACAAGTTTATGGACAGTGAACTTGCTTAAGCAACAGGGTTTTCTCTGCGGATTGGTAGGTTTGCTAATTGAAACTTCACAAAATCCATGGGAGGAAATACAATTTAGTGTAACAGCAAACATGCAGAGAGGCATTCAGGGTTAGATGAATCTATTCTCATGTCTTTAATTACAAGGGTGGAATGATGATCAGCAGGTGTTTTACAAAGAAAGGTTACAAAGAAAGGCAGGAAGTAAACAAGTCTCTATAGGGTCATACAAAGACTATAATGAATATTTTGATTAGGTTGAGAAAGCTATCATTTCATCACTGCTTGTACGAAAAATAATATAGCAGAGTTGAGTCGATTTTGATAAACATAATGCTAGATTGAACACTAGATAGATAGATAGATAGATAGATAGATAGATAGATAGATAGATAGATAGATAGATAGATAGATAGATAGATAGATAGATAGATAGATAGATAGATAGATAGATAGATAGATAGATAGATAGATATAGAACATTAGATAGAGAGGAAGGTAGGGCAGACAGACAATATATAGACAGACAGACAGATAGATAGACAGAGAGACAGACAGACAGACAGACAGATAGATAGACAGATAGATAGATAGATAGATAGATAGATAGATAGATAGATAGATAGATAGATAGATAGATAGATAGATAGATAGATAGATAGATAGATAGATAGATAGATAGATAGATAGATAGATAGATAGAGAGACAGACAGATAGATAGACAGACAGACAGACAGAGAGATAGATAGACAGACAGACAGACAGACAGACAGACAGACAGACAGACAGACAGACAGACAGATAGATAGATAGACAGACAGAGAGACAGACAGATAGACAGACAGACAGATAGATAGACAGAGAGACAGACAGACAGACAGACAGACAGACAGACAGATAGATAGATAGATAGATAGATAGATAGATAGATAGATAGATAGATAGATAGATAGATAGATAGATAGATAGATAGATAGATAGATAGATAGATAGATAGATAGATAGATAGATAGATAGATAGATAGCAATGCAGAAAGACTGGATGGATTTAAAAATGCATTTCTCTTTAAGCCTGATGGATATTCCTTGACCTCTGACAGTGTCCAGTCCCTCATTGACAACTAACCTTTATCATCATCAGCAGGTGCATGCTGGGAAGGCCGAGGACAATATTCATTCTATCACAGTAAAGGAAGAAATATGGGGAGAAAATGGCCTTCAGGGCATCATGTCAGAGATAGACAGGACCGAGAGGAGGCTCCAGCGTGAAAACTGAGGGAGGGATTATCTGAATAATGATATTTAAAATAGAGTATGATTCATTACAACTGCATGAAAAGGAGATGAGAGGAACATGCGCAGGATTCTATCAGGCACTGTGTGTTTTATTTTAAGTATGGATTTACTGCTTATGCATGTTGAAACTCATGAGGCTGCAACCCATATAAGCTGCCAGGACAATAGCAGGCTTCTCTTCCATCAAGATTATCCAGGCAGTGAAATATTAATACAGACAATGAGAAACTGTATTAGGGCTAAAAAGGATCCAAGCAGAATGAATCATCAATAATACAGCAGCCCTCCTTAGTTTGTCAGAGTCAGAAACTCGCTCGCGTTTGACAACCGAGAGCTCTGTACCATCACAGCCCCAATCTGGCCCTGTGTCACAGGAAAATCTCCTAAGCCCTTACGTTTATTCTTTTTTTGAAACTATGATGAAATGCTAAACATGCTAAGCCTTTCGTCTGAGATGACTGAGTGCATGTTCAATTTGACTTCAGTTTGATGTTAAAGGTTTTGTGAGCGGCTTCTCTTGGTTTTTATTTTTGTCCCCTTTGTCTGTCTCTGCTCCTTCTTTCTCTATCTCTTCACATCCTCAGCTGCTGTCTTGCTTTCATATTTAATTAAATCTCACCTCCTCTCGATCCTGTTTTATTCTCTAGTCTGAACTCCTTATTAATTTATTTCTCCTCAGTCTAAGTAGATGTTATAATGGTGTGTCAAAAGCTGAAGTCAAAAGGTCTTTTATACTATTGATTAATAGGATTAAATTTCAACTTGTTTCATTGACTGAAAAGGTCTGCTTCTAATCTAACATCTCACATCTATTGTTGTAGTGACACTGAGTGAAGAAAGAAAGAAAGAAAGAAAGAAAGACAGAAAGACAGAAAGAAAGAAAGAAAGAAAGAAAGAAAGAAAGAAAGAAAGAAAGAAAGAAAGAAAGAAAGAAAGAAAGAAAGAAAGAAAGAAAGAAAGAAAGAAAGAAAGAGTGTTAGTATATTTATTAACATAATATAAAATAATTATAGTATAATAAAGATATTTTTGAGTCCCTAACCACTGCTGAACAACAATATAAAACAACAACAGTCAGGAACAAAAATGTGGATTATATATATATTTTTTTTAAATCCATGTAAAAATTTTTTTAAATAAATGCAAAATCAAGAGCTACATTCTAAATTTTCTGAAGTCACACTGAATCAACATTTAAGTGATTTGCCGAGGTCATCTCCTCTGCTTGCTGCAACTCTCAAATCCCATTCAAAAAGATTCAATCAAACTTTGCCTGTCACAAAAGTCACGGGACGCAAGAGTCAATCAGTGGTCAAAATGATCGCTACGAAGTTGATATTCCTTGAAACTGAAAGTATTAAAAATAATATATATTTATATTTATACAGTATATAATATACATATATATGGAGGTTTTTTTATTATTTCTTACAATTTGTATTCCTCATATATATATATATATATATATATATATATATATATATATAAGGAATAAAAAAAAAAACTCCATCACTCCATTACACAGTTTTTTAAACAAGAGGAGGGTGAATAAAATCAATAAAATATTTATTTATTTATTAATTAATTAATTAATTAATTTTTATTTTATTTTAGCATTGAATAAAGTAATGTAGTAATGTTGAATATGGCAAATATGGAATATGGAAATCATTTAATTTAAATAAATAATTTAATATAAAATAGTGACATTTTGTTCCTGTAGGCTATTTCCTTATGAGCGTGTGTTGAGCAATGACTGTCTGAAACACCGGCATTACTGTTTTCATTTTGCACTTTTGTTTGTTTCACATGTTTTGTGAGAAACATCTCAGGTTTGTTTCATTCTGAGTCACATTTTAAAATAAACCAGTAAATGCCTCAAAATGCAAAATACAAAATGCCATAGCACTATAATAATAACTGGGTCTCTGATGTGAGTCCCAGCACAGCTTTCATTTACACATAAACCGCACTCATATTTACATCATAAAACAAAATCAATCCCTCTCCATGTTTTTTAATCTTCTAACCTTTTTGAAATGCCTGTATATATATATATATATATATATATATATATATATATATATATATATATATATATATATATATATATATATATATATCGGTTTATTTGATTCCGAGCTAGATAACTGTCATATTTTACTGGCTTGTGTTCAAATGGGAATCAGGCAGTTGATGCATGAACACTTGGTTGATCTGAGTGTAGGCTACAGTCCTTTGGTACAGAATAAGAATTCCTATTTGTGAGGACAGAACCTAATCCAGCTAAGCACAGGCTACGGCTACTGCAGGCTCTGTGCACGGCTACACGACGTGCCTGTTCATGTGACTCTATTAGCGCTGCAGTTCACCCTCGGTCTCGCCCAGAAAAAGCACACAAGGTGTGAGAGAATAAGATTAACAAAAACACTGCACAAAATCCAACCCAAGCACCTTCTTCTCTGAGGTGAATATAATCGTTGTGTTTGTCGAAAGAAGTTATTGTTTTCACATCTGTCAGCTGTCATTATGACTGTCACCAGACAAACAGAGATATTAACGGAGATATTTAACTCAGTGAAAAATACACGGATACTTTTTGGGGATTTCTAGGCATTGTATTTCCTGTTGCGTTTTTGTTTATCCTAATTTCTCACACCTTGTGTGCTCTTTCTGGATGAGATGGAGTGAACTGCGGCGCTAAAGTCACACGAGCAGACCAACAGCCGGGGTCATAATTATCTTTAAATAATACATTACATTTCATATCGTATACCCCCAGAACACTTGGAAAGTATGACACATGTTGCATTGGATCATTCTGTGATACTTTTGCATCATTTTAAAAAGCTTGATGCTGGTCGCAGTTCATTGTCATCATATGGACGAGTACGAGCGGACATTTTTAAAAGATTCTCCTTTTGTGGTCCATAAAATAAAAAAGTGCATACGGATTTAGAACAACACCAGGGTGAGGAATTTATGACTTTCATTTTAGGGTGAACTATCCCTTTAACATCAGGGCAACCAGATGCAAGACTGATGTGAGACCTGTAGGAAGGCACATGTCCTCCAGACACGTGTTCGCCTTGATTATGGGCAGAGGGTGTGCAGCAGCGATGTGAGCCCTTGAGTGCTAGTGACGGTATTTGTTAGGGCACTTAAGACAAGTACCCTTTGGCCAAGGGCAGTTCACTCAAAGAAAGTGTATTCTCCCAGCTGGAAGTAAGCATAGACTGAGAGCGTGGATGTGGAACTAGCTAAGCTCAGAGGACGCTCATGAACCCCTAACTCCTGGATGATTTAGTAGGTCATTTATGTGCTGCTCTTGCTGCTAATTGGCTCTTAATTAGAGTCAGATCCCCATTGAAACTGTGCATTTACGTTCATGTGTGTGTGTGTGTGTGTGTGTGTGTGTGTGTGTGTGTGTGTGTGCACAAGTGTGTGTCAAGAGGGAGTAATGTAGCCACAAGCAACAGCTAACTGTCCTTCACACGATTTTGTCATTACCACTCTCAGGGAGGCATGTCTCTCATAAAAGCAAAGAGAGCTCGAGGGAAAATGTAAGTCATTACCTTAGGTGTGTGTGTGTGTGTGTGTGAGAGAGAGAGAGAGAGAGAGAGAGAGAGAGAGAGAGAGAGAGAGAGAGAGAGAGAGAGAGAGAGAGAGAGAGAGAGAGAGAGAGAGAGAGAGAGAGAGAGAGCATATAACATGACATGGATGTATGTGGCTTTATGTTTAAAAGCATGTACAACTAGAGGGCGGTATATTTTATGTGAGTTAGAAAGAGCTTTACTGCACAATATGGTAAAAATTTTACTTCACAAACCTGTGGATTAAATCCATAAGGGTGATATTGTTAAAATCCTGCAGAGATGGTATTCTACGCAGGTCTCCAGAGTCAACCTATGCAGTGACTTCCATCAACCACCATTTCCTTATTAGCCATAAGAAGCCAAAAAGGTAGAGGAAAAGAAAAAAATATTTGAAGCGAAGAACAGATAAACCTCAATGACACTTCAAAAGCCCAGTCCTGCAATCAAAGTCTAAGAACAATCACCGACAAAGGTTTTGATTGCGGGGTATAAAGACTCACTGTGACAGAATATCAATCGGTTGTCAGGGAAGGTCATTACACTTATGTCTTTAAAGACTTCTTTATGAGAAAGAACCGCTTCAACAGTATGATCATACCGCTATCTTTTTGTATGAATTACTTGTTTACATGTACTTTAATCAGTGGTGGACAGTAACAAAGTATTTTTTACTATGTAATGTACTTTAAAGTATCAGAGTATTTTTTCTTGGGGGGGGGGACTTTTACTTTTACTTCACTACATTCTAAACCATAACATCATTTTGCATTTTACTCCAATAACTAAGTTATTTTGAGCTGAAGAAATCACCACAATTCATCCATTAATCATACTGATCCGATTGCACTGCTCTTGAATCAACAACTAACTGATTCAATGATCTGGTCAAAACGAGTAAAGATCGTTTTATCACCGGGGCTTGAATGTGCGTGAGATGGATAGCACGGAAAGTAGGCTACTAACGCTGAATTTCAGTACTGATTATAGTAAATAAAAATCATACTGTAACGGGGTTCAGATGTTATGGGAAGGAGGAGGCGGGAACCGGCGAACATTCAACACTTTATAGGAGTCATAATGTAGTATTAACTTTGATACCCACGCTCTATTATAGTCATTTCATGCCCTTCTAAAAAAGAAAAATTGGAAAAAAATAAACACAGAGCTCGTTTGACCCTTATTTCTGAATGCATTATTGTCTCGCGAGATCTGATGCGAGGTTTTGGCTGTCGTGGACGGTCATTTTAATAATGCAAATGAGGGGCGCGTTGATTGGTGGCAGGAAGGAGGGGGCTTGACACCGCAGGTAACTTCAGCATATCATTCCAAAAAGAGATCATGGCGCAAGTTGTTAATGAACGCGACCTGGCCGCGACCTAAGTGATTCAACCGTAGGCTATATGTTTGAGCCAGACTCTGAACCAGAGCTGGAAACGGAAGAGGAACAACAGTCAATTGAAGGACGTCTACATCAACATGTCTCTGAATGGTAAAGACAATTTTTTTGACTGAGACATACATTAACATCAGTAACGAGCTAAAACGTTTTTTTTGCTATTTACTCCCACATAAGTTTAGCTTTAATTTAATGTAGATTACATTAACGGAGATGTAGTCTACTTTATTTTCAGCTTACAGTGGTTATAGAGATTAACGTTTGCTATAATGTGTTGTTTTTGCCTTTTTTGACGTGGTTTTTTAGATATTTAATAATTTTCATCTGCAGACATTTAACGTTATGTTTTTCTTTATGTTTATTAATTCTTGACTGTTTTTTAAATTTATCTATCCTTATCTATTATATAAAAAAATCAATACAATGATATGATGGAATGATGGAACAGCGTCATTAAAAATAAATTTCATCCACTTGTCCCTTGTAGTTTGGTCAGTTTGGGGTAAAGAAAAAACATTAGAATGTGGATTATGACAGTCAACCACAGAGCAACTCACGTGTGCACTACGTTTCTGCATCTTTCTTGACTGAATATGATGGGGAGAGGGGCAGGGCGGGCCTCCTCTGCGGTGTCCATATGTGGTATATCCGGCCCCGTCTTGACGTCAAGTCGGGGGAGAAATTGAAATCTCGTATTTGAGTGCGCGTGCACGTTGGCTAGTTTAAGAACCCTGGGGTAAACAAACGCTTCACTTTTGAATATCGGCATCCCGGCCAATGTATAATCGTTAGTCAATCATAACATACATTGATTCTCATGGAAAAGTGAAAATTGCACATTATGACTCCTTTAATAATAAAATAAACAAATCCAAAATGAAAGTAAAGCCAACAGCCCCTCACGGAAGACTGCTGGCCACAGAAACAAAACACAACATAAAATAAGGCCTGTTCCTCTCTCGATCTTCACTGTCGTTGCTCCTCCTTTATGCTTCCGCTCCTCCGTGAGAGATGCGAGACCGGTGCGTCTCACAGGTGTCGCTCATTATCACTCACGCCACCGGCCTCGCGCCGCTATCACGTCACTCGGCCTCGTCGCCACTCGGTCAATTATTTGTTAAAGGAGAACTCCGGGCAATTTTTAAGTTAATCTTGATCGTTATACCTTTGAGAGTACTGTCTATAAAAAAAAAAAATAAAAAAAAAAAAAACCTAGATTGGTGCTTGCAACACGGAGCTTCTAAAGCTAATGCCCAGAGCTCCCACTCAGCTAAAACGGCAGTTATGGGGGCATATACATAAAGAGTGTCTTTGTGCCTCTTAACAGACACAAAATGCAATTAAAATGTCTGTCCAACATGAACACGGCCCTTACATGATAACACGATGCGTTTAGCAACTTAGCAATTGTTTAAATTCACCTAAATAGTGTTTTAGACGGCTAGCTGTAGTTTTGCGCTGAAGTCCCGTGGGAACTCAGTTGTAGCCGGAAAAAGGTAAATAGCAGTGTGCAGGTGGGAGGAGCGTAATAATGACTAAAAGGCACATAGATTATGTCTTCTAAATATAACAATAAAATACGCGAGGAAACTAGTATGCAAATATAGACAAGAACATCTTTACGAGCTAGTTCGTATTGTCACTCGCATACATTCACTTTTACACATGCTTAACGCATCTTGTAGTCATGTATGGGCCCTGTTCATGTTGGACAGACATTTTAATAGCATTTTGTGTCTGTTAAGAGGCACAAAGACACTCTTTATGTATATGCCCCCATAACTGCCGTTTTAGCTGAGTGGGAGCTCTGGGCATTAGCTTTAGAAGCTCCGTGTTGCAAGCACCAATCCGGCTCGGTTTTTTTTTTTCTATAGACAGTACTCACAAAGGTATAACGATCAAGATTAACTTAAAAATTGCCCGGAGTTCTCCTTTAAGTAAATCTGCTGTAAAAAAAAAAAAAAAAAAACTACAAGCTATTTAAGCCCACTGATGTGGGTATTTATGTCACGTATGTACGGGGTAGGCGTTATTTCACCTAAAATCACCAGTTAATGCATGCATCTTCCCCGCTGTCGTAGCAGTTACACATTATATAAAACTAGTATGTTTAGCATTCCTCTTAAAATATGAATGCATTTTGCCCCATGTGACGTGACGTCTGTACATACATAGTATTTTATTCTAGGCTATTTGTAGCCACATATTTACAGAAATTTTTATTAACAAAGTTCGGGAAGACCACGTTCAGATATTCAACCAAATTAGCACAAGAAGAGGTACTGTATATAAATACTAGTGGGATAACCTTCCTCTATCCCATGACAGTTTCCCTCACTCTTAAATATTTCCTATCCCAGGATGGGGGAGTACACCGGGTTGGGCCAAATTCCGAGCTTGGAGCCCTCCCCTCGGACGACAAGCCAAATATGCATACTTCTATACTATATCCAATTATAATATCCAATTAAAAAATACTATATTTCACATGTTTGCACACTTGAATTCTCAGTAAGTTAAATTGATATGTTAGTTTATTGAAGTTTAATGTTCAAAAACGTATACGTTTTGGTAATAAAATAAAACGTTTGCTTATTTGCAGACCAATGCATATTAAATAGTCTGCACTAATCTTTTTAATTAGTCTGAGTCTGAAGTCTGGCTAAATAATAAACATGGTTCATGAATCCTACCTTTTACTTTTAATACTTAAGTACATTAAAAATCAAGTACTTTTACTCAAGTAAAATTAAAAAGGAGTTATACTTTCACTGGAGGACTATTTTATTAGGTAGTCAAGTACTCAAGTAGTCAACTTGATTTGTGTACTTCGTCCACCACTGACTATGTACAGTGTTATATATTTCTACTTAAAATGGTCAGTTGTCAATTAGATGGCAATCAAACCATTTTAAGTCCTGTCAAGCACTTACTAATTAAGAAACCATAATGTACAAAATGCCCCAAACAATTTAAGTTCAACTAACACTTTATTTTTACAGTGCCGAAAAATATATCAAAACATAGCCGTCTGATATTTATGAATTTAGATATTTAATCATCCAATCAACTGTGATATTTTTAGGAAGTCTGAGGTCAGTCAGATTTTTAAAAATGTTTTTGAAGAAGTCTCTAATGCTCATCAAATCTGCATTTCTTTGATCAAAAATACAGTGAAAACCTCTCAGGTTACGTATGTAACCCTGGTTCCCTGAGAGGGAACGAGACGCTGCGTTTGAGACGCGGTGGGAACGCTCTGCGTGATTGCGTCATGAAGCACGTGTAAAATCAGTCCAATGGAAGCCCGATACGTCATGGGTGACGTCATAGACCAGGAAACTATAAAGCACCCTTGAAAACAGACCGCGACAGCTTCTGAAAAAGTCTGAAGCAAGTCGATCAGGGCATGCAGGAAGTATGGCAGGCAAACGCAGCGTCTCGTTCCCTCTCAGGGAACCAGGGTTACATACGTAACCTGAGACGTTCCCTTTCAAGGGAACTTCGGGCTGCGTTTGAGACGCGGTGGGAACCCCATACCCACTACGCCATAGTGACAAATGCCCGTTCTGTGTGAAGTCCTTGCGCACACTAAGAAGCAAGCAACCTCGCCCCAGGAGTGGAGAGGTCAAGGTCATAAAACCTGACAAATGTATGTGGAGAGGACCAACCTGCCGCATTACAAATGTCAAGAAGGGAAACACCCGAAATTAAGGCCGTAGAGGCCGCCATACTCCTTGTAGAATGGGCCCGTACAGCCATAGGTGAAGGCTGACCGGCCGCTTCATAAGCCAATGATATAGCCTCGACTATCCATTTGCTCATAACCTGTTTAGATGCAGGGCACCCTCTTCTGAGTGACCCAAAACATACAAATAACTGCTCTGACTTACGCCACAGGGCAGCTCTGTGAACGTAGGCATCCAATGCCCGAACTGGACATAACAGGTTCAGTTGTTCCTGATCTGGGGTATTAAAAGGTGGAGGATAAAAGGCCTGCAACACTATTGGGCCCCCAACATTAACTGGGACCTTAGGAATATAACCCGGTCTAGGGTATAGAAATGCTTTCACCATACCAGGTGCAAATTCCAGACATGACGGAGCAACCGACAGGGCATGCAAATCTCCAATTCTCGTGATAGATGAAATAGCAAGGAGAAATAAAGCTTTCAAAGTGAGGAATTTTTCTGAAACCTCTTCAATAGGCTCGAAGGGAGCCAGAGCCAGACCCTCAAGTACAATGGCTAAATCCCAAGCCGGTGCTCTAGAGTGCAGTGCAGGTCTCAACCTCAATGTACCACGGAGAAAACGAGTAATCAGAGGATCTCTCCCAAAAGAAGTACCCCCCAGAGGGGTATGATAGGCCGAAATAGCCGCCACATAAACTTTTAAGGTGGAAGGAGATAATCCAGCAGAGAAACGGTCTTGCAGAAAATCGAGAACTGAACCAACAGGGCAGTTAACAGGATCTAACTGACGCTCACCACACCAGGTGGAGAATAATTTCCATTTCAGTGCATACAGTCTTCTCGTGGAAGGAGCTCTGGAATGGAGAATGTCTCAACGACCTCAGTCGAGAGACTGGATTCTATGAGCCTGGCCCCCTCAGAGGCCAGGCCCACAGTTTCCACAACTCCGGTCGAGGGTGAAATATCGTGCCCCCTGCCTGGGACAGCAGGTCCCTCCTGAACGGAATCTCCATGGGAGAGCCGTCCAGAAGAGACAAAGTCCGAGAACCAAACTCGAGTCGGCCAGTATGGGGCTACTAGTAGCAGATGAGCCCCTTCCCGGCGAACCCTCTCCAGAACCTCCGGGAGCATAGATATCGGGGGAAATGCGTACAGGTGCAGCCTCGGCCACACCTGCACCATCGCATCCAGTCCGAGAAGAGCTGGCTGCGTGAGGGGGAACCATATAGAGCAATGCGTTGTACAAACGATGTGAAAGGTCGACTTGACTTTAGTTAGACCAAAGTTCTCCCTAAGAAGCTCCACCACCTCGGGGTGAAGTCTCCAATCCCCTGGGCCTCAGCCCCTGCCTCAACAGGATATCTGCTCTGATATACGAGACCATCAGTGTGTTGTCCGCCATTCGCCGAGCAACCACTCATGATCGCCCCCACTTGTGAGGGAAGCATCCGTCGATAGCAATATGCGTCGACAAGAAGCCCCCAACACTGGGCCTGGGCGAGGAACCAAGGTTCTTCCACATGACCGAAGCACGAAGGCATAGCCGCGTGACCTTGATCATGCGAAAACGTATTTCCCCTCGGAGAAAACCCCTTGGTCCTGAGCCACCACTGCAGGGGTCTCATGAACAGAAGGCCAAAAGTAATACGTTGGACGCAACTGCCATGAGACCCACCCGTCTGAAACTGTTTCACAGTGAGTGACTGGCCTAGATATACCCCATTACGGCTGTAAGAATTGCTACACCCAGAAAAGTGGTCCTCAGAGCACACTCTTCTTGGCGTTGAGAGGCAACCCCAACATCCTTAATGAGACAGAACGACATCTCGATGCCGAACTGCCATAAACTCAGATTGAGCTAGGAGCAACCAATCATTGATGTAGTATAATACGCGAATGCCCTGGAGTCTCAGAAGAGCCAGAGCTGCATCCACGCATACTGTAAAGGTGTGGGGTAATAAACCTAGGCCGAATGGAAGAACCCGATAATGGTATGCTTCGCCCCCGAAAGCAAACCTCGGGAACCTCCCTCATCCTCTTTCGGAAACAATGAAGTAATGGCTGTCTGCTGGGAGGAGGAACCCCTTCTACAGCTCCTTTTGCAGAAGTGACAGTACTTCCTGCTCCATAACCAAAGCCTGCTCGGGGTCCACCAATGAGAGGAGGGACCCCTAGAAATCTGGGCGAACGAGAACCGCTGAAACCCTTTTCTATAGTGTGCAGGACCCACTGAGAAATATGTGGCAGTAGTTTCCACGCTGCCAGAAATTTACTAGGGGAACCAGTCTCTCAAGACTGGCCTCTGGATTTGTTAGAACAGTCACTACGGCACCCTGAAGCGGCGAACCGGCAGGGAACAACCGAACTGACCATTCTACGACCCTCCTCGGAGGATCGTATGGGGATGCTGACACCTCGGTGCCCTGAACGGAGAACCGGCAGGGAACAACCGAACTGGCAGCGCTGCAACCCTCCTCAAAGAGTTGCACCCCAGAGGAAAAACGATTTCTCAAAACCGTCCCTTGGTTGAACAGTCACTACGGTGCCCTGAAGCGGCGAACCGGCAGGGAACAACCGAACTGACCATTCTACGACCCTCCTCGGAGGATCGTATGGGGACGCTGACACCTCGGTGCCCTGAACGGCGAACCGGCAGGGAACAACCGAACTGGCAGCGCTGCGACCCTCCTCAGAGAGTCGTACCCCAGAGGTCGCCGAGGAGAAACGATTTCTCAAAACCGTCCCTGCCCCGGAGGAGCCCTCAGAAGCCTGATAGCCTCGTTTTCTTACGACAGGACTTCTTGTCTAAGCTTTATTAGAGATGATGACAGTCCTCAGATCTTGCCTACCTCTAACTAGCTTAGTTCCTACGACCCTCCTCGGAGGATCGTTGAAAAAAGCAGGCACTTCGGCGCCCTGAAACGGCGAACCGGCAGGGAAACCGAACTGACTGCTCTTCTTTTTTCTTATTTGAAGGCTCGTTTGGGGACACTGACACCTTGGTGCCCTGAAACGGCGAACCGGCAGGGAAACCGAACTGGCAGTACTGCGACCCTCCTCAGAGAGTCGCACCCCAAAGGGCGCTGAGGAGAAACGATTTCTCAAAACCGTCCCTACCCCAGAGGGGACCACCCTTAGAAGCCTGATCGCCTCGGCGTCAGGGCTTCTTCTTTGTCAAAGCTATTTTAGAGATAAAACAGTCCTCAGATCTTGCATGTCTCTAACTGGCTAGACTGCGACCGCCACCCAGGTACCCCTCAATTGCGGAGGAGCCCGAATGGCGACGCTCTGTTTTGCACTTTGTGCTGAGAGGAGCATAATAGGCCGTCTCAGGAACATTAGATTGGTGAGGAAGAAACCTCTGGAACGCCGCTGAATGGTTTATTTCTTAGTTTTCTTGAAAGCGGAGCGTCCAGAAGAACAGACATAATTATATCTTTATTTTCCTTTATCTTTATATCAGAAAAAACTTATATATATATACATATATATCACTCTGCGGCCACCAGCAGGAAACAACCGAACTGGCAGCGCTGCGACCCTCCTCAGAGAGTCGCCCCTCACATTCATCCATGTCCTTATATACTCTACCCACCAGCGCTGCCTAATAAAAATGTATTCATTATTAAGATGGCTGGTGGGTAACGTCGGGGTTAATAACGATAACGCCGACTCGGGAGAGAGAAAGCTCGCAAGCGTCTCTTTAACCCGAGGCAATGTCATACTATGATACTTAATACCCAAACATTACTATAGTCAGACATCTGGGGATTAAACACATAAAATACAAACCGGTTTATTCCACAATCTCGACACCTCAGTGTGGAGATAGGGAAAAACCACAGTCCCCGACGAGGAGGCTGAGATACAGAGTTTTCCTGTTTTAAGATACAGTTCATCTAACAAACTCTTCTTTATTTTCAATCTCATAATGTTCAACTGGCCAGTAAATATTTAACTGGCAACAGCACTAGATAAAACCTCCTTTTTTTCTTTAAAAAAGCTCCTCTTTATTCAACAGAGTTATGAGCTGGAAAATTTATTCATTGAAAACTCAAACATCTGCCTTTTTATAAAGATTTGTATTTGTTTTGTTCTCTTTCTTATTAAACAAAACACTAACGATACCAATTCCTCGGAACTGGAAATCGCAGCACACTAGATCTGGCATGTGAAAGCTGAGAAAGGGCGGAGCCCGTCCCAACCCCCGCTGTCAGATCCGTTTTCGAACCCCGAAATACGAGCCGTCTCCGAGCCTCGGCAACAGAGAGACCCGCTCGGGGAACGCGAACCGAAACGTCCTCCTCGAAGAACGCCCGGCGGGAGCGGAGCGTCCTCACGGACAGCTTCTCGCAATGCACAGTCAGATCCCTCGAGAAATGACTGTTGCATGCTCCACTCCCAAACAGCAACAAAAAGCTGATGTGTGTCCCCACCCGTGATGTAACGAGGGCAGGGAACAACACAACGTCTATAATATTGCTTTGCTCGCCATAATGATAGATAGTGATATATATATTGGGCTTGACAAACAACAATAAATAGACAAGGACAGAATCACAGAGAGCGCTTGCTGAAGACAACAGAAGCTGTCGCGGTCTGTTTTCAAGGGTGCTTTATAGTTTCCTGGTCTATGACGTCACCCATGACGTATCGGGCTTCCATTGGACTGATTTTACACGTGCTTCATGACGCAATCACGCAGAGCGTTCCCACCGCGTCTCAAACGCAGCTCGAAGTTCCCTTGAAAGGGAACAGCAACATTGTAAAATATTACTTCTATTTTGATACATTATATAATGCAATTTATTCATGTGATGTCAAAGCTGAATTTTCAGCATCATGACTCCAGTCGTCAGTGTTACATGATCCTTTAACAATCAGTCTAATATGATGATTTGATGCTCAAGAAACATTTTTTTTTTTATAAATGTTGAAAACAGTTATGCTGCTGTAACTGGTCCAATTCAACCAGCTCTGAGCGGGATTCGAACCGGGGTCTTCAGCGTGGGAGGTAGGCGTGCGAACAAGTACACAAAAGACCGCAGCCGCTAGCACGCCTCTTGAGGCAAGGCGAGAAAGGTTTACACACACAGCTCTAACTGGCCTACGTTACACTAAACCCCTAAACCTCACTCCCATCCGGGTCATGGCACCAAATGTAGCCAATCCTACTCAACCCGGTCTGAGCAGGACTCAAACCGGCGTCTCCATGGAGGCAGGCATGCTAACAAGGATGATAAAGACTGCAGCCTCTAGTGTCAGTCGTCAATACGTTTCTTGAGTCCAGGGGAGTGAGGTTTACATGCACAGCTCTTACTGGCCTATGGTAATATTTTGTGAAAACAGTGATGCATTATTTCAGTATTGTCTGATGAATCAAGTGTCACGGGCCCACCGGTGGGCCCAAATCCTTTACGTTTTTAAAACAGTAATATCCTATACTAAACCTAAACTAATCTTGACAAACTATATATCATTTGAAAGCTTACAATCTCTAGTTTCCATATTTGGTGATTGATTTTCAAAATAAATTACAGAGGAGCCGTAATTTATCAATTTGCAACAATAATATTTTCATACTCTTAGACCTTTATTTTGAAATAGTGATGAACATGAAAAATCATGAAAGAAGGGTAGAAACCTCAGTTTGTTTTCATGCCAATAGTTCAAAAGATAGCATCCATTCAATTATTTAAAAAAAAAGGTCTGAATTTTTTTTTTTATATATAAAGAAAAAAATTATATGATGTGGCAGGAAGCTAAAACGCACATGCGTGTTCTTTTTATGTTTCTTAGAGGTTGAAATCATATCAAAATCTGCCAAACTTCTCATATTACTTATAAAAAGGATGTCTACTTCATAAATTGTATGAAAATTGTGGAAATAATGGTTCATTTCACTCAAAACACATATGGAAATGGAGGCGCCCTTATATGGGCAGTAATGGAGTCTGGTTGTCATCTAGTGAAAAAGTTTGGTACTGCGCCCAAACAAAATCTTACTGAAAGCTCATTTTTTGAGATATCAACCTAAAATTTGAAACACAACTTGTTCCGATTTTTGGCTTTGATTTTTTTGCAGTTTTAGAGTCGCCCAGGTTTTGAAAATATGTATTTTATATAAAATATGAATAATTAAATTTTTTACATTGTACATTTTCATAAACTCAAACTTCTATAACTTTTTTTCTGTTTCACTTTCTTAATTTATTTCACTTCTACAAAAATCTGCCAAATGTCTTCTTTAAAACAAGACCAATCTTACGTCTATATTCCAAAGCATTCTTGAATTACAACCATTTAAGTTCGAAATGTGCATTTTCATGTATATTCAAAAAAAGGGGGGTGACACTTAAAGGGTTAAAATGTATTTGAAATATAAATATTTTGTAACATTATAAATATTTTCACAGTCAAGCTTGATGAATTTGATGAGTCCTTGCTGAATAAAAGTATTAATTTCTTACAAAAGAAATGAGTACTGACCCCAAACTTTTGAATGGTTGTGTACATAATATCATGCTTGGAAAAATAACTGAAGCAAAGATATGCCAACACTTGAGTCTTTCACCTCCGAAAAGTTCAGCACCTGCAAACCAATCCTATATTTCTGTCTGACAGAGAGAATGAGAGAAATGTAGAGGGAGAGTCAAGGGAGAATAGAGCGAGCTCCAGCAGCAGATGCTAAAATAACGGCTCTGATTTCCCCTGTGCATTACAGTCTACAAATCTTTGTCCATATATACACCTACCAGTGTAAAGAGATCAGAGTATGAATGTCAGAAAATGTAGTATGATGACATTACAATTTATCAAATGGGTCTGCAACATAATAGATTCAAACCTCACATAATATCACTTCCTCTGTTGAGAATGAACCGCATAATAGCTTCAATTGGATTAGTGATTATGCACGACTTGGGTCAACTGACAGATGGGAAAGCAGGCAAAACCAACAGTTCTGATATCAATGCACCATGCGTAGATCTTTATGAATTCCTGCCGTATAGAAAGCATTAAAAAATCTGGATTGCTCCTCCATGTTCATGGAAAAGACATCTTGATGGAGCACTGCGAACCACGCGCAAGTGCTTAGTGGACACAATCTGAGGTGCTTGATGGACAGCTTGGTCATACTGCAGTTGAACTGAGTTAAACTAGCGACAGAATGCTAGCACAGCTAAACCGCAGCCCGAAGCACATTTCAACAATAGTGTTACCAACGTTCAGCAAACCGTTAACCTGTCATTCTGTCTGCAGGTCTTTTAGGTTTAAAAGAGGATAATCGCCCTCCCCTCGTTCCTCTTGCTTATGGGGTAAACATTTGAGACTGACATCCTTGTTGAAGATAAGAATGTTTTGCTGTTTTTAGCACATTCTCACTGCTGCTGTGATTTAATGGGGTCCGCCTGTTGTTGCCTGTCTATTGATCAGCATGAAGTTTTAGTCTGTACTGCTGTTTTAGAGCATGTATCTCTCCTCTGCAAGAGTTTTGTTTTATCTTCCACCTGATTAATCGCTCTAATTTGAAGGGTTTTCACCTTGTTGCTGTTGCACCGCACCACACCGCAAATGAAAACAGTCAGTATGATTCAAAGTTATTCCTCAGAAAAGAGCTTGTGCTGTTCGCGAGTGTCACAACAGCAACTGCAAAACATATAAGTTTTTATAAAAACCTAAAGCTCCTGCACTCACATTCAAGCAGCCAGAGTGTTTGTGGTGACGGTGAAAAGAAAGGTTTTTAGAACAGCAGCGAAAATTAAAAGTATTTAAAAAAGTGAATGGACTGAAGCATATCCTTTTATTGAAACTGGTGCTCTGCTGTGCCAAGAGACATTTCTAAACATTTCACCAGGTACTTTTTGCTTTTACCGCAGAAACATTTTATGTCCTATATTTTGTTGTATTTATGTCAGTATGATAATCCACACTTTCAGTGAGGGGACTGTTTGAAGTAATTAATAAAGAAACATGGATGAATGAGAAAGTAAAGAGCAGGGTGTGATATTAAAAAGAAATATTAAAAGGACAATAAGCCACGGAAGAGAACTGAATACGCTACTGACAGGATGCTCTCTGTGTAGCCTTTTAAAAGTAGCACTTTTAAAGTAGCCTTTGTCTTCGGTTGCGTTCAATGGTCAAATACACACAAATATATCAAAATGTCCGACTAATAAAAAGTTACTATTATTAAAACGTTATGGAATTTTTTTAAACGTACTCGGTTACTAACGTAACCTTGGTTCTCTCTAGAAGAGGTTCTCTCGTACTGCGTAATTTCTTACGCTAGGGGAAAACCTCTTTTCCACGAGATATTGAAGCCAAAAATTATTAATTTTGAATTAATGTAAAACGCGTTGCGGCAGCATGCAGACATAGGCAAGACGGCTCGCGTGCCTATTGGTTGTCCTGCGGCAACTGCAGCAGCCTATCGAGAGAGGCCCTTGGTGACGTCAGATCCAATGGGGGCGATTCGCGCCCACTACGTCACCTCCCGCCAAAGCGGGCGTGGCCTGGGCCTATAAATATAGCTCGATGTGCTGATATAATCTGATTTTTCATCGCCGAAGCGAACCAGAGCGTGTTGCAGGCACGGCAAAGATACGCAATACTCGTTCCCTCTTCTAGAGAGAACCGAGGTTACGTTAGTAACCGAGTATGTTCCCTTACGAGAGGTTCTCTCGTACTGCGTAATATCTTACGCTAGGGGAACACAGTGTAAAACACTGTGCGTGCTGGGATCCAACACCAAAGTCCCACGGGCAGGTGCCCGGGGCTCATATAGTGCATAATCACCAGGGACTCACAAAGAGTCTGAGAAGAGAGGCTAGAAGCGTCATTCCCAATAAGTTAGCATCCTAAGTGAGCTAATCACATCAACAGTGTTCCACACAGTCAGGGTGAAAATGTTCGGCCTGAATTGGGTAACGGTATGGTTCTTACTTTTGCCCATGGAGTTATTTTATCGATAAGCGAGCGGTGCTCAAGCGGTTGTAGTATTCTGAGCCGAAGCAACGGGACAGACAATACTGATTTTTAGACCGAAAGTAGTTTAGCCAGTAAGGCAGGAACCTCTAGGTTATAAAACCTTATAAATGTAGACGGGGAGGCCCAGCCTGCCGCCATACAGATATCCTGCAAGGTAATCCCGCTAGACCAAGCCCACGACGAGGCCATGCCTCTTGTGGAGTGCGCTCTAACACATAAAGGACACTTCAAGCCTTTAGACGTGTATGCCAGCACTATGGCATCAACTATCCATCTGGATAGGCTCTGTTTCGATGCGGTCCGTCCGCTGAACGAAACGAAGAGCTGCTCAGTCTGTCTGAAAACAGACGAGCGAGACACATAAGCTCTTAATGCCCTGACTGGGCAAAGGAAGCTCGCGTCCTTTTCCTCGTTGAAAACCGGCCGGGCAGACAGCCCTGAACGGTGTGTTGAGGGATTTAGGCACGTATCCGTGTCTTGGTTTGAGTATGACTTTCGAGTCATTTGGGCCAAATTCCATACACGTCGCACTTACTAAGAGCGCTTGTAAATCCCCTATGCGCTTCACTGAAGCAAGAGCCATAAGAAACACTGTCTTGAACGACAGATGTTTCATGTCTGACAAATGGATTGGCTCGAACGGGGCACCTTTCATGGCTTCCAAAACCGTGGAAAGGTCCCACATGGGGACTGAGGGGGTCTGGGAGGATTCAGCCTCTTAGCTCCCTTAAGGAGGCGGATGACCAGATCGTTCTTCCCCAGTGACTGGCCAGTCGCGGGGTTTGTAAACGCTGCTATAGCCGCCACATAAACTTTGAGCCTGGATGGGGTTCTGCCCTTATCCAGTAGCTCTTGAAGGAAGGAGAGAACTTCTGTAACCCCACAGTCTAGGGGTGAAAAGCCTGAGCTTTGCACCAGCCAGAAAACACAGACCATTTTGAGGAATAGAGTCGTTTAGTAGACGGCGCTCTAGCCTGCGTGATCGTGTTTAACACTCCCTCCGGGAGGTTTCCGGTTACCCGTTGATGGCCCATGCGTGCAGGGACCACAGCTCCGGGCGAGGATGCCAAATCGAGCCCTTGGCCTGAGAGAGGAGGTCTTTCTTCATCGGTATTGGCCATGGGGCAGTGCTTCTCAGCTGCATCAGAACTGGGAACCAAGCCTTGTTTTTCCAGAGCGGAGCCACAAGTAGCACTGAGCATCCGTTTTCCCTGATTCGTTCCAATACCTGAGGCAGGACCGAGACGGGGGGAAAGCATAGAGTGGGCAGCGGGGCCAGACGTGGGCCAGCGCATCCCTGCTCTTGGAGAAAAACTTCGGACAGTGAGCGTTTTCTTGGGACGCAAACAGGTCTACCTGCGCTCTGCCGAATGTCTCCCACAGCAGTAGGACCGTCTGCGGGTGCAGAGACCATTATCCTGCTGGAACATTGTTTCTGGACAGTCTGTCTGGTCCTAAATTCAGGTGACCAGGCACATGTGCTGCTCTCAATGAGCGCAGATTGTGCTGAGCCCAGACCAGGAAGTGTTCCGTCAGCCTGTAAAGGTTTTGGGACCTGACGCCACCCTGGCGATTTATGTAGGCCACCACTGACATGTTGTCCGAGCGGACCAAGACGTGGTGACCTTTTATTCGGGGACAAAAACGCCTCAGCGCGTTGTTGACTGCCATCATTTCTAGACAGTTTATGTGTAGGAGGAACTTCTCCCATTCTGACCACTTGCCAAAGAACGGTCTGCCCTCGAGCAGCGCTCCCCATCCCGAGGTGGAGGTGTCCGTGGACACCACCTTCACACTCGAGGAAGTCCCCAGGTTTACACCTGACTGATACCAGTCGATTGCTCTCCAAGGTTTCAGAGCTGAGACGCATTTCTGATCGACCTTGAGACGAAACAGACCAGAGGCCCATGCGCGAGGTGGTACTTGCGCTTTTAGCCATAACTGCAAGCGGGCGCATGTGAAGCAGACCCAACTGGAGTACTGATGATGCCGAGGCCATGAGGCCCAGCAAAAAATGAGGCCATGAGGCCCAGAATCAAGTAGGACAATCGTCCAAGTAGTTCAAAACTCGCATGCCCCGAAGTTTCATGCCCCGAAGTTTCAGGGGTGCGAGAGCCGCGTCCATGCACATTGTAAATGTACGGGGTGCTAGGGACAGGCCGAACGGTAGGACTGTGTATTGATATGGCTGGCCCTCAAAGACGAATCTCAAGAATCGCCTGTGACGTGACACTATTTGTATTTGGAAATACGCGTCCTTCAGATCTATTGACATAAACCAGTCCCCTTGGGAAATCTGCACGAGGATTTTCCTGGTTGTGAGCATTCTGAACTGGCGTTTCACAAGCACTTTGTTCAGTTGTCTTAGATCTAGAATGGGTCTGAGACCCCCGTCTTTTTTCGGTACTAGAAAATATCTGCTGTATAGGCCCCCTTCGCTCTGAGCTTGAGATAAAGGCTCTATTGCCCCTTTGCTCAATAGTTTCGCTATTTCGGCTCAAAGTAGATGAGCTACTTCGGTTTTTACCGTAGTTTCGACCCGCGCCGTGTAGCGGCGGGCACGTCGAGCGAACTGCAGTAAATAGCCTCTTTATATAGTGTTCAGCACCCATTCTGATACCCCGGGAAGCTTTGCCCATGCATTTGCATGAATAGCTAGGGGTAGAATGAGATCTGGGATCTGGCCGCTACATAGTGGCGACCGGAGAGCTTCGGTGTGCTGTAACGTGAACGCTGTGCTTGCAGCGTTTGAGGCGGGGGGCGCGCCGATCACGGCGGGAAGCCTGGCTGCGCTCGACTCCCTTATGGCAGTTTGCTGCGAGAGAGCGAGCGGGGCAAACCCTGTGGGGCTTAACATGTCTGTGAGTGAATGTGGGCGCGGGACAGCGGGCACATTTACTGCACTGAAAACACTGTCGGCATGAGCTGAATGTATGTGTGTTGGTTTCGTTTTTACAGAAACCGTGGGGCATGCAGTGTGTAGTGTTTGTGGGCACTGAGTTGTGGGCACATTCACTACATTTAATGCACAACCGACATGAGTCGATTTTATTTGTGCGAGCCCTGTACTGTGGCGGGCTGTGTTTGTGTGTAGAAATGAAGACTGGGCTGTGGGCATTTTTATTACACTCATAACACCGGAATACCAGAAATTAGACTGTTCATGTGATTTATCTGGGTCGCCGTGGAAACGGCATTTGTGTGCAAGCAAGCGGGCCGTGGTACCGGCTTGTTTACTGCAAAATACACTGGAACAGTCGCATTTTCTGGATCTGAACGAGCGAAAAGTCTCGGTGGAAGTCTGGCCACGGCGAGACTTAAATACCGTCGTTTTCCTAGGAGGGCTAGGAAGACTTTGAGGCCTCGGGCTTTATCTCAATCTTTTGCTTGACGGCGCTGTGAAGCGGCGGCGGGCGGAGGCTGTGGCTGGGAGCTTCGAGCAGACGGCTGTTTTGGGAGATCTGCTGCGAAGCTAGAGCGCTTTGGTAAGAAGTGCTTCATAGCCTGTGACGTCTTCTGAACCTCAGCGAATCTTTCCGCGAAATCTTTGACGGATGATCCAAAGAGGCCAGCTGGGGAGATGGGCGCGTCGAGGAACGGGGAGCGCTCCGAGTCCGGTATCTCAGATAACGTCAGCCATAGGTGTCTCTCAGCAACGGTGAGAGAAGCCATGTCCCGCCCAATGGCCTGTGCAGCGGATTTCGCGGCGCGAAGAGCCAGGTCCGTAGCGCTCCTCAAATCCGGCACGCTGATAGCTTCCGGTCCTTCCTCATCCAGTTTTCGGAGAAGGTCGGCTTGGAAGATCTGCAGTCTGGCCATCGAGTGTAATGTCGATACAGCCTGCCCAGCGGCAGTATAAGCGCGGCTGTGCATAGCGGTAGTAGTGCGGCAAGCTTTAGAATGTAGCGCCGTCTTAGCTCACCGTCCAGCAGAGGGCGGGCAAAGATGGGCCGCTACAGCTTCTTCTACTGGAGGAAGAGAGTGGTATCCTCTGTCTTTAGCACCGTCCACCACAGAGAATGCTGCTGAGACAGAGGTACGCGGTCCCTTTGCAGGAAACATCCATCCAGTCGGTTGTGCGCGGGCGCCGCCCACTCAAGGCCGAGGCTTGCCACGGGAACGAGGCATCTTTAAAAAGACGCTGCTCTTTTAGATAGAGAGAGAGTGTGAGTCGCAGCAGTGAACACACACTCGGCAGAGTAATAGGATATAAACACCGGAAAGCGTAGCAGGTACGGCGACTGAAGGCGGCGAGATGAAGGCCAGCGGCTTCAGATGCAAAGGCTCGTCCCGCAGAAAGCTTTTCTCAGACGGCGCGGCTTCTTCACTCCGGATCCAGCGATGCGTGAGCTTCCTCTGTTTCCAGCGATGCGTGAGCTTCGCTGAAAAGATGAAAAATCAGATATCAGCCCATCGAGCTATATTTATAGGCCCAGGCCATGCCCGCTTTGGCGTGAGGTGACGTAGTGGGCGCAAAGCGCCCCCATTGGATCTGACGTCACCAAGGGCCTCTCTCGATAGGCTGCTGCAGTGGCCGCAGGACAGCCAATTGGCACGCGAGCCGTCTTGCCTATGTCTGCATGCTGCCGCAACGCGTTTTACATTCATTCAAAATTAAGGATAATTTTTGGCTTCAATATCTCGTGGAAAAGAGGTTTTCCCCTAGCGTAAGATATTACGCAGTACGAGAGAACCTCTCGTAAGAGAAACAATACTATATTATTTAATGCTGTAGCTCTTTTGGAAAAATGCAAACATAAAATCTCTTTGGACAAATAAGATTCCCAACCCTTGAGTCAGGACATCGTTTAGATGATGTATTTCAAGACATATGTCAGGTTTTTGTCCCTTGAAACGCTCATGTGTGTAGGACTAATTTCTAAAGCATTTAATCCCAAGCCTCTGTTGCTTACGTCATTTTAGAGCTAGTAATGGTGGCTTCAGCCATTGATAGCAGACTAATACAGTTATTAGAGCACTGATGGACTTGTAGAGGAAGAACTGCACTTCCTCACCGACTGCAGCAAGCATAAACATTAGGAAAACTTATTTCACCCAAATAGCTCAGATTCTACCTGAATTCCAGCAAGCAAGCCTCATAGACAAACTATCATACTGTATTTTTTGGGAGAGAAAGAAGAGTGTATTCACCTGGCAGCACAGTATGTGTCCTCCTGCCATTATATGAGGGACAAGGTGTGTGTGTGTGTGTGTGTGTGTGTGTGTGCGTGCGTGCGTGCGTGGGTGCGTGCGTGTGTGTGTGTGTGTGTGTGTGTGTGTGTGTGTGTTTAGCGTTTATATTTATACAAAATGTGTTTAGGCTACTGTTTTTCATAACAAATATCATAGAATATATTTTACTGTGGTAGTAGTAAGGAACAATGCATGGTTTTACCATGGATGCCATGATCTGCAAATGTATGATACTATGGAATAACAAAATTTTAGCAAGCAAACACAAAGTCGAATCAAGAGATGTACCTTCCTAACTCAGAAGCACTGTCAGACAATTGAAATGTTTCCCTATAAAAAATAGGTTTGTACACTTCTTACAGATGCTTCTGTTGTTAATATAAATACATTTACATTTACATCTGCATCTCAACCCCAAATCATCAGTGCTTTAGTGTCATATATCAATTTCCATGAGACAAATAATGCAATATTCTTAGTAACTGTGTGTATTTGTGAAATAAAAGTATTTGTGAAAACAGGTGCTGGTGCTGCGAATTTGGTGAGCCCTGCTTTAACTATCACTATATGGACAGAAAAAAACACTAAGAATTTTTTCCAAAATATCTTCTTTTCTGTTTCACAGAATAAAGAAAGGTATGCAGGTTTGGAACAACCTTTTTGACTCTCCAAGGTTTTTAAACATTTAAAAGACCTATTCACTTATTTCTGTGTAAAACTTATTTAATGAGGTAAAAAATTACTGACTGCACTTTTAAATTGGCAACAAAACAGATGAATAGCACACAGTGTCAAGTCTAATTTGACTTGCAGGGGGTTGGCGAGAGGCAGTATGATATTTATCTGTTCGGGATATCTAGTTAATAATCTGATTAAATGTTATACAGAACAGTTCAAAGAGGTCTGACTGATTTTAATACCCGTAATAATGAGTATACAGAAGTAGGTACAGGAGTCGAGGAAGAGTGACAGTAGATACAGAAGATGATAATAGACAGGAAGAGTGAGTGTAGAGACGGGCTTATGAGATCAGTACTGGTCTATGATTAAATAAAGAGTTTCAGCGCTTCAAAGCAGTGAGATAATTGATTTTCTCCACACAAAGTTGAAAAATGACCTTTTCTGTTCTTTGACCTCCAGATAAATCTTGGATTTATTTGCAAACCTTTAAATATGTGTATAGCGTGAATGGCCGAGAAGAATGAAGACCATGATTTCCAAGTCTTGCCTCACTTTTTCGTTTTAAATCACTGATCCTCTTTTTCTCTTTCCCCATTCCTCTTTTGCTCTTCCTTTCTTATTAAAATCTCCCTCCCTGGTGTTTTGGATGTACTTAACAATTCTTACTGTGGATGATTATGCATTCTTGTTGAGGACTCAAAAATCCACTGAGTGAACATGGAAAATTTTAGAGGCTTCCTGTTAAAGCAGTGTTTACTGTTGGGAACGAGAGGCTAAAGCAAAGAAAATAGGAAGGAAACCTTCTGAAACTTTAGTGCTGCACTCGTTCTGGCTCTGTCTCTGGGATTTTCTTTCAGCCTATTTGTATTCCCAAAGTGTCTTAATCCATCGTACACTGTCTTGACCCTGAAGGGTCACCTCCGGGCTTCACGGGTCTTTTGTTCTCTTTTTATCTGTTCGGTCAAATTGAAATCATCTCACTTCCTGTCTATCGTTGCTCCTTTTCCTCTTTCATCTCCTGTTTGCCTCAAATCCATTCATCATGGTGGCTCACAAGAATGTTCCATCAAAGTGGATAGCTATTCGGAGGTGCTGGTAGAGAGAGAGAGAGAGAGAGAGAGAGGTAGAGAGAGAGAGAGAGAGAGAGAGAGAGAGAGAGAGAGAGAGAGAGAGAGAGAGAGAGAGAGAGAGAGAGAGAGAGAGAGAGAGAGAGAAATACAATAACACTCTACTAACTACTATTAACTAACAAGAAACTCTGATTAATGAATAAACAAGTAATAGCCAGTTGAATGTAGTAGTTTACAATAACAAATTTTTCCATACCTCCCAGAGGATTATATATATATATATATATATATATATATATATATATATATTCAGAATTAATGTGAATAATGTGTAATTATTTGTAAAGTAAATATCATGGGAACCTAGTAATAAATCAAGTATTATCAAATCCTTTAGAAGGAATTACTAATTATCTGGATCAGTATTCTAAAGTGAAAAGCATGATTCCTCTAGTAATGTCTGAAATCATTGTAAGCTTTTGAGTTTTTTATAAGGTTTTGCACATTTTTATAAATGTGTAATAAAAAAAAAACGGTGTGCATATTGAGACAAAACAATGGCCCTGACATATTTTAAGATTTGTCAGTGCAAGTTGGTGCAGTTAAAACTGCTCAAACATGCATTTTAGTCTGGGACTAGCTTAAGCCTTGTCTGTGAAACTGGGAGCTAGAGTGTTTTGTGTCTCCATGTCCTGAGACATGACTTGCTAACAGAATATCTTATTATAGGAGTATAAAAAACAAAGTGCAAAACATGCATAGAAAATGCATACAAATGTCTGTGTTTTTATGCAGATGAGGCAGGGTGAAGGAAAAGGAAGTGGAAGGAAGGGAGACTACAAAAAAGAGACCATTGGGGGAGAAAATATCAGCATAATGAATGAGTTAAAAAAAATGTTAAAAGACAATGTGAGCCACAGTGGATTAGAGATAGTCTGCGAGAGATCAAACCAGAGAAAGGGGGTTTAGAATGAGCTAATTAAGAATGTGCGCAACTTTCCGACAGGCCTGTATCTCTCTGTTCTCATTAAAGTTGCTGGCTTCATTTCTATTGCTCTTCCATACGATTCGTACAGTTCAATCTGAACGTTTTGACTAAGAACTAAGAACATCTTACAGGTGATTAATGAGTCACATGATCAAGACCAGTCAGTGTGAGGAAGGATGTGCTTAAACTTTACTGCCCTGTAATCAATCAGGGCCAATCCACTCAAGTTCAAAAAGGACTGGCTGGACGAAGCGCACACACACACACACACACACACACACAAACCATGTTGGGTTTTCATGTTTTATGGGGACATTCCATAGACATAATGGTTTTTATACTGTACAAACTGTATATTCTATAAATCGGACGGACGGACGGACGGACAGATAGACAGACAGACAGACAGATAGATAGATAGATATATGATTAAACCCAGTGGCCTATGAACATGATCCCATTAGCCTCTATGTCAGCATTAGACACTACGTATAGCTTCACATCTCTTAATTAACCAGCACTGAGCATTAACTAAATTAGCTTTAAATATAGCTCTGTACTGCAAAAGAAGACCTCCGTTAAAACCCTGTTAAGTTGATTACAGGTTCTGGCCTCAATTATAAACCGCTATGAACTATGAACCAACATCTAACAAATTAACCACTAATGGTCACAAAGTAGTAATAGTCTATGACATTTAACCTGTTAAAACCAAGTGATATGGTACAAACAGAAACATACAGTATAAGCAAATCATGTCTAAGTCATCCTGTAGGACACTTGCGCCACTTAATAATGTTCACGCCACTTCATTCAGTTGAACGTATCCATAATGCCGCTGAGTTCGTTACTGGAATTTTTATTAATCACTGAACAATTTCAGCTGGGGTTTATTTATTTTTTCACGAGTGACCCTCTTACTATCAATTTAGCTGTTTTACAAAGCTGCCACATTAAGTTACACAGATATAAATAATCCTCCTGTTCCTGTTCCTTCCATCACAATGAAGGCAGCAAGACAAGGACACACTGAAAAAGGAAGGCCTTGAGACATTGGCCATTGAGATGAATGGGAATGCTAACAGATCGTTCTCTCCAGGTATAACTTGTTGTTTACATACAGTACACCGATTTTTCTCGTTCTTTTCTGTTTCTTTTAATTTTTTTAAAGAATTATACTGTCAGAGGGATACTAAAATAAAGCCTGAAACATACAAATTCACAAACAAATGGAACAGTGTGAGAACACATATGCATGCATAATCAAATTTCTAAAGAGCATATTGAGCTTGAAGCTAATTATCTGGAAGAGAGCTTAGCGGAGACAGGTGTTATCTTACTTCAAAGTAGATTTGAGAGTTTCTAAAGAAAAATAAGACTGTGATTTCTAAAAAGGTGAAAACGCTCTGATCTGTATGATTTAAAGGCTTATTTTATAGGCTGAATGATTTGTAATTCAACATGTCCTCATTGGCAGTTAAAAAAAACTCACAGAGCTCAGCAAGAGCATGAATTGGGTTCAGTGCAACAGGGATGAAATCCTTAATCAAACCCCATATTAATAGATGGATCTTTTAATCTATTTCAAGAAGTCAGAGTAAAATATTCCCACATTTCTTAAAGGAGAACTCCGGCGCAAAATGAACCTTTGGTCTAATTACACATTGTTACCTAGTCAACCGTTATCTGAGATTTGTTTTCATGAATATCGAATGTAAATAGTTTTATCTCTAAAAACAGTTTAGCCTATAAAGCTAGTATATTGGGCATCGAGTAATGACAAATAAAAATCGCTTGTTAATACCACTAACAAGGCTGAAAATAGCCCCACACTAACACGGTAGCATAATGAGGGTCCTTACCTTCAAACCGAAGCATTGAGAACTTTGTCAGTGTCCAGACAGTTTAATAAGAAGATATTTAATACATACAGTCAACTTCGCGTATACAGGCAGAAGCCATCTTTAAAATACAGCCTTTACCAGTCGATCTACGAACGCCGATCCAAGTGCGCTGGTGAGATGTGAACGAGCTATACGTTGTGATAAGGTGAGCGCGAACAGCAGGCTTGGATCGGCGTTCGTAGATCGACTGGTAAAGACTGTATTTCAAAGATGGATTCTGCCTGTATACGCGAAGTTGACTGTATGTTTAAAATATCTTCTTATTAAACTGTCTGGACACTGACAAAGTTCTCAATGCTTCGGTTTGAAGGTAAGGACCCTCATTATGCTACCGTGTTAGTGTGGGGCTATTTTCAGCCTTGTTAGTGGTATTAACAAGCGATTTTTATTTGTCATTACTCGATGCCCAATATACTAGCATTATACTGGCTTTATAGGCTAAACTGTTTTTAGAGATAAAACTATTTACATTCGATATTCATGAAAACAAATCTCAGATAACGGTTGACTAGGTAACAATGTGTAATTAGACCAAAGGTTCATTTTGCGCCGGAGTTCTCCTTTAACTAGTTGAGACTGTTTTCCAAAGATGGCTCCTGTCTGTTTACACGAAGTGGACTGTCTTCATAAAATATCTTCTTATTAAACGGTCTGAACACTTACAAAGTTCTCAATGCTTCGTTTTGCATGTAGGGACCCTCATTATGTTACTGTGTTAGTGTGGGGCTATTTTGAGTCTTGTTAGTGGTATAAACTAGCGATTTCTTTCGCTAGTTATAGAGCAGCTCTGAGAATAGAACAGCCCTGAAGTGATCTCAACACCACTTGAGCTTCATTTTTCTAACATTCTTTCTGAAATTAAAATTATTCTCATTACTAGCTACAACAATTATTTAAATATTGGAAACTTTTTTAAGGTAACAGCGAACTATCTTCTAGAGAAACGATTTCAATTCAATAAAAAAATAATTATTTCAATAAAAAAACTAGTCTTGAAGAGATGGACATTTACAAAAAATATTTTTTTCTTTCTAAAATTATATATGCACTTGTGGTTTATTTCTTGCAATTAAAATGAGTTGATTTTGACCATTGCTACAACACACTCTAGTGGCAACTATTTTACATTGTACAAATTCATACAAAATTTCGCCAAAATGTTGATCTACGTCTTTGTACAATCTACCCCTACTGGTGGTTAGATTTAGGGGTGCACCTTTTTTTAAAATAAAAAAATCATACTTTTTTAAATGAATGCATAAAATTTCATACGAAATTTCCAAATCGTAACACAATTAGTTATTCCAAGTTTTTTATTTATTGATTGATTTCTTTTCTATTAAATTTAGGTGTGGAACAGGGGTGTGTAGACTTTTCATCTCCACTGTATTATTTTTTCTCATCGGGAGATCGGGTTGAACAACGCAGTCGGCATGTGCAAATAAACCAAGCTATCAGCATCCACAATTAATTTTAGTAAATAACCCAATAGAGCTTAGGAGGGAGAAAGCCAGAAAATCTCCAGACACATATCGGATTTCCTGTCTATTCAGAGGCCTTCCCTCCTCAGACCAGATAAAAGAGGAATCATTAGCACACTGAGACTTTGGGGATGAGTGTTGATTAGCCTGACTAACTGAGGACTGAATCTCAAACGTTCCCTGACAGGGACTTGGTGGAGATTGCGGTCGACGGGATTCAGAAGCAGATTTTCAGCAGCTTTAGGTATAGCTGCTAGACAAGCACATTGCAATTACACCAGCACAAGTGGGATGCTAATCATTAATCCTCTGCCCGCAACACTAATCGTAAAGCTGCATGAAATGTGTGAACACTTCGTAAATGAGCACAATGACAGGGAATGTTGTGACACAGTATGACATCGGATGACAGCGTTGCCGTGTCATGTTAGCTCCAGCGCTAGTCGAGATAACGGTGACATCACAACATTTCCGTCTATTATTCCACACAAAACAAATAAGACATGATTTTTAATGATAAAACATCAGTTTGTATGGGTGAAAGACTCTTCAGGTTAATTCTGCCAGATGAGATTTGATGTTGAAAGCAGTGAACCATGAGCCGATGTACTGCCTCAACAGCAAGGTACTGACTCGAGGCAACAGTTTGTCTGTCTAATCGGCTCTGACACAAGGGCATATGCGTCATTCTCTCTCCTGCATGAATTACTCTCTCACCTCTGTATCTGCTGCCTCATATCATGTTGTTGTTTTTTTCTTATTTATAATATTGTCCCTTTTTTACTTGATGAAATCAAAGAGTAATACTTGGGGAGTCATGCATCAACGTCAAAGAAAACAGAACCATAAATCAAGAAAGGTCCCGGAGGAAGGGTTTACTGCTTTCGTATGGACTATTTGATGTACGTTTCTGATGTTTCACCTAAAATTCCAGCCCAGGCTCATTAGAAAAAACGTACGCAACATTTCTGCAAAACGCAAAATACGTTGTGTCGTGCACATTTGGCGATAGTTTCAAAGTGAAATGTCCAGTGAGTGGCGCTAAAAGAGTGTTTCGTTTTTTTTCCGGAACAGATGAACGTGAATATGGCAATGTTTTATTATGTCGAAGTTTGCACGTATCACTGCATTTCTGGAAGATTGATGCTCCATCAGGTTTTAAAATAATGTACACCTACACTAAACCCTAAACCTACCCGATAGTGTTAACAAAACGCGAATGCGACATAAAAACGTAATCGTAACCATGGCATTTTTGCTTGTTTTTTTAGATCTTTTATCGTGACTCGTCTTTCATGGGATCTGTACCCTGTGGTAAAATGTGTTTTGAGGTCATAACATAGTTGAGCCGCGTGAAAATGAGTCTTTATTAATCCATAATCTGGCCCTGTAATCATAATTGTGTGTGAAAACGATTAAAAGTGCTCACTGTTTTACTGCCTCTAGTGTTCATTTCTTTTAGAAACTGCAGTGATATGTACAGATTGGTAAAGTACCTATTTTGCAAAAATGTTGCCACAGGTACGTTTTTTTCCAATGAGCCTGTGTTGTAAAATTCACAGAAAATTGTTAGGAATTTAATGAGAAATGTTTGAGTTCGTATTGAGTTTCTCTGACTTTATCCTTTGATATTCACATTGTATTTTAAAGGGCCCCTATTATGCTATTTTAAAGTTCCCTAATGTTGTTGTGGAGTCTCCTACAACATGTTTACATGCATCAAAGGTAAAAACTGTTTAATTTCCTCATAATATACATTTGCACATCATCACATTTTCAATGATTCTCAAACGACTCGTCAAATGAATCAATCTCTCTAAATCCTTCCTTTCCGTGAGCTACTCTGCTCTGATTGGCCAGACAGCTCAGTCTGTTGTTATTGGCCTACCGTGTACAGCGCATCGAAAACAAAAACGCCCATTGCCATAACAACGTCAGCTCTGCTTGTCCTGAGGCTTCCTACACTGTAAATTAAACACAGCAACGAACAATGACTATGGCAAGCCGTTTTAACTTTTATTCATTTCCAGGATATGAATACTTGATATCAACAATTCAATTTTCACTAGTTAAAATTATAATTATTGATATCAGGAATAATATTTCTACTAGTAACAATGGCAATTTTTGATATCAGGAATTACATTTTCACTAGTAACAATGCTAATTCTTGACATCAACATTTACATTTTCACTAGTTAAAATGATAATTCTTGATATCAACAATTGAATTGCAACTAGTAAAAACTATAATTCTTGATATCTGTAATTGTATTTTCACTAGTGAAATGTCACCATAGGCTGCCATTCAAAATCAATTCTTGATATCAATAATTGATTTCTTACTAGTTGAAATTCCAATTTCACATATCAGAAATACAATTCTTACTAGTAAAAACCTTTATTTTTGATATCAAGAATTAAATTGTCACTAGTTGAAATGTCTATTCTTGATATCAACAATTGAATTGCTACTAGTAACAATGTTCATTTTTGATATCAATAATTCAATTTTCACTAGTGACAATGTTAATTTCTGATATCATGAATGTGATTGTTACTAGTAAGAAAGCCATTTTAGATATCTGAAATAATATTGATATCAGAAATACATTTTCAGATATCAAAAATGAAAATTTTTACTAGTAGCAATTCAGTTGTTGATATCAAGAATAGACATTTAGACTAGTGATAATTTAATTATTGATATCAGGAATTCACATTTTTACTAGTAACAATGTAATTATTGATATCAAAAATTATATTTCTACTAGTAAGAAATCAATTCTTGATATCAACAATTGATTTTGAATGGCAGTCTATGGTGACATTTCACTAGTGAAAATACAATTGTTGATATCAAGAATTACATTTTTGATATCAATAATTCAATTGTTGATATCAAGAATTCAATTGTTGATATCAAGAATTCAATTGTTGATATCAAAAATTTAATTGTTGATATCAAAAAATGTAATTGTTGATATCAAAAATGTAATTGTTGATATCAACAATTCATATCCTGGAAATGAATAAAAGTTAAAACGGATTGCCATACAATGACGTCGATTTGGCCTTAGTAATGCGAGCGCGAGTCCGAATCGATGATGAAACACTGAAAGAGCTAGTTATTCAACCTGAACCTCCATCGCAAGGACAACTCGACTACGACGTTTCTCAGTGATACACTACTCAGTTTGAGGTACATTATAAGATGTTGCAACAGTAATTCCTCACCATCAGCATTAACAAGTGGATGTCCATCAACAAACCGATTATTTTACTTATACTAATTTATTTACAGAGTATTTTTCTAATATATTGCGGTGAATACGTGGAAACTGTATCATTAACAGTGCATGTATGCAATGTACATTAGCCGAGCTCTAGAGTGAATGATCTGATGTAACATAAACATTGGTAAAACAAATATGTCCTCAAAGTAACGTTAGTGACAACGACGTAATAATGTGAGTTAGCCAGTTAGCAGGAGACTTACACAATATAATATAATTTGTTTGAACACCATCTTTAAAGAGCAAGAGGTTTGCGAATCCTGCATTGAACTCCGAGATTTGAGAAGCAGTCGAAGCAGAAAAACGTACTCGGTTACTAACGTAACCTCGGTTCTCTCTAGAGAGGGAACGAGTACTGCGTAATAGCTTACGCTAGGGGAAAAACTCTTTTCCGCGAGATATTGAAGCCAAAAATTATCCTTAATTTTTTATTAATGTAAAACGCTTTGCAGCAGCAAGCAGACATAGGCGAAACAGCTCGCGCGCCTATTGGTTGCTCTGCAGCAAATGCAGCAGCCTATCGAGAGAGACTCTGCGTGACGTAATGACCAATGGGGGCAATTCCCGCCCATATCGTCACGGCAAGATACGCAGTACTCGTTCCCTCTCTAGAGAGAACCGAGGTTACGTTAGTAACCGAGTACGTTCTCTTACGAGAGTATCTCTCGTACTGCGTAATAGCTTACGCTAGGGGAACACAATGCAACACGCCGTGCGTACAGGGATCCAACACCAAAGTCCCGGGGGCCGAAGCCCAGGGCTCATGTAGTGCATAATCACCATAAACTCACATAGAGTGGAGGAAGAGAGGCTGGAAGCGTCATTCCCTATAAAAAAGCACCCAGCGGGGCTATTATATGACAATAAAACGCGCAGCCAGGGTGAAAGCTTTCAGCCTGATCTGGGTGGCCATACGTGTGTTAACACTCATGGGGCTGCAGTAAACTCAGCATCTGGGCCGCACAGCGGGGCAGATAGCACTGAATTTTAGACCGCCAAAAGCTTAGCTTGTAAGGCGGGTACCTCCAGGTTATAGTATTTTATAAATGTAGACGGCGAGGCCCAGCCCGCGGCCGTACAGATATCTTGCAGGGAAACCCCGCTCGACCATGCCCACGAAGAGGCCACGCCTCTCGTGGAGTGCGCCCTGACACCCAAGGGGCACTGTAGGCCCTTCGCGGAGTAAGCGAGCGCAATGGCATCCACTATCCATCTGGATAGGCTCTGTTTTGAGGCGGCGAGTCCCTTGGAACGCCCGCCAAACAAAACAAAAAGCTGCTCCGTCTGTCTGAAAACAGACGAGCGTGACACATAAGCTCTCAATGCCCTAACGGGGCAAAGGAGACTCGCATCCTCCTCCTCACTGAGAACCGGAAGGGCGGACAGGGAAATTACCTGGGCCCTGAACAGTGTATTGAGGGATTTCGGGACATACCCGTGCTTTGGTTTGAGAATGACCTTCGAGTCATTAGGCCCAAACTCCATACACGACGCGCTTACTGAAAGCGCCTGTAAGTCCCCTATGCGCTTCACTGAAGCGAGAGCCATGAGAAACACTGTTTTGAACGACAGGTGTTTCATGTCCACCAGCTGGATTGGCTCGAACGGGGCGCCTTTCATGGCCTCCAGGACCGTGGAAAGGTCCCACGTCGGGACTGAAGGGGCCCTGGGAGGGTTCAGCCTCCGAGCTCCCCTAAGGAAACGCACGACTAAGTCGTTTTTCCCCAGCGACTGGCCAGACACCGGTTTTGCAAACGTTGCTATGGCCGCCACATATACTTTGAGCGTGGATGGGGTCCTGCCCTTATCCAGTAGCTCTTGAAGGAAGGAAAGTGCTTCCGAAACCCCGCATTCCACAGGTGAAAAGCTCTGGGCTTGACACCATGCAGAGAAAACAGACCATTTCGAGGAGTAGAGCCGCCTGGTAGACGGAGCTCTAGCCTGCGCGATCGTGTTTAACACTCCTTCTGGGAGGCTAGCGGGTACCCGTTGATGGCCCATGCGTGCAGGGACCACAACTCCGGGCGAGGGTGCCAAATCGAGCCCTCCGCCTGAGAGAGGAGGTCTCTCCTCAATGGTACAGGCCATGGGGCAGTGCTGGTCAGCTGCATCAGGGCAGGGAACCACGTCTGGTTTGTCCAGAGCGGAGCTACGAGCAGCACTGGGCATCCGTTCTCCCTGATTCGTTCCAACACCTGAGGCAGGAGCGAGACAGGAGGAAAAGCATATAGGGGGCAGCGGGGCCAAACATGAGCCAGCGCGTCCTTGCTTTTCGAGAAAAACTCCGGGCAATGAGCGTTTTCGTGGGACGCGAATAGGTCCATCTGTGCTCTGCCGAACGTTTTCCACAGCAGCTGGACCGTCTGCGGGTGCAGCGACCATTCCCCTGCTGGAACATTGTTCCTGGACAGTCTGTCTGGTCCCACATTCAGGTGACCAGGCACGTGCGCTGCTCTCAGTGAGAGCAGGTTGTGCTGAGCCCAGACCAGGAGGCGTTCCGTCAGCCTGTGAAGGTTTCGTGACCTGACGCCGCCCTGGCGATTTATGTATGCCACCACTGACATGTTGTCCGACCGGACCAAGACGTGGTGGCCTGTTACCTGGGGACAAAAACGCCGTAGCGCTTTGTCGACTGCTATCATCTCCAAGCAGTTTATGTGAAGGAGCTTTTCCCGTTCTGACCACAGGCCAGCTAGCGGTCTGCCCTCGAGCAGCGCTCCCCACCCCGAGGTGGAGGCGTCCGTAGACACCACCTTCACACTCGAAGCGGTCCCCAGACTCACACCTGACTGATACCAGTCGGTTATTTTCCAAGGTTCCAGAGCTGAAACACACTGAAGGTCGACCCTGAGGCGAAACAGACCCGCTGTCCATGCCCTGGGTGGAACCCGCGCTTTCAGCCACATCTGCAGTGGGCGCATGCGGAGCAAGCCCAACTGGAGTACAGAGGCTGCTGAGGCCATCAGCCCCAGCATTTTCTGAAACCTTTTGAGCGGAACTATCGCGCCGTGGCGGAAGGATTTCACGCCGCGCTGAATATTTAGCACGCGCTCTGGTGACAGGCGTGCTGTCATGGACAGCGAGTCCAACACGGTTCCCAGAAAGGAAATTTTCTGACTGGGAGACAGTGAGCTCTTCGCCCAATTGACTGTGAGGCCCAGCTCCTCGAGGTGCTCAAGTAATGCGGCCCTGTGTTCTATGAGCTCCGATCGTGATCGAGCTAGAATCAGCCAATCGTCCAAGTAGTTCAGGACTCGCATGCCCTGAAGTCTCAGGGGTGCGAGCGCCGCGTCCATGCACTTCGTAAATGTACGAGGTGCTAGGGACAGGCCGAACGGCAGGACTGTGTATTGATATGCCTGGCCCTCGAAGGCGAATCTCAAGAATCGCCTGTGATGGGACGCTATTTGTATTTGGAAATAGGCGTCTTTCAGATCTATCGACATAAACCAGTCCCCGTGGCGCACTTGCGCGAGGATTTTCCTGGTCGTAAGCATTCTGAACTGGCGTTTGACAAGCACTCTGTTCAGCTGTCGTAGATCTAAAATGGGTCTGAGAACCCCATCCCTTTTCGGCACCAGAAAATATCTGCTGTATAGGCCCCCTTCGCTCTGAGCCTGAGATAAAGGTTCTATAGCCCCTTTGCTCAGTAGTTTCGCTATCTCGGCACGAAGTAGATGAGACACTTCGTTTTTCACCGTAGTTTCGACACGCGCCGTATAACGGCGCGGGCGTCGAGCGAATTGTAGCGAATAGCCTCTCTTTATAGTGTTCAGCACCCATTCTGATACCCCGGGAAGCTTTGACCACGCATCTGCGTGAATAGCTAGGGGCAGAATGAAATCCGGGCTCTGGTCGCGGCAAAACGGCAGCTCGAGAGCCCGGGCATACTGGGAACACAACACCGTGTTTACAGCGTTCGAGGCGGGGGGCGCGCTGATCACAGCGGGCGGCCTGACCGCGCTCAGCTTTTTTATGGCAGATTGTCCAGAAAAAGCGAGCGGGGGAGATCCCGTAGGAATCGGCGTGTCTGTGAGAAAATGTGGGCGCGGGGCTGCGGGCACATTTATTACACTGAAAACACTGTCATTCATGGCCGACTGAATGTGTGTTGGTTTCGTTTTTACAGAAACCAAGGGACACGCAGCATGTAGTGTGAGCGGGCATGGTGACGTGGGCGCGTTTACTACATTGTTTGCACAATCGACCGGAGTCGATTTTATTTGTGCTAGCCCTGCACCGTGGCGGGCTGTGTCTGTGTGTGGGAATGGGCACTGGGTGGGCATTCTTACAACACTCATAACACCATCGGCCGTGGCCGGAACACCAGAAAATGCACTCTTTATTGGATTTATCTGGGTAGCCGTAAAAACGGCTTTTGTGCGCAGGCAAACGGGCTGAGACACCGGCTGGCTCACTGCGAAATACACTGGGACAGTCGCGATGTTTGGAACTGACCGAGCGAGAAGTTTTGGTGGAAATCCGGCCGCAGCGGGATCTGAACACCGTCGCTTTCCTAGAATGGCTAGGAAGATTTTGAGGCCTCGGGCTTGATCTCAATCCTCGGCCGGGGCCCGCGCTGAGGGGGGCGGCGTCCAGCAGAGCGAGAGCGCGGTCTTTGGTCTCGGGCGTGGCGGCGCTGTGAAGCGGCGGCGGCGGGCGGTGCAGGCTGCGGCTGAGAACTGCGAGCAGACGGCTGTTTTGAGCGGCCTGCAGCGGAGCTCGAGCGCTTCGGAAGGAAGTGCTTCATGGCCTGCGAAGTCTTTTGCACCTCCATGAATCTGTCCGCGAAATCTTTGACGGCAGATCCGAAAAGGCCCGCTTGTGAAATGGGCGCGTCGAGGAACACAGAGCGCTCGGCTTCCGTCATCTCGGACAGCGTCAGCCATAAGTGTCTCTCAGCCACGGTGAGGGAGGCCATGTTTCGTCCTATGGCCTGTGCAGCGGCTTTAGTAGCGCGAAGAGCGAGGTCTGTAGCGCTTCACAGGTCCGCCACGCAGATCGCTCCGGGTCCTTCCTCGTCCAATTTAAGGAGAAGGTCGGCTTGGAAGATCTGCAGGATAGCCATAGTGTGCAGCGCTGAAACTGCTTGCCCGGCGGCGGTGTAAGCGCGACCGTGCATGGTTGACGTCACTCGGCAGGCTTTAGAAGGTAGCGTCGTGTGAGCGCGCCGTCCAGCGGAGGGCGGGCAGAGATGAGACGCTACAGCTGGTTCCACAGGAGGAACAGAAAGGTATCCTCTGTCCTTCGCGCCATCCACCGAGGAGAAAGCAGCAGAGGCAGAGGTACGCAGCCTGGCGGAGAAGGGGGCGTTCCACGATTTAGTCACTTCCTCGTGAAGTTCCGGGAGGAAGGGCGCGGGCCGCGATTTCGTCGGAGCCTCGTCATTTCCGAGAAAGCGTCCGTCCATTCTGTTGCGCGGCGGCTGCGCGGGCGCCTCCCAATCGAGGCCGATGCTTTCCACGGCCTGAGAGAGCAGACGCATCAGCTCAGTCTCAATGCCGGCTCTCTTACCAGTGGTCTGGCGGGAAACGCTAGCGGAGGGGAGATCCACGGAGCTCGCCCAATCCTCACTATCGGATGCCAGAAGAGAACACGCCTCGGTGGGTTCGTCAAACTCGTGGATGGACGCGGCGGCAGGCGGCGGCCGTTGTCCGTCAGTGAGCGACTCGAGCGAAGCCGGCGAAGCTGGCGGGCGAACCGGCGAGCTTTGGCGGGCTGGAGAAAGCTCGGGAGCGCGCTGGGCGCGGCGCTTCTTGCGCCGCGGCACCACGGCGGGCTGCGGTGAAGGCTCGGAGAATGATGCCAGGCGAGTCCTCAGAGTCACCATGGGCAAAAGCTCGCAATGAGGGCATCCGCCGTCAGCGAGCGCGAGAGCCGCGTGATCCTCACCCAGGCAGGAAACACAGATGACGTGCCGGTCTCCATCGCTGAGCGGGGCGCGGTACGAGCCACAGGAAGGCATCTTTAAAAAGACGCAGCTCTTTTTGTGAGAGAAGTGTGAGTCGCGTCAAGTAAGCGAGCAAACACTCTCAACAGAGTAAATACACACAGAGTATGAAAGGATATAGAACGCCGGAAAGCGCAGCAGGTACGGCAGTTGAAGGCGGCGAGGCCAGCGACTCCAGAGCTCGTCCCGCTGAAAGGCTTGCTTCGACGGCGCGGCTTCTCACTCCGGATCCAGCGATGCGTGTGCTTCGCTGAAGAGGTAAAAATCAGCTTGTATCAGCCTAACGAGCATATTTATAGGGTGAGACCACGCCCCTTCTGGCGGGACGTGACGATATGGGCGCGAATTGCCCCCATTGGTCATTACGTCACGCAGAGTCTCTCTCGATAGGCTGCTGCATTTGCTGCAGAGCAACCAATAGGCGCGCGAGCTGTTTCGCCTATGTCTGCTTGCTGCTGCAAAGCGTTTTACATTAATAAAAAATTAAGGATAATTTTTGGCTTCAATATCTCGCGGAAAAGAGTTTTTCCCCTAGCGTAAGCTATTACGCAGTACGAGAGATACTCTCGTAAGAGAACTGGCTTTACCTTTATATTGTAGAGCACAGCATCTTGTCGACATGATACTGTCCAGTATCCACAGGAATCAGCTGCCGTGTTTGAGGTTCAAGTTTTCCCTGGTGTCTGCGCGTGCAATACTTGGGCGGGCAATATACTAATGTTTCGTCTTGACATCACAGCGAAACGTCTTATGACTCGTTTGAAAAAACGATTCATTTAATTGACTCAGAGTCGACTCTTACTTTTGAAAGACAATAACTTAATATACAGTGCACTTTCGGATTTAGAACTTTGCAGGATGTTTTCATTCACTTAGAGCTATGTTACACACTATATGAAAGGTCATTTTCAAAAATCCATAATAGGGGCACTTTAATTTACTTTCCCTGTTGCACTGACTGAACCCAAAAGTCCCAGTGTTCCCTATGGCCAACATTTGTATGTAACTATTGAAATCCCTCATTGCCAGTTGAATGTGTTCATGTGTCTCTCTTCTGGACAAGTCATCTTTTCTATGCTACATAATAATAAGAAGAATAGTTTTAGGCAGAATAAAAGGAGGTCATGCATAGAAGATACAATAAATAAAACGCAATACAACACTTTAAATGAAAGAGAAAACCCCAATACGAACGAATTAATAGATGGATAGATTGATAGAGAGATAGGCCACGGTTGTCAGTCCTGTGTGAGTCCTTCATATAACTTTCACACACAGTTCAGTTTACCGCATTCTATAGCCAAATTCACACCCGTACATTTTCAGGACTTACACTTTGGCTACTTTGGTCACGGACGCTACTGTAAGTTTCTGTTTGAACGGGACATTTCACGAGTTTGTGTGCCCATATAATCTTAGCGTACATGGTAAACAGATTTGGCTTGCTGTTTGCTAAAGAGAGGTTCAGCGAGGATATTCTACTCGAGCTCCGATTTGACCCCTATTGCACAGGCAAAATACATAAAGGAGAAGAAGAGGACTGACAACGGGAAGTAGTAAGGGGCTGTTTTTGTATTAATTATGGGCGTTGGGCATTCACCTCCTGAAATGACTTAGGCTTACTGTATAATAACTTCACTTTGAGATTCATACCTAAATGTGGTTGTCAATCCCAAAAAACTGACAGTGTGAACGTAGCCAAACACTCTTCATCTTCCACCATCATTACACTACTTCCTCATGAAAAGTATAACTTATAAAGAAATAAAGGGTTTCAGTAATTAATCACTTAATTTGTGCAATGACATAAGCTACATAATTATTCAAGTCGAAGTGTATCAATGTAATGGCCATATGGCAGTAATTTACAGCAATAATATAATACAAGTTAATGTCATAATTCTATTAAAGCAGACGCTTAACCATATATAAAAATAAGATTTGTATAATTAGGCTATTATTTAGATTTGCTACAGAACATCTATAATCATGCCTGATCTCAGCTGTCAAGCGCAGGGTTGTTTATCTGCTGAATGCTGCTAATGTTCTGAGAAGTGTTGTCTCCCCTGTTCCTGGAGGTCCCCAGCCCAGCACTGCACATTCAGGATGTCTCACTTATTAAACACACATTTCAGGTCTCGGAGCATCTACTAATAAGCTGATGAATTGAATCAGGTGTGCTAGATTAAGGAGACATCCCAAATGTGCAGTGCTGAGGGGTCTCTGAAAACCAGACTGAGAAGCACTGCTTTAGAGTAAACACACACAGATAGTATGGTGAAAGGAAATTCTAATTTTGGACGCAGTGCACAGATTTTCAACTTTTTTAATTTTTATTTGACTTGACACCCACCAGGGCCACCTTTTTGTCCCTGGTCCCACGAATTTAAGCAAAAGTCTCGGCTCCGTCTGAGATTAGACTACACACAACTCCTTATTCCTCTCTCTATCTCTCTCTAGCTTTCTCCTCAGCATTAGTCAAAAGCTTGACTGGGCTTCAAAGCACATGCAGTTCAAAGCATCTTTTTTCAAGTGTGTGTTTGGACTATTTTCTGATGTGCAGTGATCCCTGCAGGCCTACAGACACAGAGACAGCACTGAAGAGGCCAGACCACACTGCGTTTCATGTGTCATTCACCTGACCTGCCCCATCACATGACCCAAGTTCATCATCTGAGAGCTGAACTGAACACCAGCCTTTTCTCCTCGATCAATGCAACACATTCTCATCCCAAGGCGTCATCTAACTGACACTTTTGACCATGGGTCAACATGCCGACGCACATGGTACCCCTTAAGCGTCAATATGAGACGCTCATCCTCGGGCGTCATCTAACTGACGCTTTTGACCATGCGTCTAAATCCGACGCACATGGCACCCTTTAGCGTCAGTTAGATGACGCTTCCGTTATGGGTAGGTTTAGGTCTGGGGTAGGGTTAGGGTTAGACCACTAGGAGGCGCGTCTCATATTGATGCTTAAGGGGTACCATGTGCGTCGGTATGTTGACGCATGGTCAAAAGCGTCAGTTAGATGACGCCTTGGGATGAGAATGGGCTGATCAATGCACTGAATATAAGAATAATAAGGAATTTAATGATTCCAGATACTTAAGTGTTATGTTTTCAATACCGATTAAGTTCTTTTTTGGATCTTTTCAGGAACTTTCGAGTACTTTTTCTCACAATTATTAAAACAAAATTATGTTTGTGATGTGTATCATTAATGTGAAATTGTCATACGAACAACCTATTAATAACTACAGTGTACTGATTTAAGTCTTACAAGCCTTTAAGGTTTTTAAGCCTGTTTGACGCCTGTTTCTTTAGGCAGAACATTCATGCACCATTCAAGCTGTCCATAGGTTTCAAACACAACCAGTGGCTCATTTGAGTTGACTGATTCATTTCAAAGAACCAGCTCAAAAGAGTCATTCAGTCATTTACAAATAACACTACACTAGTCATGCTATATGTTGGTTGTTGTGTGCAACCAGCATATAAACATGTGTTTTCATTGCATTATTTTACGATGCCTAGTCTTTTCTCATCACATTCACCTGTTGTGGAAAGCTCACAACTCAGCTAAAGCGTCAATGGAACCAGCAAAATGCAACCAGTTCTGAATAAAATACAGTTATAGATTCTCAAGCATACCGGAGAAGGTGTGGAAATGTCTTGAAGACAGATCGTGTCCCACAGTTCTTCCATAAGCACAGGCTTTGATACACTCTAATCTTTAGATGGCTGGGACACCAGTGTGTGGAAAACAGCATGGAAACTAATGCATAAAGGTTATTTAGACCAATCTATTGCACACTAAAACCACCACACCAATACTTTTATACAAACACGTACTGTGTGTGCCAGCCATCAAATGATGTGATCATCCTTTCATTCTGAAATGTATTTCATGTGTCACCACCATGTGATGGGGAAATTATAAGCGCAGCAGGAGCCGACAGCAGTGGAAGAGAAGCAGCAGGAGAAGAGGTCCCACCCTGCCCTGGCTATCGCTCTGTTGTTTTCTGCACATCAGAAGCACCTGTTCAGATGACAGGCAGAGTGATGGTGCTGCCACAGTTCCAGCTTATTTTAATCAAAACAGTCTTCCCTCTGCTTTCATACCATTCCTTTCCTCCCCCTCTCTCTCTCTCTCTCTCTCTCTCTCTCTCTCTCTCTCTCTCTCTCTCTCTGTGTGTGTGTTTTCTTCTTTCTCTTCAAATGTTCATCTCTGTCTTCTCCATTGTTCTGTTCATTGCTTCATGTAAAATGTAATACCACTTAAGAAAATAGTTTTTTGCCATTATTATGTGTGATTTATGACAAGATATGAGTGTGGTGAGGTTGACCAGCCAACAATCCCAACATGCAAACCTACATTATAAACAAACTAAATCAGGGGCCTGTTCTTCGTATGTGGATTACTCAGTTATCCGACGATTTGACATGATCCAAGATTGTCTTGCTGTCATTGCAACAGGTCCGTAAGCTCAAACCTGTTCGGGAGCAGGCTTATTTCATTTAAACAGGATTAGATTGCATTTTTTAAAGTGAAGGTGATACTTAACGTTTACTTTCTTACAAGAGTACCCTATTTAACCAGGGACAATAATAATGAAAAATAATAATAATTAAAAAATGAATTTGAAAATAACATTATAATGTTGTGTAGTCTGTCATAATTTAGACACAGCTACGTGTTACTCATTGAGAGTTTTATTCGTGAGGAAATAATTACCTAATAATTTTACTGCGGTCTTACACACATGAAGTTAGTTAGTCTAAGCCGTGCATTAATTTCTAAATTAAAATGTAAAGCCTGTGCAAATACTAGAAATTGTGAAATAATGGAAATAATTGGGACAAACAGTAAACATTTCATTTCATAACTTTTATGTTGTTTTGGTCGCTTGGCTGTTTCCTTATAAAGTGTTTTGTCAGGTGTGTGATGTTCTATTTTAATATGATGTCATTATGTTGCTGTCTTGCTGCCAGGCCAATCGCTACTTTGCTGATCATGGTTTCGAGTATCAATATATCTGCCCTTTCCAATGAACACATGAACGTGCAGTAATTTCAGACAACTTAAACCAGATATTATAATCAAATCCGCAAATTCATTCAAAGAACCAAATTAGCCAGAGATCAGTTATCACGATTGAATATCTGGCATCTGTCAAATCATCTCAGATGTATTAAGCGAGGTATGAAGAATGGACCCCAGGAATGTTAGGCACCAGTCCTGGAGGGCCATTATCCTGCAGTTTACTACCAACTCTGATCAAACACACCTGCTGTAATTTCAAGTAATCCATAAGACATTTCTCAGGTGTCTTTGATTAGGGTTGAAAATCAATCCTCCAGAGCCAATGAACAGCCATGTACTAAATAACATGTCGGCCCAGCTATGGTTCAGCTTAACCATTTTAGCACCGATTTACTGTGACTTAATTTCAACTTTTCAGCCTGAAACCTCCTGCCATTCTCCATAGATGTGATTTGCAAATATCAATGTGAAATGCTTTCACTGTCACCATGTCTCTAAGACAGCAAACAGCAAATTGTGACTCTTGAGCTGTAATTTGTCATGCAGGGTCAATTTGACGCAGCAACAAGTACACTGGCTCCTTAATAGTGGCAGAGAAATATCTAAAAATGCTGAAACTTTTTTTGAGAGCAGGGGGTAGAAAATATCATTGGCTCAGTAAAAAACGAACAAAAGTGAATGGAAAGTCCCCAGCATTACTGACATAGAGGAATATCTTTACAATACAGCACAATATGGATGGTATGCGGGGGGCAGATTCGATTTCAGGACAGATTGAGTGAGAATGAGTGGAATAGACAGGGTGAGCAGGAGTAAATGAGCGAGACAATAGGTGCAGACCTGCTCGATAGAGAAAGGAAAGATCTGGTCTCATGATGGACAGATGGGCCAACGGATCATGACAGAGACTTCAAGAAAAGCACAGATTTAAGTAGACAGAGGGGCAGAAAATGTGTGAGGGCAGGGAGAGAATAAAGGAAGAGGCACAACAAAAACAAGATCTGACAAAGCACTTCGTTTGAAAGTCATCCCTCACTCTCTGTCGTCCCCTTACCAGCCTCCTTCTGGTGTGGAGATCATTCTGATGAGATTCGTCCTGACACAGGCCTTGATGTGTCAGACTTGTGAGCTTTTTCTCTGCCCTGTAAATGGACCACAGTCCACAGAAGCCGTGACCTCAAACCAGATTACTTTAAAAAACAAGACTTCGTATAGGACTTAACAAAGGGTCACATTCTGTTCATGGATGATTCTTCAATTTTGGACACTGTTATAGTATGTCCCAGAGGTTAGAAGTTTTTTCATTATCTAAAGGTTGCATTGAAACTTGGACACTTTTTTTTTTTTTTACCATGTTCACCATTTATTTTAGCTACTTTTCAAATGCTTTTTATATATAGATCGTTTTACACTTTAGGTCCCAGACCAAAACTTTCTATCTTAAAATTAAAACTTACGAAAAAAAAAAAAAAAAAAAAAAATCACAGTAGCATCCTTTCCCCCACAATAAACACTTTTGTCCCTAATAAAATTTGACACTTAAAAAATACAATAAATAAATAAGTGTTACTTAGGAGATGTAATATAAGTTGTAAAAATTATGGTAAATATCAGGTTAAGTACAAGTATTATACTTTATTAGGTATTTAAAAATGTCATTGTGCATTTTATTGTGTAAATCAAGCTAATTGGAATTAATAATATTTTGAATTAGATTTTAGTTTTATATTTTCAGTTTTTATTTGAATTTAGCTTAAGGTTTTATTAATTTTGCTATGTGATTTCATTTTTATATTTTTTATATTTCTATTTAGCTTTAATTTATTTTTGTTTATTTTTTGTCATTTTAGTACTCCATCTTAAAGGTATTTCAGTTAATTGTCAAGTTTGTAAGTTTACAATTTTTCATCTCATTTTTATAGTATATATTATTTCAGAAGAATTGAACTGAAAATTCTTCACATAACATTTGTTTTTCTAAAATTATGCAAATCATGTTGTAACTTCTTCAAGTTATGCAAAGTGTGCTTATAATTTTTTAATTGTGTGCATTTAGGGTACATAAAATGCAAGCTACAAAAATTCCCTTAGCAGTCATTTGTTTCAAACAGTGTTCAAAAGTGTAATCTCCTTCACAAAATGCTAATAAACACAACACACCATTTGAGATGTGAAATGACACCATATCACTTCAGAAAGAAAAAAGGACAGCATTTGTATATGTATGTCCACAGTTGGGCATTGTTAAAAGACAAGTGAAATAAAATGTATGAAAATTGTGAAAAGTATCATTTAAAGCAACACCAAGTAGCTTCTCCTCTGCGGTCGCCCTACAGGTTGGAAGCGGAATTGTCCATTACTGCTGTCGTAAATAATTTAGCCTACCGCATCCTACTGTCGCACGCGCACGCACGCACATGCTCTCTGTTTATCCAGCACCAGCTTTGGAATCATGATGACAATGCAAAAGCTACCCGGCTGCTAGGTATCTTACATGTAGTTGTAGTCTACAGTCGAGTACGCTCCACCTATCGGCAATTGTAACGCTTGCCGTACAGCAAGTCAAATTTGTAGTTTTCTTATGTCTAATTCAGACTACAGAAACGCGACCCGATCTGGCAATCTTACATAGCGTGGATATATCAGATAAAGGACCGCAAAGCGGTGGCATAAGTGCATTTCACCATGTCACGACTTGATGAACCACTGAAACGATTTTGAAAACATTATTTTAAGGTATAAAATCTTTGTTAGTGTTGCTTTAAGTGTTTATTTTTTAAAGGTCCAAAGGGCCAAAAGTGTCGAATAAACCACACATCATCATCTTGACCTTTCAGCTGTGAAACATTTGTCTGCAGCTCAAAGCTCATCATCGGTGACACTCAAACTTGAAAACTAGCGTGTGTCTTTCCTTCCTTCCTTTAGAAAGTCTGTCGCCATCGCTCCATTTCCCTAGTCTCAGTCACCAAGTGATAAAGTCATTACGAGACAGCTTTTATTTACATACTCAAAGCTTTTCCACACTGAGCCTAATGAAATGAGAACCCAAGAGGGACTGAAATCAGGGTGAGTGGGAGGAGGGCTATACACATTAGGGAACTAATGTGTGTGTGTGTGTGTGTGTGTGTATCAGAAATCACACACAGTGCCATGAATTGGATTTCCGATCTTGTTTTAAAAGAGCAGTTAGTTCATGGCTTTTTGCTCTTTAGATGAGATTAAGCCATAGTGCCTTTTCACACACCCAGTGTTCTGGAGTGCATATTTTCAGGTCAGTGAGATGATTGGTCAGTTGTTTTAATGGGTGGTTTGGTGAAAGAGAGGGGCTGTTGCAATGACAGGACAATCACTGAAAGTCACAGTACAGACAGTCTAAAATTTGTTCAGGTATCTGAAAAAAAAAAGGAGCAGTGCATAAACAACACAATGCAATCTGCATTTAATTCAACACACATGGAAAAGCTATTAAGCAGATTTCTTGATTGGTGCAAAGACATACATCTTACATTCATACATTGTATTGGCCCCAGATGAATATCCGAAGTCAAGCAGGTTGCAAATACACACCACTGATGGGGTATGACATGAAGCCAAGCTAAGCCTCTTCACAGCCCGCTCTCAAGAGGTATAGAAACGAGAGGATGGAAGAAGAAGAAATATAGTGCATTAGAGGAAATGATATGGAGGGTTTAGGAAGCTGGAAGTGGGCACAGAGCTGTAATACGCCAGAACAATTTCACTTCCTGTCTGTGCGGCCCTCCAGGTCCACTTTACCAGCGTGTCACCTCCTTAATTTCAGTCACTTCCTGCATCCTTTGTTTATTCCTTCTCTCCTTCTCCCTTCCTCTCCGCCTTTATCTTTCTGTCAGCTTCTTTTCTTCTCGTGTCATCTCTCGCACTCCCTTTTGTGATTTTATGATGCTTTCAACTAATAGACTGGATCCACGCAACTAGGGGACACTGCGGCAATGAGGTATCGATCGCGTGTTTGGCTCTGTTCTCGGAGATAGGGAAGGTAACCTCAAATGTGTGTTGCATTTAGCTTATTTCAGAACCTTTGATTCTCTGCTATAAGGTTTTGCTGTGTGTGTGTATATATGAGGGGAAAGGGAGAAAAATCAAAGATGACAAAAAGTGGCTGAAGAAAGTTTCGTAAAGTTATACTGCCAATAAATATAACACAGATAATTTAATAATTTGATTATGTGAGGACTCTGAATAAATCAATAGTCATCAAAAACGAAAAATAAATGATAGCACTTTTGTTAACACATAAAAATATAGTTTTAGCTTAAATAGGAATTCATTTTCATGGCTCCAAAACTATCATAAAATAAACATGGCCTCAAATTAATTGTAATTGTTGATACATAATGAGATAGACTTTTGCAGAACTTAAATAAATAAATAGTTAGTTAGTAAAAGTTAGAGAATTGAAAACAGAAATTGATAATAAAACAGAATTGAAAAGTAAACAAATGAAAAATTGAAAAGCCAGGTTATAAAAAACTGGTTGACCATAATACAAAATGTCATTTACTAATTCAGAAGCTAATTATTTTAAAGGAAAAGTTCACTCGAAAAATGAATTCAGTCATAATTTACTCACCCTCATGTTGTTCCAAACACGTATGACTTGAGATATCAGATCTTTTGAGAAATGTCAATGCTAAAAAAAATAAAACTGTTTGGTTACCAACTTTCTTCAGAGTAACTTCTGATTCAGAATTCAGAATTGCACACTGTAGTTAACCAGGATCACATGTATAGCATGTTTGGTTTCTATGAGCTGCAATTTACATTTCCTGTATGTTCATACATATCACACATTATAAGAATCTTGGTTCTTTTCTTAACACCCATCCAATTTCATATGCAAAACACCCTGCTAGAAGACAAAGGATAATTAACTTTCCCTCTGAAAGTACAACGTATTGGCTCACTCACCTCCTGATGGTGTGACATCTTCACAGTTTAAAGGATGACCGATCACAAATTCACTGGCTGATTCTGGAAAATTCTGAAGATGAGAATGCTGAGCTAGAAGTCTTCGAAGGACACATAAGTTTGCGCCAGACTGCGGCCTACAATCATCAAAGACTTTCTGTATCAACCAGGTTCTCTCTCATCAATACAACTTCAGCCAAGATCAACAAAAGCCTCAACAAATTGCATCAGGACACTCTTTCAAACAGGCGAGACGTGCAAGTATCAGACTTTGTCTTATTATACATTAAGTATCACCTACCCTTTTTCCATCAGGCTGGTGGTCTGCTGAATATCAAATACTGCCTTAATGTCATGATTTTATTCTTTACTCTGCTTCAGCTTTAACCCTCTTCCTATACCAAACTGTATGTGTATGTATTTTTTAGAATAGATAAAGTGTTTATTGTAGATAATAAAGTATTGTATCACACTTGTGGTTGTTTGTTTTTCTCATAACTGGAGTTCCTAATCATGCTGATCACAGATTCATGCTCTCAGAAAGTGTTGGAGGTATTAGGATAGTGACTACGTTTACATGCAGCCAAATTTCGGGTTATGGTTGGGTTAAGGTCACTATTCGGGTTTCTCAAACATTAGGGATAGCCCTTTTACATGCGTGAGCAGAGAGAGTTACTCCTGTATACATGGAATTGCAATATCCCGATGTAAACGCGACGCGCGGTTAGCGTCTGGACGTACGGACAACCTTAAGACGCAATATGCGTCATTTCCGATTCTTCTTCCTGTATCCAAAGACAACAACAACAGCAGCACGCGGATAATGAATAGTTCGGGGCAGATAGCGATCGCCTTTGTTTGCGCTTTGGTGCTGGTAACGTTACTGACCTCGCTCCAAAAGTATGCTGTGCTGCGTCTCGCCATGTTTACTTCCGGTATACTGCACGCGGGTTTTTGTATGCGCCGAGAAGTTTCTCTACTCAAAAGACCAATATTCCTTGCGAATAGAACATGCGCAGAACACACATCACTATGGGGATATGCCAATGCGCGTTTACATGACCAAAAATTCGGGTTAGAAAAGGGGTACCCCAGGTATAATATCCCGGTTTTTAAAATCCGGGATATGAGCATATTCGGGTTTTTGCCGGTGTTTACATGGCCGTTCGTGACCGGGTTATTGCTAATATCCCGGTTTTGAACGGGTTATTGGCTGCATGTAAACGTAGTCATTGTTGTCTATAGCCAAGTAGAGTAATATCCTACTATAGTCCATAGATGTCCTCACTTCGCTGGTCGAGTGTTGGCCTGGCCGGACATCAGGAAGTCCTCAAATCATTTACTTGATCCTAATATTTTTTTCTGATCATAATCAATTATACATATTTCTCTTTTGGGCAAATTTTCAACATAAAAAAAGGTTTGGAACATGAGGGCAAGTAAATGATACATTACATTTTGGGGAGGTGGAATTATTCCTTTAAGACTTGGATACTTTTCTTAGTTGACTCTGGTCAGCTGCAATAACTTCCCTCTAATAAAATGTGGACATTCATAAAAGTTTCACGGCATTAGCCCTTAAATGCATTACAGACCCGTCAAAACTGAGCTACATATGAAACATGAATGCACCATAAAAGCATTTAGAGCTTCTAATTCCCACTTACAGAGGAAAAAATAAAACATCTGACTCACATATGATTAAATCCACCCTTCACCACCACACTACCCTGTATTTAAACCCATGAGCACTGCATTAATTTAACGTCATCTGTGTCTCAGGACATCAGTGTCTATTCAAACGGAAAGCAAGCGGTGTCCATTAAAACTCGCAGAATGAAGGAGAAGTCATAATCGTGGAATCATAAATATGAAATGGGGTACAGGCCAGTGCTGAGTAAGAACTGAGCTGAATGATTAAGAGGGAAATTAATCTCTAATGAGATTGTTTCTCTTGATTTGCCTGCCCTTTAAAACAGACATCATCTTACAGAACAGCTTAATAACCTTGCTTAATTGTTAACGGAAGAGGGAAAGGCTGTACGTGAACGTGTGGGGATGGGAAAAGCAACAGGGATGGTATCGTTTCAGGGGATGAGTGTAAACAGTTTGTCATGGTCTTTTATTATATACATAGCTATACATTGAGTGACTCAGCTCTCTCTTTCCTTTCCCGCTATTTTATTTCCTCTACCACAGTGTTTAATGCAATCAGCACAAATGGCTCAGCGAGAAATGACAGTGAATGCAGACTAATTGAATGACGTGACTAATAAATTGAATGTGTGTTCTGACTTCAAACACTCATGACACACTCATGTCATCATCAAACAATAGGAATGTTCTCATGAATATGCTAAACTGATTGTCGGTCTTTAGAATACTGACTCACAGTGAAATGAACCATCATCTGAAAGGTCTCTCGAGAGGGACCTTGTTAGTGTCTTGCACTGTGTCCTAACCAGATTTGACACATCAGCAATGTTTTCAGGATCAAGATTTATGTTTTTTTTTTTTCTACAGTGAAAACAAAATACTGTGCAGTCATGGGGTTCTGGTGGGCAACCATATACATTTAATAACATATAAATAGAAAATGGACTGCTGCATCACAACCTACGCTAATGAATCTTGTTATGCCATAAGGCAGACTGTGTGATTTTGCTATAGTTTCAAAGATATATTTTACCATGAATACCACTGCCTTTTGCTCTCTCTCTCTCTCTCTCTCTCTCTCTCTCTCTCTCTCTCTCTCTCTCTCTCTCTCTCTCTCCTCTCTCTCTCTCTCTCTCTCTCTCTCTCTCTCTCTCTCTCTCTCTCTCTCTCTCTCTCTCTCTCTCTCTCTCTCTCTCTCTCTCTCTCTCTCTCTCTCTCATGCACCCTTCAAGCTTTCCAATGGTAAATGATCTCTTACTTAACAAAGCCATGTTTCTTTCAGTGTTAAAGGTTGACCACAGAAGGGCTGATTTATGATTAGCAGCTGACCAGTGGAAATGACTGCTACAACACACACATGTGGTGCAAACATAAGACACCCCCATGAGCAAACGCCATGAAGAATAAAACAACCTTTACCATTCCCAATTAAGCAGATTTACAGCTGCCACAATCACCCCATTATACAAATTGTTTTATGAACAGATAGTTTATAGTCCAGCCACAATGATCCATCATTAGCGCTGCGGCCGCATCTGGAGAGGGAGGGTATGGTGCTTCGTCCTAATCAGAAACTCAGATGTCAAAAGGTACAACAATGGGTTACTATGCAAAACATGTCATATGCTCAGCGGCAGCCCACTCGCGAATACATCTGCAGAAGATGGTCCTATAAAAATATATACTGATATTGCAGACCTGTAAATTGAGAAATAATTAACTTACACACTCATCACAAGTGTTTCATACTGTTGAGTAACACCTAAAACTTTAATTTAACCTATCACTTCAAAAAGTCCTCATGAAATCCCTGACCAAACTGACCCTCTTGGAGAATACTCAGTGCTCAAATCCATATGGAAACACACACACACACACACACATAGAAAGAGAAAGAGATAGACCAAAGGCTGGTTGGCAAGAGCTCTATGTGGGGAGAGATGTGGCATCTTTATGCTTTGTGATAAACATGTAGGAGTTGAAATAAAGAGCATATTATTTAGCCTGCTGGAAGGTGGCACAAAAAGTAGAAGAAAAATGACAACAGAAAAGTGAGAGTGGAGAGATAAAGAAACAACGTAAGGTGAAAGGACGCAAAAGAAAATTGGAACCTACAATGTGAGAGGAAAACAACGGCTAAAAAGACTGAGAGTGTTGCAGCAGGAGTAAGAATGTGAGGCCAACAAACTGAACAACACAGAACGACACAGTCAGACAAATGTGCAGTTTGGACATGAGCAGAAAGGTGGAGAAAGGCAGAGCGATCTTCACAAGACCTGTAGGCTTCTTAGATACTCCATTTCCATGGTGACAGGTCTATTGATGCCAACGATGCCATTTTTGAAGATGAAAAAAGTTGCCAGTATGGCAGCTAAAAGATGAATCGTTCGAGGATGCCAGGTCATCTTTCTTACACTCTTGGTAAATCTTTCTGAATGAACACTATATTTTATGATTTCAGAATTAATCTAAAAAAGTTATAATTTAAAATTTATAATCTAAACAAGTTATTCCATGAATGCAAAAACTGATTTTGTATCTTGTCAAACAATAGCCTAGTGAAGACCTACATTGAGTTTAAAGGAATAAATAAATAAATCATGACGTGGCTTTTGTTCTTCTGTGAAACACGGAAGATTAAGTTTAGCATAATGTACAAGCAGCTTTTGTCCATTAATGTCAAACAAGAGTTGTCATTGAATATAAACTTTAATTTCAGTCTCTTCCTTGCAGTTATTCTGTGACATCAAAATATTTTTTAGATATTTATATACACATGTATAAGTCTTTTGATACCACACAATGGTTTATTGTGTTTTTTTGTGAGTTCCCCAATCATTACCATTCACTTTCAATCTAATGGAAATGAGTAGCCAGTTCATTATTACAAAACAATCATTAAATATTCAAGAAAGTCATAAAGGTTTGGAACAACATGACAGTGATGTAGAGTAAATGATGACTGAATTTGCATTTTAGGGTGAAATCCCTTTAAGAAATAGACAAACAATAATACACAACATAACAAAACTAAATTTATGCAAGTAAAAATGGCGTTGCTGTGCAAACAGTATTAATCTGTTGTACCCCGGATTTAAGTGAGTTCTTGTGTGCAGTCTCCAAATTATGCACAATGTTTCAGTTGGAACAAAACTCTTCTGTACCCTGAATAACCTCTCCTGGTCTGAACCTAAAACCGAGAGTTTCAATGACTGACAAATGTGTTTATCAATTTAGTCCATGGCAGGGCCTTGGAGCACGACTGACTTTTCAGAGATTAAAAAAAAGGAAAGCCACTAGAGGCCGAGGCATGTCTATTTGCTGTCAAAAAAAGCCTCCCTGAGACATGCACGCTCAGGGCCCTTGAGTTACAGCCAAAGCTTGAAAAAGAGTGAGAGAGATATTGAAATGTCTTTGTGCCAAAACAGATTTCAGTATACAAGGGAGTTGAAGGGAGTTGGGGGGCTGAGAAGAGAATGGTAGAGACAAAGACAAGAGGTAGACGTCTCTAAATCAAAAATGCTATCACTATCTCTGTGGTGTTTTTTTCCCTGGCTTAGTGAAAAACTGGAGCACAGTCTTATCCAAGGCTATAAAAAATCAGGTAAATTCAGCACACTTTCACACGTTCACTATATTAATAATTCACACTTGTACCAAGAACAAAAATACAATTGATCAAACTGCTTTCTAAGCAGTGGTGTGTGGAGTGGATGAGAACTCAGGCAATGACAATGAAACTTAAGACACTTAAAACATGATCGGGACAAATAGAGACATGATATCTTGATCAAAATCAAACAGAGAAAAGAAGGCTGAACAGCAGGTTATCTATTTAAAGGTGCCCTAGAATGTTTTTTTTTTTTTTTATAATGTTTCCTGGGTTACCCTTATAATGTTAGTATGTTTTTTAGATAAAAAATAATCATAATTTAGAAATAAATGGCATTTTTCCTAGCCTGATTTTAGCCTCTGATTTGAACACTCTGTTTGAAGGGGCGTGTCTGCTGTGGGATTCAGTGTAACCGTGGCCACTGCTGTGATTGGCTGACATGCTTGCATATGAAATAGCAACGCATTACATGTGAAACTCTCTCCCGAATACTTTTACTACTGCTATTATACGTTTTTACTATAACAGCTATCGAGATTAACGAATCGTGAGATGTTTTTAAAGTATTTAGATCTATTCCCATCACATAAAATGTTGCCGTGATGAGCATTGAGCAGATGACGTGTTGATCGCGAGAATGAAGATCTTATCATTGCAAAGCAGTTTCTGCACTCTCTCTGCTTTCACCAATGCAAACACGATGATGTAAATACAGTAAGAGCTTCGTTGTGCAGTAACGTGCGTCATTGATTTCATAACGAGTTTGGCAATTGTCCAGATAAACTCGCGCTGTGTGGAAAGATTGTTCTTTGATCGCTTTCTGTATATAATTTGTTCACAATTTAAATACGATTATTTTCATCCTACTAAAAGAAACGATGTGAAGCTGATATTTTAGTCACTGGCTTGACTTACTGATGCATAAACAGTATTGAACGATTTTGAGAGAAAGATTACCTGTCTGAACTTGAACAATTACACATCAGAAAGTGTTGCTTGGTAGCTCGATCCGAGGGCAGCTCTGTATTGGCCCAAGTTGAGGAAACAGTCGTCGGTGAAATGTTTGAAAATTTCCAGAGAAAATAAAATTAACCCATTGTTTCTTCAGAGGCTCAGATGAAGGAACTAAAAAATACTTTTGTGTTCATGTATACATCCACACTGAGCAACTGCCATGCTTCGGCTGCGCAGTTCCGCCTGGCATTGAGGGCTGGCATTATGCAAATATTTGGAGGCGTACATATTAATGATCCCGACTATTGCGTCACAGTCGGTATTGTGTGGAGAACCGACCGTTTTTCAGGGGTGTTTTTCATAAACGTGAATTAAATGAGAACGCGAAAACAGTCCAGTTTGAGATTCACTCTATGTCATGTCCATGCACTGAACTCTTGTTATTTGACTATACCAAGGTAAATTCAATTTTGAATTATAGGTCACCTTTAAGTGCAGACATAAAACAAAAACAGCCTTGAATAAGATGGGGAAACAAATCTGATCACTCAAACAATCTAACGGTTTTTAACAACTTGATACTTTTGATAGCAGAAAATTGTATTAATGTTACAATTACATTTTTCTGGACTCATGCGATTTCATCTATGAACCTAGCGTCTGCTGATTTAACTGTCAAACTCCATATGCACTTTGTTGTAGTATGCTTTGAAATGAAAACATCTGCAGAGAAGCAGAGAACATAAATATAAATATGCCCCTGTTTGCTCTCTGCTCCTATTTACAGATCATCAGGCAACTCTTATGTTATTTACCTTCTCTTCTAGTCTTAGCTCTGCTTTTTTCCATCTCTACACTAGTCTCTACTACACATCTGTTTTCTATAACCTACCTCTACTTTTCTTATCTTGTCTCATCTTTCTCATCTCGTCATGACCTCGTCTGACTGGAACCACAGTACACTTTTTAGGATGTGTATTACACAGCTCACTTCACACCTCCCGGCTATGAACCAGGCCACACTGGGCATCATTACAAAACACTCACCCACTAACATCGGTCACACTCCATAATTCAGCTCCATATCTGAAAGCAAGATGCATGCAGGAGTTAGTTCCTTCACTATACACCAATCGATCGTTTCAACATATGAGCCCTTGATCCATCAACCCTGTTGACCTGAACACCTGAGGGCGAAACAAGCCGCCAACTCTGCACACTGGAGGAATTTGGTTAGAGACTCATCCTCTCTCAGCGTTGTTGTTATTGAGCACTGATTGACCATTTCTACGTGCAGCTTCAGGTCTGATGTAATTAAATGCGCTCTAATGAGATTCTCCTGGCCATCGGTGGACCATCAACAGCAGGAGAGGGAGCAGGTATAAGACACACTTACACGCTGAACATATTAGTCACAGAATAAAAGGTTTATCTCATCTCGTCTCAGACTGGACACATGAGACATTTATCAGACAAGTGAGAGTCAAGATGTCAAACATAGGACTGGTTGTCATATGCACAAGTAGGTGACAAGATAATTAAGTGTAAAAGGCAAGAGAAGAGATCCATCTACTGTTTCTTTATGCTTCAACTGAAGACTCTGAACCGAAAATCTTAGCCAGGCGTGTCAAATCTTCAAGACACTGACACTGTGACAGGAACAGATACGAATCAGACAACTCAAGCGTGGACCAGTGACTGTCTCCCACTATGACATGATTATGTCACCTACTGTATGTGTGTTTGACACCACCTCAATTTATGAAACTTCAAAGTTGAAAACTTTAATGAGCAGATAGTGAGGAACAAGACATCATAAAACCATCATAAACATTTACATCATAAAACCAACCAAGCAACCAGTTTAAAATGCGCTAAACAACAAACATCCTCACCCTGGTATGAACAGCTCCATGCACTGTATAAAAAAATGTAAAAAATAAAATCCCATTACATTTATATAAAATGTGGCACAAAATACTAACTGATAGCAAAAATAAAAAGGAGCAAAACTATTTTGATAAAACTATGTTTTATCTTTTACTTTAAATTAAGTAGCTCATATTTTTACTTAATTTTATAAATAATTAATCATAAAATACCAAATCTATTGTCTTGAGTATCATACAGATTTAAATGACAAAATGCAAATTATATGCTAATGCTTACTCGTTTACTGCCAAAACCCATATAGTTTACAGTATTCCAACAGTAAATTGACCTAATAAAACTGCACAATGCAATGTTCATCATTTTCACCATATATGGTAAGGTAATTTACAATTAACCAATAGGGAGTTTCTTACATTTTTTTTACAGTGCATGAATAATTGTATTTGTACAATTTTATATGTCATAAACTTAAGTAATAGTTGGCATGCTTGATTGCTTCAGTAAAAAAGAGGAAAAGTGGTGGAAAGAATAGTGAAAGCACAAATAAAGACATTATTTTTGTGATTTAAGCAGAGGCTCCACTGAGAGAGGTTTGGTTAATAGGGTGAAGCCACCTGAGACTGTATTGCAATCATAAATTGTGTGTGTGTGTGTGCACAGTACACAGGTTTGCGCAGGATAAAGTTTGAGAGCATGTATTTTAAATAAGTCAAAAGACCTCAGTTCAATTTAATGTCACTCTCGTCCAATAACAAATTACCCCATACAAAGCCACTAATGTTTGCTGACAGACAAATCAGTACTTGCCCCTCAAATATAAGCTAATAAAAGCAGCCTAGACGTTTATTACTTATTGATTTTCCCTACTGTACTTCTATTTGATGGCGTAAAGTGAAATCTCATTTAATGTGTTTTTTTTTTCTTCTCTGCTCTGTCTGTACGTGGGAGGACTTTGGTCTTGCTTATCCTTCACTGCCTCTAAAAGAAAAACTCTGAAGCAACGAGATCACAGAAGGTGCCACTGTCAAATTGCCAGTATTTTTCTGTAATGCTTGTCTCTGTGTGTGTGCTGTCTGAATTTCCCCTCAACTATTTAGGAAAGAAAAGAACATCTGTGGAAGTCTGCTTGCGTGATCTCTTCATACGTCTTAGGCTTACTGTTATGTGTGAAAGTGTGATGTTTGCTCTGGCAACACAATATCATCTGATTGTTCTTATATCAGAACAACCCAGACTGTCTCAAAACTTGTATGGCGTTGTGGAGGAGACTAAAGTATTTATAGAAATGCATGTCACATCCTGCAGAGGGAAGTGAGGTTATGGGTTTAAATGAACCAGGAATGTGATTGGAATAAGTAAATACCATTCACAGGACACGACTCATTAACTCTGAAGGATAGTGGATATGTTCAAAACACCTCAGCTAAAAAAACACACACACACACACACACACACACACACACACACACACACACACACACACACACACACACACACACACACACACACACACACACACACACACACACACACACACACACACACACACACACACACACACACACACACACACACACACACACAACCCTTTATTGTCTATTTCAACTGACACCAGAGGAAAGACGTTAATTTCCCTCACACGATTGTAATGTTAATCAATGATAATCCCACAGTGTATAACATCTGTGGATGTGACTGTTTGCAAATTTATCACGTTTAAACAAAGGATTATACAGCACGACAAGTAGAGGCACTCATGACTAAAATAATTAGCTAAAATGATGATATTGGAATACATAAGCAATTACTATTTAAAAAAAATTTAACTGCTAATTTTAGTACCAGCCCTCATCACAAAAATAAATGTGGGCTATATTTTTCTATTTATTTTACAATCTTGGGGCAGTTGCATAAACATAGCTAGTTGGTTATATTAGTATTTAAGTCACAGTCTTAACATAATTGCTGTGTCTTAAATACTTGTATAACCAATTCGCATTTAGTCAAGGGGTAATCAGTCTTACTTTTTGGTATTAAATTAGACCAATCTACATTCATATGAAACAGACTTTAAAAAAAAAGTCTTGAAGAAAAAAATGTGCATGACTAATTTGTAAGACTAGACTTTACAGTTTATGCAACCGCCACTGGTCTCATGAGAAGTTGAAATAATTTGAACAAAATGGTAGAGACACACAGGATCATATGATTTCACTATCTTGTTAAATTTCAACCAGTCAAGCTATTTTCTGTTCCACACAGAGACAAACGTTTCCCTGTGCAGTACAGTACCACCATCAGAGGGGGGAAATAGATCAGTAGAAAAGCAGAGATACAACAATGTTCTGAACCCCCTGTGAGAGCCCAGCCCCGCTAATGGCCTTAGCAAAATGCCACTGTTTCAAACAGTGAAAAGTGCCTTCCTCAGAAAGCTGAAAATGGACCACTATTATCCATAGTTAAACACTGTAGGACATTTTTCTTATCAGCACTAATAGCTTGTGAATAGCTTATAGGCTGAGCTTCAATGTGTAATTTTACTTTATTAAATGGATGATAATGGCAGATTGAGTGCTGTTGTAGAGCTCTCAGAAATCAAAGACATTGTAAAGGCAAGCAAGCATTCAGCAGCACAGACGGCACTCATACACAAACAGATCTGCAGCACCACGGACAGCACACACATGAATACGCACTACAAGATATTCAGCACCACGGACAGCACACACATGAATACGCACTACAAGATATTCAGCACCACGGACAGCCGCCAGACACAAGCACATAGCCGGGGAAGAGATATGCTCTGATTTTGCAACCAGTGATTAATAACTTAACTTTCAGTCTCTACCACATATGAAGTTACTGTATGACATATTAAACACTATATGCGACACACCCTATCATTTTTAGTCGCAAGTTGCAATGATTTTAAGTATAACATCTCATGTAATTGCCCAATCATTAAATCAATGCATTATATTATTAACCTTTTACTGATGTTTTAATTATATAATCTGTTTGAAAAAAAAAAAAAATAGAGCATTTTTTGGATTCAGTGTATGAAACTAGGTCAAAACGACTCAAAATGATTGCGCAGGGAAGCATTAGTAATATGAACTATTTTTTTATGGCACTTGTTGTGGTGTTCCATGAATGCCCTGGTAAATGCCAGGTAAAAAATAATAATCTGAAAATCAACTTAAGGGGCAAATATCATAAACAGGCTGATTTATAAGTAAGAGCTGATAGAACACTGATGGGAATATTGCTTCAGATTAAATTGCATAGACCACAAAATAATAATAATAATAATAATAATAATAATTCATGAATGTGAGTTGATGTAGCAAACAGGATTCCAAATTGTTAAAAAATTCAATCTACGCAGAATAAAATTTTCATGTAATATTGACTTAAAAAAAAGTTATGTCTGAAAGTTTTAAGAACTTTCAGAATTTTACCCAACCCCTGTAGAGCAACAGGGAACAGCAAACTTTTCTGAAACTCAAAGTTACATAAAATCTAGGACTCTGATGAAGATGTAACTTTAAATCGAAACGTTAGTCATTGTTATGCACCTTAAATAAATGTATCGTTTACATAAAATCTCATTGGATTTGGAAATATCAAATTTTAATGGGCATAAAGAAAGGGGACCGGATGAAGGTCTAGAAACCAAAAGTTTCCAAATACCTGTACTGTTGACAGGAACCGGCTTCATGTGGATATTAACAGCCACAGCAGAATCAGCAATTATCCCCCCATCAATATACTGCAGCACTCAATGCCAGAGAAAGAGAGAGACGGATGTGTAATATGATGGAGGATCAGAGAAAAGAACAGAAATGCAGAGGAGGAAATTCTGTGGGAGCTCAAGCACAGATCAAGAGCAGATGCAAAGGTCAAGGTCAGAGCTGGGAAATTGATGTGAAGTGTTCCTCGCATGTGCGTTTGTCTTAAGTGAAATCAATAAAAGGTGATTCACTGTAAAGAGCCTTACACACACACACACACACACACACACACACACACACACACACACACACACACACACACCGTTGGAGAGCTATAAGATTTGCCAACTGCACAAGCATCATACATCTTAAAATTGCGCAGCTGTACTAAACGCACACTAAACAACCACAGTAACTTTAACCGAGCACATTCACAGAGAGTAATAACAAACCATTCATATTTGTTATCAGCCTCTGCATTTTTATTCTTAATTGATTTTTTTTTTTTTTTTTTTTTTACACCCCATTAAGCAATTTTGGGACACTTTGTTTGTATGTGAGCTTAGAGAATCTCACTACTTGGCTATTTTATCTCTTTATCCTTGCAAGCGACACCTATATTTGACTGAAAAAGCAAAAACTAAAGTCTTACCCTCCTCAAATAATGGATTTTATGAGGAATAAAGTTAGAGCCTCTCAAATCTCTGTAAAACACTTAAAGGGGCAATTTATTCAACCATCATGTTGTTTGAAACACAGTAAAAGGCAATTATAGGATACAATTTTTTTGTATATTCCACCTATGTGTGCTGTGACTTCAAAATGGAAGTTATTCTCACAGTTACTGGCTCTGAATGCAGGTCAGCTGTTATACACAGACATTTATAACATGTGGCTATATCATTAGGGCCTGCTGTTATCTGGCTCTGACAGCACTCCGTGTGTAATGCCAAAAATACAATAACCTGTATCTCTAGATGATTGCTCTACCAGATCCTTTCTCGTGCTTTACTTGACAAGCTCAAAATATTCTCTAAGACATCATTTCAGATTGTATGCCTGGGATTACTATAGGGCCTCAGTTTCTGAATTACAATCTCTCTCCATCTGTATCATCACAACCAAAATATTCAGGGGTCCTATTTGTGAAGCTCAATGAGACTTTCTTCTCGGGAAAAGCCAATAAACACATGAATAAAAGAGAAGCTTTTTGCTAGTTTTGGTGAATGGCCTTGAGTGATTTCAGCATTCAGTTCCTCGAGACTACCTGCTTGTGATCTCAGAATATCAGCTTTCCTTGAGAGGAATATTTCAGAAGTCTTTGTCATACTACCAAACAAGATCTTGTTTTCATCCCTGGCAGGTTTTCCAGAGAGGGAGAGAAAGAGAGAGAGAGAAAAAAGATGTTGTGTCTTGATTCCTGACATTGAAAATAACTCTGCTTTTTGAAACCTTTTGCTTCCTGTATTGACCCCAAAGCCTCAATCTTTCTCCAGAGCTACCATTACTGATTTGGTGATAGAAAGACTTGGACATTGCGCCGCTCTGATTAACTGAGATTCAAGTCAGAAGCAGGACTGAGCAGATGGATGAGTGGCTCCATTTGGAAGAGTAAGTCCATTGAGGTTGGTTCCCTGGCCAGAGTCTGATAGCTTTAGCAGGCTGTGCTGGGGCAGTGAGAGCGGCTTGGCTGTGGAGGGACTCTCACCTCCCAGCAACGGGGTAAAGAGGGCTGGATTATGTCCACTTCATTTCCAATTATCCAGGAAGTGGAACAGGATTCAGTAGGGGTGTAACAAATCGTAGTTGATCAGTGATCCGCACGGACCAGGCGCCACAGTTCGGAATGCATGTGATTCGCAAATTAACTGCAAAGTTTAACCATCAAAGAGTAAAAAAGTTTATCATTTGCACATGTTTTGTCTTGCCAATTTACACAAGTGATTTTAAACCTTTCGTGCACAAAAAGAGCCGAAAGAGAACTCTCAATTTGGCAGTTGCGCGCAGCTATCTGTGCACACAGTTTCACACACCCGAAGCGCGCACAAACACCAAATATTCCTCTTTCACGTCTCTTTGCGCTTGAACGGACACATACACACAAAATTATGTCAAAATTCCCATCTTTGCGAGTATCCTCATAAAAACAGATGGTTCTGTCTGACGTGAACGTAAACAGTTGAGAAAGAAATCGGATGTGTATCATTTTTATTGGATCCATGCATTTCGGTCTTAAAGTGCCAGCAGCCTATAAATACCTGCTGCTGTCTGTGCCATTTATATAAATCAAACAACAAAACACAGCTTTAAACAAGATGAATCTGTGTGTGTGTGCGTGTGCATAGATTATACGATTCATATTTGCTATATTGAAAATTACGTCTAAAAATAGGCTTTTCAATTAGTTTGATGAACTACAATTCTATCCACACCCCTTAACAAGCACATGTTTTTAATTTACACACTGGTTTAAACGGTCAAAGTTTGGCTGGAATGACTCCTAACTTCCAACTGTTCTAATGAAACAAATGAAGACTTCTGCTGGGTTGTTAAGGTGAGCAAACATGCTGCCAACGCTAATAGTATTCATGGGCCCAAACAATCTATGAGCTTTTCCATCTCAAGCGCTAAACATTCTCATATGGATTGATCCTCATGAATATCAACAAGCTGATTATTGCTAGCATATGCACCAAGTGTTAGTGAAGCAAGTCTGGAAATTTCCACTTAATATGGTTGAAGAACACTGCTCAGACTCCAAATGATTGAGAATAAAACCCCTCCTTCCCCACAGTAACACACTCTCACAAGGACCGGATAATGTCTGCAATGGCCTATTTTGTGATTAGAGATAGTGATGTTATAGATTGCTAAATAGCATAAGCCCTACTCTTACTGTGGGTTTACAGAGCGTAAATTAGATCTGAGCAGTGTGTTAATAAGATTGTTGTAGATCCAGCAGACCACTGACCCCCTGCCCGATCTCTGCGGTGATACCATGTTCCATTTGGTCCGCTCCAGATCGATTGTTTACAACCCTGACGTACAAAACGCCACAGAAGGTCAATAAAAAAACGAGAACAGGAGCAGGGCAGTTTATTACGCAGAGCTTTTAAAATACCATTGGCAATTTCCACAACACAGAACCACAAGTGGTATTTGTTAATGGTAATAAACCCTCTGCCGTGAGATTTTACTCGGGACGCCATTGAAAATAGGACCTTCGTGTAAAATGTACTATAAACCTGCAGCTGGCACAGTGAGGGAGGACCTCCAAAGAGAAGAAACAAAATATATATATTCGCAAAGAATGGTTTTATATTATCACAGGTCAGGTTTGTTTTGAATTTAAGGCAGCGGTCTGTTTTATTTTGGTGAGGTAGTTCTTTTAAAACCAGCAGGAGTTCGTCCTGCGACTGGAGTGATATTAATTATTGATGAAGGCCACTGCTGCACTCAAGTGTAATCATAGATAAATGACTCACGATGAAAAAGAAAAAAAGAAATCAATATCAAGTCCACATTAATAACTCAAACAAGAACAGGCATGGAGGCACACACACACATGCAAAGAAAGAGGCAAGCATGAGCATGTGAGAAATCTGTCAGCATACTGTACAATATGACATATTTAAATATGCCCTTGAGAAGACGAATTGATTGCCAATTTTGCTTGCCTAATTGACTTTTCGATTAGAAATCTGGGTTTGTTAACTTAAATTAAAGACTATGTTTAAATTCACACTATATAGTAGAAACACTACATCCTTTCAGTGACTGGGAATTTTATTGGTGTCTACATGTGTGTGAAGTGCTAAAAAGAAGAGTAGCACACAGACTATTGCAAATTCACTTTCGCATTGTCAGACCTTGACACCTTTTTTTATACGATATGTTCAGAAACTCTTTAGTTAATTCAGAATTCTGTTTGGTGCCAAATTCTCAACCAGACATAGCAAACACATGCACACACAGAGCCCTACGCATCCTACCACTGGCCAGATCCTTTCTAGTTTTATTCTACAGTATGTCCATGTACACAGTGAGAACACCAGCAGCTCATCTTTGCAACCTGTAACCTCACAAAACTCCTTTATTGTTCTTTTCATGCATGTCAGACTGTCACTATGGCACAGTTTCTCTGTCATCTATCCTCTCTCTCCTTCACATCTCACTTGTTGTGTTCAAAGGCTTCTCAGCACTATTGGACTTGTCACAGCTTACGTTCGTCAAGATGGCAATGCACAAGCATTTCCATAAAGACCCAAAGCAACTGTGTCTCTTTCTTTCATTAATGCACTGATGTTTTGTGTGATAGTGATGTTGTAAACACTGGGCAACTGTGAATCTTCATAAGTATGTGGGCGTGTACTTTATATGTGAGGAAAAGCAGTGATGTGACTGAGTGTTAGATGAGCTCAGGGCACTGCTGAAAACATCAAATTCCACAAATACTGCAGTTGCAACCCAATTATCCACATTTACATCATTTAACAATTTAGCTATTGACAGCCCTAATTGTTATAAGAAATGAATTACACAAAGAAGCAATTCATTAAATCAAAACAACAAATAAATACTGGATTTGCTGAGAAATACAGTAAAACACTCTGATAAAAACACAGAGTAGACAAAAATTGGTTCAAGATGTTATTAATTTGAATTATTAATTGATACAATGTTATAATATTATTAATGTAGTTCTTCCTATTAATAGTTGCACTAAATTAACATATTAAATTGACAGCCCTATATACACACACATTTAGACTACAGTTGAGCACATTTCAGAATTAAACTGAGAATGCCTTAGATTCCTATTTAGTTGCTGAATATTAAATGTATCCTATACTTTTGGCCCTCTAGCAGTTGAAATAGAAAAAAATGCATCCATTTAGCAGAAGATCTTCATTTTGGTTGTGCTTCAGCTCTGTGACTGTGTGGATGAATATGACTGTGTGGGTAGAAAATGCTTTACAATGAACTCTGTTAGAGAGCTACATATGGCAATCTATCTGTTCAATAAAATACCTTACTCATTTATGTGGCATCTCCACGTCGCTTTTACAGCATTTTCAATCCTTCAGTTCTTGCCATCTCCGATAAGCCAAGCCAATGTTGATTCTTGTTTTATTACGAGCTCTGACTTGTTCTCTTTTTGCCAGCAGACTCTCCTCTGTTCTGCGTTTTTTAAACAGGTGATTATCCGGAGGTTCGCGATTTAGCATAATCCATCTCAACTTTTCTCACTCCTGAAAGTAGCAACTTTTTTTCTATTTACAGATATGACGAGACACGCACAGGATATGCATTGCCTGCGAAAACCATTCTAACAGGTTATATAACAAATGATAAACACTTATAATAGGCTTGCCACAGTGAATCAGGGTAAGACAAAAACATGTTTTGGAAGGAGGATTGATGAAGTATTGACTCATTATTTAAATTTTGTTAATTTTGAACAAAAAAAGGTACATGGTGAACCTTTAATTGAATTTGAACTGAAGGAAGTAGAGTTACAACTAAATTAAATTCAAAGAAATTAAAATAAAATAAGTGTAAATCTTACCAAGATAAAATGAGGTTTGTGAAGAAACTTTGAATGTCAATTAAATTTTTATTTTAGGTTTAAAAAAAGTCTTAAGTTACAAACAGACAGACAGACAAAAAGATTAATGGACTAAAGTGAAAGAGCAGTAATGTCCCAGATTTCCATTAAATGTTGAATTCCACTTTCTGTTGTCAAACAAATTTAAACTCCATCTCATGAATTGAAAAGGATGCAATTCCAAATGTTGCACAACCTATACAAAGAGACACAGACCGTATTGTGGATCAATGGACATACACATGACACAATTAATAGAACGTTGTAGATCATGTCACACTGAGTGATGAGCCATTTATATGAATCGAACATACTGGCAGCTGTCTTTGCTTACTGATATGGAACATGGTTTATATTCTTGGCAAGACTATAAGTGAAGCTATTTGCATTCAACTCTTATCGACCAGCATTCACACACAGCTGTCTCAATAAGAGCCAGGAGAGCCAAAGATAGTAAGCATACACACACACACGCACGCGCACACACACAGTAACATATTGCCTCACCTGGCAGAAAATGTGTGAGCACAAATGGAGGCATAACCCATTAATGAAAGAAAACACTGGGCAAACCCTTTTGGCACACTGTGAGAATTATAGCAGTACCGTGCAAAAAAAAATAAAAAAATCACTAATGTTATTTTGTCAAAGTGTCGAGAACATCTCAAAGTTAAAATCTCTGCAGGGTCCGGGAGTATTACCAGGTCAGGTGATAGCACAACGATTTTAATTCATCTGCCAGTGAACTCATTGAACAGCCTATCTCAACCCATCGGACTCCAGACCATAGCTTATATAGCCACATGATATCAAAAGATGCATCATCCAAAACTGCTGGAAGCAGAAGGATGTAAACTTGTCTGAAAATATTGGATATGAGTTTCAATACTCTGGTGAGAAACCGCTCACCAGAGGAACATTAAAAAACGATTTAGCCTTGGGATAAGACTGGCAGTTTTATAGCTAGGCAGAGTAATTCATACTATTATGTCACTGAATACGAATAATTAATAGTTGCAGTTGAAACATTTTAGTTGCATTTTGATGTAATGTTTGTTTCTTCTTTGTTTAAATTTGCTGTATTTTTATTTTAAAAGACCCCTTTCAGTTTTTATATTGGTTTTTATGCTGATTGAAATAAATGATTCATGGAAACCAATTAGTATTCCCATCGCAATATATTGTTTCTTATTTTTATGAAAAGAGAGCGAGCGAGAAAACAACGGTTGACTTAAGCATTTTAGCATTACTGGGTTTGTACTGTCAGGTAGTGTTTTCCTTATGAATATTTGTAAGAATTTGAAAAAGTATTGATTTCTCTTCGTTTTTGAGTTGAGGCTTAGAGAATTATCATTCAGAAACCTGTAGTATTACAGTTTTTCTCAGCTACTTTTTTTAATTTCCCCAACATTGAGATCAAAATAAATTTTTTAACAACTTCTAATTCTTCCAAAATGCATTGTACATTTTCTTTGATTTAACAGAACTTGAATGCATCATTTTATGGAAAATAACAAACTTTTCTAATTCAAAATTCAAACTTTTCGACTTTTCTAAATGATGACGTTGTTCTTTTTGAAAGAAAAGCAGACGCAGTAGCTTTATTATTAACATTAAGTGGCATGGCATCTTACGCACAGAATCCATTTGCACTTACTGCTGTGCTTAGTGACACATTCAGTTCCCTTTCAAGGGAACTTCGAGCTGCGTTTGAGACGCGGTGGGAACGCTCTGCGTGATTGCGTCATGAAGCACGTGTAAAATCAGTCCAATGGAAGCCCGATACGTCATAGGTGACGTCATAGACCAGGAAACTATAAAGCACCCTTGAAAACAGACCGCGACAGCTTCTGTTGTCTTCAGTAAGCGCTCTCTGTGACTCTGTACTTGTCTATTTATTGTTGTCTGTCCGATCATTTATATATATATATATCATTATGGCGAGCAAGCAAGATTACAAACGTTGTGTTGTCCCTTGCCCTCGTTTCATTACGGGTGGGGACACACATCAGATGTGTGTTGCTTGTTTGGGAGTGGAGCATGCTCAGTCGGTCCTCGAGGGGGCTGACTGCGAGCATTGCATGAGTTTGTCCATGAAAACTCTCCGCTCTCGCCGGGCATTCTTTGAGGAGGATGGTTCGGTTCGTGTTCCCCGAGGTGCGGGTCCCGCGGCTGCCGAGGCACTGCGGCGGCGTTCATCTTGGGGTTCACATATGGATTTAGTAGCGGGGTTTGAGACGGGCCCCGCCCTTTCTCAGCCCTTACCTGCTGGATCCGGTGTCCCAGCCCAGGAAGGAGCCCGCTCTGCGGTTTCTCCTCCCCAGGCTGAGACACCACTGTTGCGGCTATCCAGTTCTGAGGAACTGGATGTCGTTGATATGGGGGAATTTGAGTTTTCGCCAGCTCATACCCCTGCTGATGAGGAGCTTATGGAGGTTTTATCTCGTGCTGTTACTAAATTAAATATTGAGTGGCCAGCTGATGATATTGATGTTGAATCAAGAAAGAGTCTTCTAGATGAACGTTATTTACCATCTAGATCACGACCTCCTCGTCGGGAACTCCCGTTTTTTCCTGATCTTCACACTGAGGTGTCCAGATCGTGGAATAAACCGGCGTCTTTCAGAGTTCATAATCCTCAAACTAGTAATTATAGTAAAGTTAGAGGTATGGATAATTATGGTTATTTGACGATGCCTCGTGCGGAAGAGACGCTTGCGAGCTATCTCTCCCCCGAGTCAGCGTCATCACTGAAAGCCCCGACGTTACCCACCAGACCATTAAAAAATACATCAATGCTGGTGGGTAAAGCGTATTCGGCAGCAGGTCAGGCTGCAGCATGTTTACATACGATGTCGATTTTACAAGCTTATCAGGCTGACCTGCTGAGGGACATGGATGATTGTGAGGAAGTTAGTGCTGAGACTGTTCGTGAATTACGTCGCACAACCGATCTATCTCTCCGGGCCACCAAGGAGACGGCTAAATCAGTGGGCCGTTCTATGGCAGCCCTGGTGGCCACGGAGCGTCATTTATGGTTGAATCTTTCTGAAATCAAGGATAAAGATAGATCTGTTCTTCTGGACGCACCGCTTTCTCCTACAAGTCTGTTCGGCGATGCTATAAATTGTGTTGTCGATAGGTTTCAAGAAAATAAAAAACAAGCGGCTGCGTTTCAGAGGTTTCTTCCTCGCCGGTCCAGTGTCCCCGAGGCTGCACGTAATATAAAGATAGAGCAGCCTCGTCCGTCTACGAGCTCCGCACACAGATTCCAGCAGAAACAGAGCGTCGCTGCTCGGGCTCCTCCACAATCTGGGGTTCCCGAGTGGCGTTCGCAGTCCAGGCCTGGTGGGGGTAGACAGGATCTGAGGACTGTCATCTCCAAGAGAGCCTGGACTAAGAAGAAGTCCTGACGCCGAGTGTGCCAGGCTTCTGAGGGTGGTCCCCTCCAAGGAGGAACGATTCCGAGGAACCGTTTCTCTTTGGCGCCCTCCGGGGGGCGATTCTCCGAGGAGAGTCGCAGCGTTGCCACATCGGTTGTTCCCTGCCGGTTCATGTGGAAGAAACCTTGGTTCCTCGCCCAGGGCCCAGTGCTGGGAGCTTCTTGTCGACGCGTCACGCTTTCGACGGATGCTTCCCTCACAGGATGGGGGGCGGTCATGAGTGGCCGCTCGGCGCAAGGTCTTTGGCAGGACCATCATCTGTCATGGCACATAAATCGTTTGGAGATGATGGCGGTATTTCGAGCTCTCAAATATTTCCTGCCAGACCTGAGAGGCCATCATGTGTTGGTTCGTACGGACAACACGTCAGTGGTTTCATATATCAACCATCAGGGGGGTCTGAGGTCACGTCACCTTTGCAAGCAGGCCCATCAGATCCTCCTATGGGCCCAGGGGAAGTTGCTATCTCTCAGAGCAGTTTACATTCCGGGGCGTCAGAATGTGGGAGCAGATATACTGTCAAGGCAGGGGCTGAGGCCCGGGGAGTGGAGACTTCACCCCGAGGTGGTGGAGCTCCTGTGGGAGAAATTTGGTCGTGCTCAGATAGACCTTTTCGCATCCTCAGATACAACCCATTGTCCCATGTGGTTCTCTCTCAAGCACCCAGCTCCTCTCGGACTGGATGCGATGGTGCAGGTGTGGCCGAGGCTGCACCTGTATGCATTTCCCCCGATATCATTGCTCCCGGGGGTTCTGGAGAGGGTTCGCCGGGAAGGGGCCCGTCTGCTACTAATAGCCCCTTACTGGCCGACTCGAGTTTGGTTCTCGGACTTGGTGTCTCTTCTGAACGGCTCTCCCATGGAGATTCCAATCAGGAGGGACCTGCTGTCCCAGGTAGAGGGCACGATTTTTCACCCTCGGCCGGAGTTGTGGAAACTGTGGGCCTGGCCTCTGAGGGGGCCAGGCTCATAGAATCCGGTCTCTCGACTGAGGTCGTTGAGACCATTCTCCATTCCAGAGCCCCTTCCACGAGAAGACTTTATGCGCTGAAATGGAAATTATTCTCCACCTGGTGTGGTGAGCGTCAGTTAGATCCTGTTAACTGCCCTGTTGGTTCAGTTCTCGATTTTCTGCAAGACCGTTTCTCTGCTGGATTATCTCTTTCCACCTTAAAAGTGTATGTGGCGGCTATATCGGCCTATCATACCCCTCTGGGGGGTACTTCTATTGGGAGAGATCCTCTGATTATTCGTTTTCTCCGTGGTACATTGAGGTTGAGACCTGCACTGCACTCTAGAGCACCGGCTTGGGATTTAGCCATTGTACTTGAGGGTCTGGCTCTGGCTCCCTTCGAGCCTATTGAAGAGGTTTCAGAAAAATTCCTCACTTTGAAAGCTTTGTTTCTCCTTGCTATTTCTTCTATCAAGAGAATTGGAGATTTGCATGCCCTGTCGGTGGCTCCTTCATGCCTGGAATTTGCACCTGGTATGGTGAAAGCATTTCTATACCCTAAACCGGGCTATATACCTAAGGTCCCAGTGAATGTTGGGGGTCCAATAGTGTTGCAGGCCTTTTATCCTCCACCTTTTAATACCCCAGATCAGGAACAATTGAACCTGTTATGTCCAGTTCGGGCATTAGATGCCTACGTTCACAGAGCTGCCCTGTGGCGTAAGTCAGAGCAATTATTTGTATGTTTTGGGTCACCCAGAAGAGGGTGCCCTGCATCGAAACAGGTTATGAGCAAATGGATAGTCGAGGCTATTTCATTGGCTTATGAAGCGGCCGGTCAGCCTTCACCTATGGCTGTACGGGCCCATTCTACTAGGAGTATGGCGGCCTCTACGGCCTTAGTTTCGGGTGTTTCCCTTCTTGACATTTGTAATGCGGCAGGCTGGTCCTCTCCGCATACATTTGTCAGGTTTTATGACCTTGACCTCTCCACTCCTGGGGCGAGGTTGCTTGCTTCTTAGTGTGCGCCAAGGACTTCACACAGAACGGGCATTTGTCACTATGGCGTAGTGGGTATGGGGTTCCCACCGCGTCTCAAACGCAGCTCGAAGTTCCCTTGAAAGGGAACGTCTCAGGTTACGTATGTAACCCTGGTTCCCTGAGAGGGAACGAGACGCTGCGTTTGCCTGCCATACTTCCTGCATACCCTGATCGACTTACTTCAGACTTTTCAGAAGCTGTCGCGGTCTGTTTTCAAGGGTGCTTTATAGTTTCCTGGTCTATGACGTCACCTATGACGTATCGGGCTTCCATTGGACTGATTTTACACGTGCTTCATGACGCAATCACGCAGAGCGTTCCCACCGCGTCTCAAACGCAGCTCGAAGTTCCCTCTCAGGGAACCAGGGTTACATACGTAACCTGAGACGTTTTCATTGGCATGTGGTAGCGGATAGTGTGCCACTAAAACTTGCGACATGTCCTGATGGTTTGCGTCATGACTCATGTGCCACTGACAATGTTGCGGAAGATGTCGCCGAATGTTGTGGCCAGTAGTGACTGATAAATGAGTCGAGCAGATATAATGACGTAATTGTGAGTAAATTCCTAAACAAATAGCTTAATTTAGTGATTTTCTGGGTATAAATATCAATTAAACATATTTACAAATTAGTACATGTATCAAACAAACATGTAGTCAGTTTGTAGCACATCTGTATTTGAGTGGCATCATGTGCCAGTGAATGTTATATGTAATACCAGTAGGCTACTGTATGTTGTTGATCACGCAAACTTCAAGGAAATGCACAAAATAAATCTCACTATGAATACCGCATTAACAATCCCATCCGTTACTATAAACCTTTATTTTTGCATGATGCTGCATGCACACCGGTAAGTGTAACATTGGCCAGCGCAAGATAAACCAAAACTTACTCCAGTTGAGGAAGGTCCATGTGTGTAATTGTTATTTGTTTGTAAGTTAGACGGTAGCAAAAACCAAAACAAGTAATCAGAGTCTGATATGAACCTAAATAAATATAGATATAATTTATATATAATTTAAATAATATAACATGTGGTTAGCAGCTCTCATCTATGGCTTTAATATTTCTCTCACACACACACACACACACAAATGGAATTACGTATAAAGAAATAAAACATTTTTTTAACAGTGTGAACAAACAAGCATTCCTTCTGGAGATGCCTGAATGTTTTGTTAAATTATACTTGTTGTAGCCACATTATAATAGACATCTAGTTTAATATACAATCTAAAGACTTTACTCTGCATTGTGGAGCCAGTGTCAAGGTCAAGCTCATTTCTAAATGGTTGGTGCCAGTTTTCATAATGTATTTCAGAATAGTATGTGTCACTTTAGTTTATAATGATTTGTGGCATTTTATTTCATTCTAGTTTACAATTATATGAGATAAATGATTGGTAGTGTCAATTTGTGATGGCACATACCCCTGCTGGTTGGTACCACTTTAATTAGAGCGTTTAACTTTAGTTGTGGTCCTCATTCTAAATAGTGTATATATTATTTCATAATCTCAAATGACACAGCTGAACTGTCAATCCTACGCAAGTAGAAAAAATGTGTATGTTTCTAAATACGTTGAACAAATTATATAAAAACGAAACTTATAATAACTTAAAATAACTCTGGGATGTAATAAACCCTATGTTTGAAAGCAACTTAATTAAAAAAAAAAAAAATTAATTTGAATTCTGCTTCTTAAGAAAAGGCTCACTGTGAACCCAGTGCAAAAAAACAAAACAAAAAAACAAGGAGAGACCTGGAGATAGACTGCAGGAAGCAATGCAGGACTGAGAAGAGCTGTATGTAGTGCGCAAAGTGAGAATAGGAGGAAGAGATGAAGAGGAACTAAGGGAGAGAAGGAGAAGAGAGAGTGCTTAGAGTGGATGGCATTGAGAGATTCGAGGAAAGAGACAAGAAGTTATAAGAGGTGAGAAGAAAGGGAAAAGAGATAAGAGAAAGAGAGAGTCTCAAATCAGATGAGAGTCATTCAGATTGAATGTGTTATGAATCGTGATCTCTTGCTGGACAGAAGCAGAATGTGAGCAGATTTACTGTGATACAAAAAAGACAAAGAAAGAGGGTGTTTGTTCAGGGGTTATTAAAAAAAAATAACAAGTCTCTTTTTCTTGTGGTTTGGAACATTGACCAATTAATTGTCATTAGTGTAAAAAGGACTTTTGTTGCTGCCCTACGTGCCAGTGGCATAAAGGGCAGTAAGTAAGTAATTGTAATGTTCATGGTAATGAGTAAACATATGAAAAACTAAGACATGGACTTTTTTTTCCATGCAATTGTCTTGTATCGCTTTAGCCATTAATTACGTTGCATTTTAGAACTGTAAATCAAATCATTCATGTCATTAACAAAAGAAAAAGGATGAACTGGGAAATGCAGGCCAGAAACCTTTTTAAATATGAGGCTGTTCCAGTGCTGTTACCCGTCTGTATATTGATTTATGTTAATTCCCTCTAATGCTTAAAAAAAAAAAAAATGCGCTTGAAGCTGAACAAATATGAGCACATTTCCATTCATAACATAATATTTATGTGCATGTTTACAAGGTTAAAGTGCTCCATATGACAGAAATATTGAAAGGTTAAATGTTTTAGATATGCTTTCAAATGAATCATTTCATGGACAGCCAGATCTCAATAGTTTCTGACACAAGTGATCCACAAATGACAGATCATTATGAACTTCATTAATGGCGAGTCAGTTTGGCTTAATTCTGATAATAAAATTCGAATAATACACACAACATACATTACATTTTGACTGTCAATTTTTGTGTTGGGCTTGGTTGACCGCATCTCAGAGCCTCGGCCGCCACTTTCATAGCAAATCCCCCAAACCACAAAATCTCACACAGTATACTGCATTTATCAAATGTTTCAGTTAAACACCTGTCACTCAACAAAATATATTGGTTACATAACTGAGAAATCTACAGATATTCTCGAGGAAACTAGAAAGACCAGAGAAGGGAGGCACGGCTTCTCGCTCTCGTTCCAGACGGGAGACCCCCTGACGGAAAGCTTCAACCTCAAGGATCATTACAGTGCCAGACCAAACTAATCAACGCAGTGTTGGAGCTAATGAAACTCATCCATTTCCATCAAGTGATGGACATGGCAGACTAACAGTGTTACCATGGCGATGCAGTGATGGAAATCTATGTCTCCATAACTACAATTATGAATATATAAAGCAAGCTCAAAGGTTTGCAAATGTACGAATCATACTGTATTTCTAAGCCATGTGGTCCCACTATGTAAAACATTTAGTAGTAGAACTTTAAGTTCAATTATAATAATGCATGGTTAGTAGTAGAAGTACTGCTAATAGTAAAATGTGTTACAATTAAGTTGACATGATAAACTCTGCTGTTCATATAATTATTTCAAACTTCTTACGTTAATGTAATATTTATGAGTAAGCCAGAATTTGCTTATTTCTATAACATCCAACAGATAAACTGCAGCCATATGAAACATCCCAAAGCTGGATATTAGAGTTTTCCCTGCTGGGGCTTCTCCGATTGTCTTACTGGGTCTCTAATACACTTTGTAATGAGTAGATAATGTTAAGCTAATGTAATGGAGAGAAAAACTGAGCCGATGAGGAAGAAGAAAATTAGCCATCACACACGGGATTTCCACTTTCTAAACTTTTAAAAGGGGTGTATTTAACCTCCAGTGACTACTATATGAGCTAAGTAAATACGGACGCTGTTGGGTAGGAAGTACGATAAATAAACACTAATTTACACGGACACATAAATCATCACGTCTCAAACTATTGTTTGCATGTTTGAGGGCTGAAATAAGATGCATACAAGGCACATATGTTCTTGTTATTGTGAAATGGGTTGTTAAAATTCTCCACAAACTGCAGTGCCGTTCCTAAACACAGTGAAAAACACCTCAGTGACATCCAGCCCTAATTAAGAATAATTGTGAGAGAGTTGCAAAGTAGTCTCGCACAGATACACAAATGCAGCAAGAAGCTCTGCTGAAACGTAGCCTGAGAGAGAACATCTGCCCGCGCTCCACCTCTTCCCCACATCAAGAGAATTAGAGAAACAACAGAGTGGTAAACAACACAATGAGACTGAAAGAAGGAGAGAGAGGAAGGACATAACCCAAAAAAATCCTTCTCCCAGTCCCACAACATTACTTAATTTACAATGTCAACATAACAGTGCATCCTACTGCTTTCACTCCGATATACTGACTGCAACATCCCGCAACTCCTTACAAAACATTTAACAGTGGCCTATTAATAACACATAAACTTGAAAGTGAATAGTCTACTATATATTAATTAGAAAATTGATTAGAAAATCCCCATTCAAACATATTTAATTGCATTTAACCCTCTGGGGTCGGCTATCGCGCCGGCGCGACAAGCTCACTTTTTTCCTTATCAGTGCAAAAGAGACTCGAATTACTCTGTTGATTTTGATCTTACATATAAGTGTTGTACATCATTAGATCCTGTTAAGTGTATTTTCTTTGTGGATACTCACAATAAAAAAGTGTTCTGCTTTTTGTCAAATAAAGAAAAATAAACATGATAAAAAATTGTCCTTCTCTCTGTCAGAAACGCGTCTGAAATTCTCTTCTTTTAAATGAAGTAATTTATATAAAAAACAAATATTCTCAGTTTAAGTAATCTGTATGAAAATAGAGAGATGTCAGTCTTTTTCCTGACATTTTTTTAGCGTATGACGTGTTAATGTGACCACGCTCACTGAGAGCGCGTGCTATTCAAACGCAAATAATGAGGCAAGCCATGAAAACGCCCACATGAGCTAGATAAAACATCCAGTTTAATAAGAATCTTGTACTTTACCCCGTCTTGCTGCGCTGTGAGGAATAATACTATCGTAATAATCCTGGAAAAGTTACCTCAGAAGTAGTTTCATTTCGAGAAGCACGGATTCAGCTGATGTAGTAAGTTATTTATTCTTAAGTGCTTTGTTCTAATCGCATCTGTGCGTTCATTCACTCTTGCTCCTACATTAGTAAACGTTATTTTTACATGAACACATCCAAACTATATTGCTATAGCCTACAGAGATTTGTTCTAATCGCGATATAGAACAGTGTCTGTAATGACAACATTTTGTTGACTAGTTTTGGATAGATTATAAAGTTTTTAATCTAAAATAGACATCAAATAAGCTTTTGTTAGACAGTTTCTGCTCATTATGTTAAATATATAGTATGTTTTGTCAAAAATAAACTAATCAACTGTTATAGTGTTTGTTCCAATGCAAGCTAGGCTATATCAAAATAATGAATCCTTAACTTTGAAATATGTATGATAAAATGTATTGGCCTACTTTAAAAAATAATACTTTATAAGAGATTTATGGAAAAAGACAATTTTCTTTTCAAGATGTTTCCAACTCTAACTTTAAACCAATTCTATAGAATGGCCCATATAACCTATTTGAATAGGATTTGTTTACAGGTATGACTAAAAATGTGCTTTTGACTTTCATTTATATTTTGATTATATATATATATGTGTGTGTGTGTGTGTGTGTGTGTGTGTGTGTGTGTGTGTGTGTGTGTGTGTGTGTGTGTGTGTGTGTGTGTGTGTGTGTGTGTGTGTATATATATTGTCCTTGCATTTTTTCTTGTGTGACACACCTGAATGAAAGGCTCATTATGCGGGTCTTTGTCTTCTCAGATGAGAACCACCTAATTATTCATGAGGGGGTTGGGCCGTTCACACCCATTCGCATATTGCCTTTCCAAACAAAAAATGTTTTTCACAATTGAAAACAATCTATTGTTTTATGTGAATGAATAGGCAGGATGATTTTCAGATAATTTTGAAGCAAAAACTCTAGGCGACAACATCCATTAGTCAAAAGTCTTATGGACAGATATTTAGTATGTGTTTTGTGGCCTTATTTCAGAAACTTTAATTTTTAGTTTTTTCAATAACCATGCATAAACAATATTCTCTCAAAAATACAAACATGTACATACATGTTGCTCACATATTATGGTAGCCCTGTTTGTGCTAAATAGAGTGTAATTTCACCTATGCCATTAATATGTTTATAAGCAACTGAAAAAAGCACAAATGTCAGGGCATGTCAAAACATCTCAAGGACCCCAAAAACACCTTAGACCCCAGAGGGTTAAATACATCTTCATGCTTTTCTGGCATTATAAAAACTCTAAACTATTATTACTTTGAATATTCATTGATTTTAAAGGCGTTTTAAAGCTCTATAATAGTGCTCATAATAGTGATATATAATAGATTTATTTCTCAGAATAATGTGTTTACACAGAAAGGAGTGAGTGTATGCAATACAGCTGCAGCAGTAGTGACTGTGGAGAAACAGGATGAGCACGAGGAGAAGGATGACATGCACTAACAATAGGAGTCTGAGACTGGTGACAGTATTGCAATGTATAGAAACATAAAGCAACAGTCATTTCTATGAATATAAAGAGATTTTACTGAAAAGCACTAATAAATATTCATGTAAAAACAAGTGTTGTGCGCTGTACAGTTGCAAGTAGGTGAGCAAAAAGAGAGAATTCATCCGCAAACTGTTGATACTGATTGGCATTTTATCTTAGGTGTGGGTAGAAAAATCGACATAATCGTATCATGTCACGCCTGGCTAACTATTTATTGGAATGAAAAAATCTGTGTTTGCTAATAGGCTAGACAGTTGCTACACTACCAGATCTCTGTGGAAATAGGTTGAACGTCCTGGAGTTGGAGGTCTTTATGAGCAACGCAAATGCAAATAGCACATTATGCTCAATCAGAATCGCATTATGAAAATCAGCCTTGGAAGATCAGTGCACCTGATGTGTTTGTAAAAAGCTGGTGCTCAACATGGGACTCCCTGAGAAAAACAACAACTGTCTTTATGAATTGGGGTCAGAAAGTTCTGATATGGGTGTACAAAATGCGCTGTGAAATATCTGAAGCATGACGGAGAGGGCAACCCAGGACGAGAACTAACGAGAGGTCAGAGAAGAGTCTGTGCATGTGCTGCATGAAAGAATGTCACAGCAAATCTGACAAACACTAGAGAGAAAAGGTGACAGAGAAAGAGACAGAAGGAGAGAGAGAGAGAGAGATAGAGGTGGAGGTCATTTGTTCAGACTCACAGTGGAGAAGTTGTGGGCTCCACAGGGCTCTCCGCGGTACTTGCAGGCCAGTAGCATATCCTCCAGCTGGTGGCCCAGTCGGTCCATGAACTCCATGCTGGTGCCCTCGAAGCGCCGAGGAGGCAGGAAAAGACGGAAATCTGACAGCTTGCTAAACCATGCCCGCCTGTCATCTTGAAGCAGGTCCAGCACCAAGGGTTTGACCGTGCGGTTGGCCAGCAACAGTCCAAGCCAGTGACCCGCAAAGTACAGATCGCTCTTAGTGAGGTGGTTCAAACGAATGGGGTTATTGTTGCAGATGGTGACCGTGGGAAAAGCGAGTTCTCTCGCCCACTCTGTGTGGATTCTTGTGTGAGTGGGAAAGGCCAGCCAGTGAAGCAACCGATTCGAGGACCAGGAAACCAGAAGACCCAGACATGTACAGAATGCCAGCATCCAAAAGGCCCGGCGACTGAGTGAGTTTGACGGGGCACAGATGTGCCGCAATCCGTGGAGGCGAGTCCGCGCTAGGAGGGCCACGGTGAGGTGGGACAGATTGTCTCGTGGTGCTCCGGCTCGGGTGCGGCGACGACGGGCCCTGCCTTGGCCCGGCATGGGCGAGGCAGGGCGCAGACAGGGGCCTTCCAGAGCCATAAGGGCCCACAGGGCTGCTAGAGCAGCAGGGGGGACGCCTTCATCTCCCAGCCAGGCCTCCGCGGCCGGGGCCCTCATGGGGCTCCAGGAGCACAGAGAGAGCCACAACACTGATTTCCTGAATACTAATCTCACTTTTAGAGTCCAGCAAGTCACACACTATTGTAGCACATGCAAAACTACTCAAGGTTCAACTGAAGTGTACAATCCCAACTCTACTTTGATTTCCACTTTAATATCCTGTCAAATGTATGCAAACTTCATTACTGGATTGAATAAACACATTCACGCACAAACACACACACTGCTCCATAAGGTACACAACATTTATCATGTGTCTTCATACCCGCTGACAGCTCTCTATAAACCCTCAGGCAACATCCCCAGGCTATTTTCCTTGTTCCGTTCTCTTTCTAGATCTATTTCGCTCCCCTCCTCAGTCCATCTGGCCAGGGTGCCCAGACTTAGTCTGGGTTAGCAGACAGCCTGCAATCTGCATCTGAGATTCTCGCAGAATCTCCTGAAGTTCAGGCAAGTGAATCGGATCTTAATGAGAGAAAAAATTCAATAGATAAAAGACAGATTGTAAGAGAGAATAATGAAAAAGAGATGGATTGTGGAAGGCAACACCAGCTGAGTCACAAGAAAGAAGGATCTGGGAGAGTCTCCAGGCAGGCTGTCCTGTTGGTAAAATGGACCTTTTCCACAATCTCTGGAGAGAGGGTTTCCTGAACACTAGCTACAACTGACCCCACAGCCCCATGATCACACTCTTCTTGTCTTTTTATCTCTTTTTCTCTGGCTTTGACAGTGATACTGTACTGACTTTTCGCCTTCCCATTTCTCTGTGTCTCTGTCCTCAACAATGGGGGCACATGGCCAAAAGCCTGGTGTTACAGAGGTCGTACTTCGTGCTAGTTCACACACACATACGCACACACACACTGACTCTTGCCTGTAGGAGGGCTGAATGCCGCTGATGTGGAATCTGTTCTGACATGGTCCGAATTCAGCAGCTCACTCTCTCTCTCTCTCCTTCCCTTTTCCCATCCTTCTTTTAGACTGATACGGCATCCTTGATCTTCTTCTCCTTTGTTTTTCCTTTGCTAAAAATATCCATTCCCGGAAAATGTAATTCCTCAATTTGCATCCATGTCCCTCCTCTTTACTCTGTCAATCAAAGCATGCTTGCTCCTCCCCCTGCCTCTCGCGCGCCTCCTCTTGTCCTTTATCGTTGTCTGGACGGATTCACTACTGCCTCTTTGGCCGCTCGAAAGAGAGAGAGCGCAAGCGAGCGACAGAAGCTGCTCAGCATGTGAGACTTTGCTTGCCTTTGCACTGTTTAAATGTTCTGCTGTTGCTGCCACGGCACTCTCGCCTTCCCTTTCGCGCTCTGTCGGTCTGTTCGCTCAGCATTCCTCTCCTCCTCCTGGGTCACTCTATCTATTCACTCCTCCTTCTGCTCTGTCGTTTCTGTTCTCTCCGCACTCCTCCGTGTCCACACAGTCAGTGCCTGGCTCACCCTGTGCCAGCTCTCTCTCTCACTTGCTTACTCTCTCTCTCTCTCTCTCTCTCTCTCTCTCTCTCTGACTCTCTCTCTCTCTCTCTCTCTCTCTCTCTCTCTCTCTCTCTCTCTCTCTCTTTATTTGCCTCTATATTTTGTTCACTGCCTGCTTCCTTGAACAAGGCTGAAAATAAACAAAAGAGTCGCTCTAATGTTTCTCTTCATATGCTTGTTAAAATGTAAAATGGTGTCCTGTGTGTGAGCGTGTAGGAGGGTTGCTTTTGTGTAGGAAGAAAAGCCAAAAGAGCTCACTGGTGTCCCACACTTCCACTTCCTCACACTTATATTCTACAGTATGTCACGTCTTTTTCTGTATTTTACACACCTGGTCCTTTTCTCTCTTTGCAAGCTACACAAATGTGCCAACAATTATTTTTTTAAATAAAAGATTTTGGCCAAAACCCTTTTTCTTGCATGACTGAAACGTTAATTATTTAAGATTTGCATGACAGTGAGGAGAATGTTGTCCAATGGTACTTTCTGTGCCCTATACACCAGCTCACGACACAACCAACTAGGTGTGCAAGAGAAGTTTATTTATTCATAATCACTCAACTTCTCATTCTTAGATTGAAAAAAAAAGGGTAACGCTTTAGATTACAGCCCGGAAAGTACTGCGTAACTAAAGCGATTATACAGTGTAACTTTTGGTAATTATAGTGTACCTATAAAAGTACTTACATGTAAGTATAAGGGAACAATATGTAAAGTTTGGGGAATAAAGGGGTAACAACCAGGAGAATAAAAAATAAATTTATACTGTAAGTATTATAGAACTAAGGGGTACTTATTCTACTATTATGATACAACAATCTTGCATTTGAGAGCAATTTAGCAAGAACATACCTTTTTGTAATAATGGTGAACCTATACATACTGTATAGGCTTTTTAAAAAGTACAGGGTACATATCTATGCATTTATACAGTAATCTTTTTTAACAAAAGTGCACTGAAACCTAAACCTATTGCAACTTTTGCTTAAATATTAGGGAAAGATACTTGTTTTATGTAGTTGTGCTTGTTACCCTCTTGTTACTAGTTACAGGGTAAGTACCATAAAAATACATACACAATCTTATAGCACTGACTCGGAAACCTTTATTTGTAAAACAACTTAATTTAAAACAGATTTACAACACTTTTTTGTTTAAAACTGCTTTTTTAAATCAACAATTCATTTCAAATGCTTAAGTCTTGACAGAAAGTAGCACATTTTGTCCCCCCTTTTTTCTCTTGCTCTTTTCCTTTTTGTTTCTCTTCTTCTTTTTCTTTCTTTCCACTGATGAATCTGAAGAAGAAATCATGTCTCTTGCTATTCTGTATTATTTATTAAAAGAAAATGCAGTACACCCAGAAATATATCCTCACCATTTACTTATCTTTTACCCTCATGCCATCCAAGATGTACTGTATATGACTTTTCGGTAACGCTCCCTTTTACAGTACAGTACTTACGTGTACTTACAGTGTACTTACCTAGAAAGTACTGGCTAATATAAGGTAAGTACATGGGTTAGGGGTAGGTTTAGGGGTAGGTTCAGGGTTAGTACCTAGTTATTACCCAGTAATTGTAATTACTATAATAAGTACATGTACATGGGTAACAGGACTGTAAAAGGAAGCGTTACCCGACTTTCCTACTTCAGATTAACACAAATTAAGGTTTTTAGAAAAATAAAAAATACATCTCTGTGGATACATATAATGCAAGTTTCAACTTGTTTATAAAAGTTAGAGCATCAAACAGCATATACTGCTATAACTGTAGTAATCCATACAACCCCAATGGATGGATCAATGTCTTCCGAAGGGAAACGATAAGTGTTCGTAAGAAAAATTACAATATTTTAAACTTTTTAAAATGTAGACTATCGCTTCGGACCAACTGTAATAAGTTGTTTTTCAAATAAAGGTTTCCGAGTTAGTGATATTAGATTGTGTGTAAGTATTTTTATTGTACTTACCCTGTAAATACACGGAAGAAGAGGGTAACAAGCACCACTTTAATTTATGGCCCGTAATGTCACACTTACCCTGTAACTACATGAAACAAGAGGGTAACAAGCACCACTTACATGGAACTAGTGTTGCTTTCGTCAACGAAAATTATGACTAAATGTCATCGTCAACGAACCTTTATCACGTGACGAAAACGAGACGAGACGCAACGTAAATCCTGGTCATGTGACGATGACTATAATTAAATGTATAATGCATTTTCGTTGACCAAAACGAGACGAGATTAGAGCGTCTTCCGTGTCTGGAATGGATGTATTCTTGAGTCTATAAGGTAACAATAATATAATAAGAGAACTATAAGAAGATAAGATTGTTTGAAATGGGTTTGGCTAAAAGAACATTTTGGTTTCGTCTATACTACTAGGTACTTATACTATATTGACTGGGTTAAATAGAATTGCATTACTAAAAAGAGACTAAAATACAATTTGCATTGACTAAAACTAGACTAAAATGTCATCAGTTTTCGTCGACTAAAACTAGACTAGACTAAAAAGAGTATGAACGTGACTAAAACTAATAAAAACTAAAATGACAGCTTGACACAAAGACAAGACTAAAACTAAAATTAAAGCAGGCTGCCAAAAACAACACGGAACAAGAGTATATTTCCCAGTATAAAAAAAAAATTGCAATCGTTTTAGCTTTACTTGCCTTGAAACATGAAAAAAAAAGTAAGATTGTATCATAATAGTAGAATAAGTACCCCTTAGTTCTATAATACTTACAGTATAAATATTTTTTTCATTCTCCTGGTTGTTTTCCCTTTATTTCCCAAACTTTACATAATGTTCCCTTACTTACAAAGTACTTTTTAGGTACACTATAATTACCAAAAGTTACGTTGTAAATTCATCTTAATTACGCAGTACTTTCCAGGCTGTAATCTAAAGCGTTACCAAAAAAAGTATACCTAAAAATGATTCCTAGGGCCCTATTTTAACGATCTAAGCACATGGTCTAAAGCGTCCGGCACAAGTGCACTTAGGGTGTGTCCGAATCCACTTTTGCTAGTTTAACGACGGGAAAAACTTGCACTGTTATAATGCAATACAATTATTTATACAATAAACAAAAAGTAAAAAAATTTGACTGTGTTAAAATCACAAATGATCGAGTAAACAAAATTCCGCGATTTACATGGCGGAATTTGCAACCGGAAATACCTAACGCTTCTCCAGAGAGAAAACGGTTCTGCTCGTTTGCAAGGCTAAAGCGCGCAAGCAGACCATCTACGGGACATGCCGAATTCCACTATATGTACACAATATTAATCTTTTACATTGTAATCCTTTTATTTTTAATATTTGGCATGTTTGTGTGCTGCTGCACGTCCCTGTGTGTGTAATAAGCGATTGTGTCCTTTAATTAACAAAAAAATAGTGCGTCATTGACTTAAGACCAGGTTTCAGTTGGTCAATGTTTATTTGGCGCAGTCTATTTCAGTTGCCTTAAAATAGAAACGCGCCAACAATGCACCCGAACACACCACGTTTTCAAACCAGCACGCCCATGGGCGAACAATTATTCCAATTATAACAATTATTTTATATTCTATTATGCTATTTAAACAACGTGGTGCATGACGTGAAAATGATAACTGCTTTGGGCTGAAACTAGCATAAAACACTTGGGTCATGCCTGGTGCCACATTGCGCCAGGTGTATGATAAGGCCCCAACAGTTAAATGCTTACAAAAACAAAACAAAAAATCAAATATTTAAATGAACTTATTTTGATGAACTTAAATATTTAAATACATTTAGGTTTCAGGGTTTAGGTTACACCAGGAAAATATAATTTAATGGTCAAATTAGATACAAACACCTCCTTAAAGCTGCAGTCCGTAGTTTTTTTTTGGGTTAAAAATTATCCAAAATACATTTTTGAGAAAATACATAACCAGTCAGTGTTCAAAACTCTCTGCTTGCCTTAGCTCGATTCAAAGCGGTAAGCTTGTAATAATGTTTTTAATTCCAGTGGTACTGGTGGATTTCCGCGGGAGATTTGAGCATGTCTTTGCATCATTAAGTCACATCTGTACACATAAAGAAGGAGTCAGATGTCAGAACCACAACAAAAGTGGATGTTACTTGTTCAGATGACATTTTCCGGTGAAAATTATTATGTTGGTCATACTTCCAAAAAGAATAATCTGTGATTCTGAATGCCAGTATCCACACCGTCGCGGTGACTGACAGCCTCACAGTCTCCTCAAACATTGTGTTCATCCGCGCTGTGCTGTGTTGAAGTACAACTCACGTTAAGTTGATAATTCCGCGAATGACTGCAATTTTTTTCCGCGAATGACTGCAGATTTCGAACAGAGATGGCGACAAAGAGGAAAAACTGCGGACTGCAGCTTTAAGGTAACAATAGCACCACTTTTTACAGTGTATTAACTCTCACTCACTTCATCTTCACACATATGCAGGTTCCAAATGACCAGTCAGAGTCTTTGCCACATAAGTGGCAGTCACAGATCACCAAATATTTAGAGAGTGACAGATGGAGTGAGGGTTGGATGGAAGTTTATCTTTAATCACAAACTGAATACATCACACACATTTTGACGCATCACATCATTCTCCTGAAATCTTTCACTAATTAGCCAATTATCCATTTGTGTTTTTGTTATTTGCAAGTATTGCATTTTAAAAAAAGAGAGAGAGAGAAAGAAAAAATCCAATTAAAAAAAATGTATATTTAACCAAAGCTGCCTTCTCAGTTAGATATAATTAATGAAGATGCTTTTGTAAGGCACATGGGCTCTGTACATGTAAATGAGTCATTGGGAGATATAAATTGAATATTGATGCCATACAGCACAGTCTAGTGACAAATAAGGGATTTCTTAGAAGAATACTTGACCCCAAAATTAATTTTCTCACCTTGAACAATGTAAATCTGTATGATTGTCTTGTGAGATATTTTTACTCACCCCAATGCCATCCAAGATGTGTTTCTTTCATGTGTTTCTTTCTTCAGATGATTTTGAAGTTGGAGGAGAAAACGGGAGAAAATAAGATGGAATTTTTCGTCCTTTCCTTGCTTTTTGAACCGGAGTACACAGACAACTAACTTAGATAGATGACTTGACGCGTGACGTTTCCAACGTGATGACGTATTCCCTAGCGCGTCGCAGACCCAAATAGAGGTCTCTGCAGACGGTAAGGAGCTACCAGATCAAGGGGCGAGGCCATAAACAGAGGGGCGTTTTCAACCGCGTTTCCTGATTTGCCCACGTCACAGTGTGGGTAGGTCTTAGGGGTGGGGTCGGGAGAAGGGCATCATTTTCATTGCATGATTTATAAACACCCACCAGTGTGAAAACACCCACAAATTTAGAAACACCCACTTTTGTTCCGCAGAGACCTCCTACTCCGCAGACCAGCACAAGACGAACAATTGTGGTTAAAAAGTGTTTATTTTTTTTAGAAAATGAACGATCGTTTCGCTAGATAAGACCCTATTCCTCAGCTGGGAACGTGCAAAGCCCTTTGAAGCACTTCATAGCCCTATGCAACTGCATTGATTTGGACTTCAACAATTTGGTTGCGCTTGAAGTCCATTGTGTGGAGAAAAATCCTGAAATGTTTTCCTCAAAAAACTTAATTTCTTTTCCACTGAAGAAAGAAAGACATGAACATCTTGGATGGCATTTGGGTGAGTAAATTATCAGGAAATTTTCATTTTGAGGTGAACTAATCCTTTAACAATTCACTGGATAGGAAGAGTTTCAAACAATTATAAAACTCTCTCTGTTCATCACAGAAACCTGTTTTTTCAGAGGATTTGGAATGTAGCACATTAATCACAGCTATGGATCTCCAACATATTTAATGCCTTTGTTTCTTGAAACAAAATCATTCCGGTTTGGAACAATATTAATAAATGATGACGATTTCCATTTTTGTTTTTTCCAGTTCTTCATTATAGGCCTACTAGCAAATACATTTGTATCATATTATGTAGTTCTAGCTATAAACCAGAAGGAATAAAGTTGAGACTGCTTGAGATTTATAGCTTTATATGCAAAATGTAGTTCTTTATCTATATTGCATTAATAGCCTCAGTTGTATGTATTTTTTATAAGACCTACTACAATTACTATAAATGTGATTTATAATTCATTGGTAAGACTTGGAGAGCTAAAGTCAGATTCATGACTTTACTGAAACCTTGTAACTTGGGAAGGTGACTTGAAGGTTCAGACCTGGGGCTTGACTTTGTCTTCTAAAACATTGTCTTGGACCTGTCTGACAAATGTCTGGCTGTTCTTTGAGGCACTACCTTATAGTAGAAAGAAAAAAATATTAAAATGATTTGTGCATAAAAGGTCATTCTAATACCAAGCAGCAAAAAAAGAGGAGAAATTGGCAATGATGTAAGGCCAGCGGTGAACTGGTGCGCAGCCTCACATAAAACACATTTTAATTCATTTCAACAGGACAGAGATTCATATTCTCTTCATTCTCCTCATAACACAAGTATAATCTACAACTTCAGTCTGGAGCCCTTCAGCCATTACTTATCAGTTAGCATCACATTTCCCCTAGGATCTCATATCCTCTATGTATTCAAGCAGCCTGGACATCAGTGAATCTATTAACTGCTGCATGATTCAGTTTCAGTACAATATAGAACTTTTGCATCTGGATTGTGTTTTTCATCCTTATAAAACTGTGCTAAGTACAATAAAAAGGACAGAAGAATACTTTAGCCTATTATATAAATTTCCCCAGTATGTGGGGCGTTTAATTTCACAGCAAGCATGCAACTGATTTTACTATGCTTTCTTTCAGACAGATGCTTTATTGAGTGCTCATATGATCTCAGCATGAAACGAGCCCTTCAATGTGATCCCTTATCTTATCATATTAACAAACAGAAGTGAGTACAAAAGAACATGAACACACACGTGCAGCGACTGGAATAAACAGACTTCTTTAACACAGCATGCCATCTCAAAGAAATAAATAGCTTACAGACTTATATGTGAAAAGCATAGATCTAAACACAATGGCGTCAGTTACAGTGCATACGATGTCACACTATTGCTATACACTGCAACTATGACTGACCCAGAAGTATCCTTCCCATTTATTTTCTTCAAAATATTCTTCAATAAAGATCTCAACCAAATCAATCTGCACAGAGATTAACCAAAACATTTCAACATGATATGAATCAACAACAACAAAAAGTATTAAAAATACAAGTAAATGTTTAATTTTAAGTACTTTTTACAGTTGTATCAATAGAAGTATATACCGGTACTACTGTTTAAAATGTCTGAGCTCATGGTAGGACTGTGTTCAATAGTTTATACTAAAAATATATTTATTTGTGGAAATTTTAAATGGGATTTTCCAAGACCCAAAGCTCTGCTCACTGTCGTCCTGAATCAAAAAAAAAAGAAAAGAAAAAAAATTCCTGTGCATGTGAATATAAACTTCTCAGCTTTACAATCTATTTTTACCGAGAGCCATGTTCACACTTCACATATTCACAGTCACTGCCTATAAACAAACAAGCAAACAGAACAACTGTATATGAAGTATTACTGAAATATCACTGAATTATAGATACTGTAGATGCACACACACCGATCTTAAATCTGTAAGATGTATGTATTTCTCTTAAATGGTGTTCCCACGTGCTAAAGTGATGAATCGCTTTATTGATCCAGCTAATCCAGCTGTAATTAGGCAAATTAGTCTAAGAAATGACAATATCTGCCTCGACCCTTTCCACCCCAAAATGGCTTATCATAGAGAAGTTGGTGTTTCTGCATCACTTGGGGTGATCACATGAGCAAATGGTCATCAATTGTAGAATGGGAGCAGGTGAGGGACATGTCTCAACTTCATTAACATACAGACCACAGCTGTTACAACAGGAGCAACTTTTACATTAGGGGTGGTAAACTGTCACGGGATAAAAGGTTTGCGATTTGGATGTTCGGGGTTCATTCCAACTCTGTTGAACCCTCTGTTGCTACTGTACATGTACTTTGTCACTGCTGCGCTGCAGATCTTGATGTACTCATCATTTTTTCTTACATTAGGTAACACCCACCACCCCCTTTTTTTCTTTTTCTTTTTTTGTTAATGTTCTCAAAAATAATGAAACTTTTTTTTGTTCTTACAAATTTGGACTGTGATCCGAATGGACCCCAATGAAAATTTATAGCGTGTTTAAGTCAATTTACAATTTAAGCGATTTTAAACTATTTAAATGCAAAAAAAAAACATGAAAGAGAAATTAATTTGAACACAGAATTCAATTAAATTCTCTTTCATGCCTCTGTGCTTGAATGGACACGTACACACAAAATTATCTCAACATACCCGTATCTGCGAATATACTCGTAAACACAGTCGGTTATGCCTTAAATGAGTGTCAACATTTAGAAAGAAAACGGATGTGTATCTATATATTGGATGTGTGCCTTGGGTCTTAAAGTGATGCAGCTGCTGTCTGTCATTAATGTTAATCAAACAACAAAAGAGAAAATCACGTGTGTAGCTTTAATAAAGATAAATTACTTTATACAGTGAAGACTATCCAGTGTTATTTTACATTTGGTTATTTAATTTCTGTATCTGGATAGTAGACCTACCTGAAAAAGCACTGTTTCATAATTACATAATTTGTATCTTTGTTCTATTTATCTATGCTTGCAATTTGTTCTTATTTTATTACTGACTGCTCCCTTGTTTTTAATAATGTTTGAACTTTATTAGTTAGGCTAATAACTTTTTCTGTGGTATCAAAGTACTTAAAGTGTTCTTGAAGTAATAAATGGAAAGCAAATTTGTATTATTTTATTTGCAGTTATATTTGTTTACCTCTCACTCACAAGTTTTTGCTGATCTGAAAAACTGACCCATGACTCAAAAACTACAATATGAACATAATATGGGTAGAGGACAAACAAAATCATTAGCTCAAAGCAACAAATTTAAATATATATATATTTAATTTTTTATATATATATATATATATATAATTAAATATATATATATTTAAATTTGTTGCTTTGAGCTAATGATTTTAAATATATATATATATATATATATATATATATATATATATATATATATATATATATATATATATATATATTTAAAATCATTAGCTCAAAGCAACAAATTTAAATATATATATATATATATATATATATATATATATATATATATATATATATATTTAAATTTGTTGCTTTGAGCTAATGCTTTTGTTTGTCCTCTACCCATATTATGTTCATATTGTAGTTTTTGAGTCATGGGTCAGTTTTTCAGATCAGCAAAAACTTGTGAGTGAGAGGTAAATTAGGGAGGATAAATCAGTGCAACTGACTATGACTACATCCTGACTTCTCTTGAATTGTATTATATATATATATACAGTGCCCTCCACAATTATTGGCACCCCTGTTTAAGATGTGGTTGAGGACTTCTAAAAATTGTCCTTTTTTTAAAAACAACATAGAACCCAAAAGCAAAAAAAGAGAAAAATCCAACCTTTTATTCAAGTATTTACTCTGGTGGTAAAAAAAAAATCACACATTTAAAAAAAAAAAAAAACTTGAAATCATGTGTCCCACAATCATTGGCACCCCTAACAATTCCGCTGAAAAATTGAATTGTTTTTTTTTTAAATATATTTTTCTGTACTTGCTAAAGTTGGTCAGGGTCTCTAGGAATTTTAATTAGTAATTCATGACTTCCTGTTTCCCTGGGTATAAAATGACGTGACGACGTAATTCTCTTACCCATTTGTCAACATGGCAAAGAAAGGAGAACACACCATTCAAGTAAGGCAGATGTGTGTCGACCTTCATAAGTCAGGCAATGGCTACAAGACAATAGCCACTCGCCTTAACTTGCCCGTATCTACAGTCAGAGGAATCATTAAGAAGTTTAAAACAACTGGAACAGTGACAAACAAGGCTGGAAGAGGTCCCAAGTTTATCTTGCCACAATGCACAGTGAGGAGGATGGTAAGAGAAGTAAAAAAAAGTCCTAAGCTCACTGTCACAGAATTGCATCAAAGAGTGGCATCTTGGGGTCACAAAGTCTCCAAAACAACCATCAGACTTGCCAACAAGCTGTTTGGGAGGCATGCAAGGAAAAAGCCTTTTCTCACTAACACTCACAAACGTAAACGTCTGGAGTTTGCTAAGCGGCACTGGGACTTCAACTGGGATCGTGTGCTTTGGTCAGATGAGACTAAGATTGAGCTTTTTGGCAACAAACACTCTAAGTGGGTCTGGCGTAAAACAAAAGATGAGTATGCCGAAAAGAACCTCATGCCCACCGTGAAGTATGGTGGAGGATCTGTGATGCTGTGGGCCTGTTTCTCTTCCAAAGGCCCTGGGAACCTTGTTAGGGTGCGTGGCATTATGAAAGCTTTGAACTACCAGGACATTTTAAATAAAAACCTGATGGGCTCTGCCAGAAAGCTGAAGATGGGTCGTCATTGGGTCTTTCAGCAGGATAATGATCCAAAACATGTGGCAAAATCTACATAAAAAATGGTTCAGCAGTCACAACCTCAAGGCCCTCCCATGGCCATCTCAGTCCCCAGACCTCAACCCAATCGAAAACCTGTGGGGCGAGCTGAAGAGGAGAGTGCATAAGAGAGGACCCAGGACACTGGATGATCTAGAAAGATTGTGCAAAGAAGAATGGTCAAAGATCCCTCTCTCTGTGTTCTCCAATCTTGTGAAATGTTATAGGAGGAGATTAAGTGCTGTCTTGTTGGCAAAAGGGGGTTGTACAAACTATTAACATCAGGGGTGCCAATAATTGTGGGACACATGATTTCAAGTTTTTTTTTTTTTAAATGTGTGATTTTTTTTTTACCACCAAAGTAATATACTTGAATAAAAGGTTGGATTTTTCTCTTTTTTTGCATTTGGGTTCTATGTTGTTTAAAAAAAAAAAGGAGAATTTTTAGAAGTCCTCGACCACATCTTAAACAGGGGTGCCAATAATTGTGGAGGACACTGTATATATATATATATATATATATATAATACAATTCAAGAGAAGTCAATAGGAAGTCCCCACACATCATGTCTTCTTTTTGACGACATCCAAGCCTGTCTTGTGTTTGTGATCTCAATAATACACAATGTAGTATTCCATTTCCATAGTCAGTTGCACACCAGCTAACCCACTTAAAATGCATAGAGATTCACACTCAAGATATGGGGATAACCTGAGAAGTCTGATCTATCCCCTGAAAGTGTCGGAATCTGTATGAAAGGGAATTGCGTAGTGTTTGTCGCCTGTTATAAGGCCGCATTATTACAAACAACAAAGCCATTCTTGAAATTAACGAGCAGAAACACGCACAACCTTGCCAAACTGAGTCATTAGAGTTCTTTCCCCACTATCAACAGACGGCCTCTGTGGAATATAATACTGTATGCATAGCACAGGCACAGACTGAGATTTAGAAAAATGGCAGATAGCAGTCAATTGGCTATGCAGAGTGAGCTAGATAGTGCAGTAAAAGATGCCTGGAAATGCTTGCAATTTAAAAAATGTCATTTAGAAAAAGTTGGGTAATGCTGTGTAGGAGTATTTGCACAATGGGGGTATTACTGTCAAACGTAAGGACAAGGCATATCAAACCAATGCAAAAAGAGATATAATAGTAGGTATTAATGTGCACCAAAGCACCAGTATGCATGATTTGAGGAGTTCCTTATTTGCTGTGATAAATCAAGGGAGATGAGCTTGTATAGCTATTTCTCTACAGATTTATCCTCCCTAATTTACATACAATCTAGAATAAGTGATGATTGAGATTCTTTCAGACGTCTCTCAAATTACCAGGACAAGTCCATGGATCTCAGAATTTCAGGAAAAAAACTGAAATAATGTGCAAAGGACTGCTTAAGCGCCAGCTGAATGGATCAAAATTTAAATTCGGGATGAAACGGAAGTTGCGATTGTCTATGGAATTGATTGGAATTGATTGGAATTGATTGGATTGTTGGATGTTTGTGGTTTGCTATTGCAGTGATGTCATGCGAGTGACAGGTTGTCCCGCCCTCACGCCTGTAATTCAGAGAAGAGAAGAGCTGTCGCTGCAAGAGGGAGGGGAAGATATTTTGATTAAGTATTACGAGGACACATGAATTAAAAATGATAATAATGATGTGCAAGGATAAATCAGTTAAAAAATACTACAAAATAAAAATAAGAATGGTCCGTTTTGATGTCATGGTGACTTTAAAAAAAGAAGAGATGCCTTTTGTCAAGGTGATCATTCAGACAGTATTCTGAATAAAAAGGACTCCAATAGCACTATTTATCATTGACCTCAGTCTGCAGTATGAGTTTTTTAATCAAGGCATCGCCAAATGTGTCTGATATGAGAAATTACCTTTACCCCAGAATCACTGCTTTAAAAGCAGGGGACTATTGAAATTAATGGAAGGGCCATGCCTCATCAGACAGGAAAGGAAATTAATAGTATTTGTGCGAGAGGGGGAGATCGAAATAGCGCATATTCTCAATGTCATCCACACTCATCTACTACACAATGCTCTGATATGATTGAGTGGGTTTTTGCAAAGGATGATAAGAGAAGGAGATACTGAGAGCGATGGAGAGAGGTGTAGCTGACCAGCAAGAGCAAATTAGAAAGCAGCAAGCAGCAAGTGATGGTAATCACCTGAAAAAAATATGAAGCTGACTTTAAAAGGGAAGGTGGCCATTTCAATCAGTGAGCATTTACTGGGCTGATTACAGAACAACAGGCAGCTATTCACCCTGCTAGTTCATACTGCTGCAACAAAAGGCTATATTTCAAACATTATAAAGCAGGTTGCTATATGTGTTGGGAAACAACATACAACAACTGCAGAGAAATCTGGACCTAACTAAAATAAAGTAAAGATGCCGATGCGGATGCCGTGCTTGATGACTCCGGACCCAGACAATCTCGTAAAGGTGATCTGCAGGACGTTCTGTTGTAGCGGCTCTTGCATTTATGTCAGGAAAAGGACCATTTACAGTAAATCCAAATGTTATTTAATACAGAATGCAATTTACACAGAACAAAATGTAATTTACACAATAAAACTTAAAGATTTTAGAATATGAGAAGATTTTAGAATATTCTTAATTTGCCATTTTCAGTGAGATTTACTAAATATGAAGTGTTTGTGTGCCTGCTAATGTAAGTTTAACTTTAACCATGCCAAACAGATATCTGTTTTACAGCAGTCAGTGGGTGAGTAATTCACTCCTTGATTTGCTTCATACAATGCTGCTGCTCTATGTGATCATTAAACCCACTTGAATGGAGTGTAAATTTGTAAGTTTACTATAGAAAAGCTAAAATGTATTTAAAAGTGTGACTGGCCTGGGTTCCTGACTTTATTTTGGTGGTTCCTCAACAGACATTCTATTGACTATAAGTAACTTTGCAACTATTTGTCAACTTATTCTACTAACCCAAGGCACAACACCTAACGTCATTCATAGAAGTTATATATGTGAATTACATCACTAATTTCTTGGAACAACAACATAGTTCTAATAGCGGGGAATGTTGTAACCTTAGAAAGTTTGCAACTGGGATTTAAACCTGGCTAGTGTCTTCTGCTAGTTAGCTAAGAATTAAATAACTATATAAACTGCTTAATGACAGATTGAAGATTAGAATAACAACAGATTTGTCTTCTTTTAAATAAACACTAAAAACTGAGGTGAAAATTTAACTTCAATAAGAAATCTACACTTGTTTTGGTTAAATAGTCTGTTCAATGATATCTTTTTGGCAGATTTGTTTCTCTATAGTGTTTATGGCAACTAGTACTAAATATACAGCCCATTCTCTTCCCTAGGCGTGAAATGAAACTGACGCCTTGGGAATCATTTTGACCATGCTTCAATATTTGACACTTTAGGCACCCTTTAGCGTCAGTCACATGACGCGATCCTAGGGCGTCATCTCACTGACGCTTTACCTTAACGTCAGTTAGATGAAGCTATCTAATCCTAACCCTACCCCAGACCTAAACCTACCCGCGTCATCTAACTGACGCTAAAGGTAAAGCGTCAGTAAGATGACGCCCTAGGATCGCATCATGTAACTGACGCTAAAGGGTGCCTAAAGCTCGAATATTGAAGAATGGTCAAAATTGTCATTTTAGTGACGCCTTGGGATGAGAATGCCTTGAAATATACAAGTAAACTAGTAAAGTTTAAGTTCCGATATGCTAGCATGTGTGGAAAATTTTAAAACGTGTGTTACAACTAGCCATGTGCTGCACTCTCATCTACCCCATAGTCTTAAAAATAAAGGTTCCAAATAGGAGTTTTTGCAGTGATGCCATAGTAGAACCATTTTTGGTTCACAAAAGAACCCTTCAGTGAACAGTTCATCACAAGCGTGTGCACGCACACACACACACACACACACACACACACACACACAGTCGCTGATAACTTGGGTAAAGGATATCTTTCTCTCTTACAGATTGCTGGAAAACAGACCAGGAGATTGGGAGACAGAAGATGGAATCAGATGAGATCGGAGCCAAAGGGAACCACTCTAGGATAGGTATCTCAGGTAAGATGATCATCAGTATCAATGGTAGTCCTAGTCGAGACCATACAATGTGCTGATGAGTGCACTGATTGATGACAGGTGGTGGTTTATACTCAGGAGATAGTGAACGTTATGAGGGAGTAAAGGTGGAGTCTGGTGGATCCCTGACAAGTGTGAGGGACATTTAATTTAATCTAAGGGGGCTTTTACACTGGGCTCGTTTGCTGCGGTCTGAGCCCGAGTGCGTTTGTTCCCGGCGCCCCCCGCAGCGTTGGTCTGGTTTCACACTCAACTTGATTCTATCGAACCCTGGTGCGTTTGCGTGCATATTACGTCATCGCAAAAGTGCACGGCACATGATAGAAAACAGAACGCGGGTCAATATTGTGTTTTTTATTAATTCGCTGCTATTATGCACAGTTAAGTGAACAATACAGGTTTACTGTGCGTGTGATAAGGTGGCCTTCTGCTACTTGCAAACGGACTCTTTTGAGGAGACAGTGGATTTCCAAATTTGTTGCCCTGATTCCATGCGCAATGCACGAAATACACTGCAGGCTCACTCTCGCTCATTTCAAAGGTAAATCATCAACACTATCATCCCTTACAAGTGTTTTATTTAACTGAATGCATCACAATAAGCTAAAACGCATGCACAGGTTACTTTACTTCCTGAACAAGTGCGTACCCGAGTCCGTATTGCTTTCACATTCACGCGAACCGCAGCACGGTTCGGGCGCAACCAAAGTCAGACCACCTCCTCCAGGTCTAAACTGCCAGTGTGAAAGCCCCTTAAGAAACTTTTTCCACTATAAAGAACCTTTTGTGCAATGTAACAGATCTTCATGGAACCACAGATGCAAATAAGGAACCTTTATTTTTAAGAGTGCACTCTGGTGTCTTTATATGCACACACATTTGAGTGTCATCCTGTAGCTAATAAAAGTTTGTTTGTTTTTTTCTTTAAATAACAAGCAAGTAAATGTGATGTCATATCCATAGCGGAAAGAAAAATGTCCAGTGTCAGGAGACACGGTGGCGTTTCACATGGCTCAGCTTGATTTACTCTCATTGATGTCCTGCTCTCCTGTCATGTATGGAATGTTTGAATCTCCCGCTGGAGCAGTGTATGGAGAGAAATTGTGCACTTAACCTGATTTAAACGGAGACTGACGATAAACCAGTCATGCTAGAGAAAGTGTAAGTGCAACTCTCTCTTGCTGTTGATAATTTTTATGGGATATTGAAAATTTGATAGTTACTTTGTGCTAATTGTATTTAATTTGTTTGTGTTTAGGGGTAGGATTTTCTTTCCTTTGAACTGGATATGATGCAAGCTATGAACAATTCACAAACTCAACGGGCATTCCTAAAAATATAGTGATTCGAGCTATATGAACTATACACACGTTCAATGGGCATTACAAAAAGTATTTTGAACGGACTGAGGAGTAATGAATTTGTAAATGATTTGTATTTTTTATGCTTATTTGATATGTTTGGAACTGTTGTACTGGTGGAATCTGTGTATGGGTATTATGAACTTGTATTACACTTCATGAATATGTGAATATATCTTGTTTTACCTGCTCTGGGTTGTGAAAGGTCATTTAAATTGATAAAAGAACAGAACAAAAAAAACAAATAAACATGAAACCTGCAGGATATGATAGGGATCATATCATTTGATGAGAACATGTTATTAGATTCCTTTGGGGCGGTGTAATTTATGAATATTTAAAATTTGTCTGGATAATTTACCACTGGCAGCCCTTTAGGTACATACTAAATTGTCACATAAAAAATATGGCACCCCTTTTGGTACACACTAAATCGTCACAATCCTCTCAAATTGTTGAACCCAACACTGTTTTCTTTCCTTAAAAAGCAACCGAACAATTTTACACATTTACTTCAAAAATTGCAGGTAATCACAAATGGCAGCCCTTCTATCGCATGTTGTTAGTGTTATTTCTATGGAGTTGGCAGGACTGCTAAAGTCAGTTTATATCAGGGTGTGTTTGAATATTATAAAAGACTATACAAACATTCACACATTTAGATGGTAGAATATCAGGTATGCATACTACAAACTTATTTCTGACCCAACACGACAATAGTCTGTTGTTTCCACAGTGAAGCTCAATTAAAGTTAAATCATTATAAATGTGAGATAACATATGATGCAGTCTGTGACATGCTGCAATATATAGTACTTCAAAGCTACAATATGTATTATTTTTTTTCGCCGCTAGGGGTCGCTAACCTCTTACCCCGTCCTTCGGATGAGACGTTAAACCGAGGTCCTGACTCTCTGTGGTCATTAAAAATCCCAGGATGTCTTTCGAAAGAGTAGGGGTGTAACCCTGGCATCCTGGCCAAATTTGCCCAGTGGCCTCTGTCCATCATGGCCTCCTAATCATCCCCATATATATATATATATATATATATATATATACACTGATTGGCTTCATCACTCTGTCTCCTCTCCACCAGTAAGCTGGTGTGTGGTGGGCGTTCTGGCGCACTATGGCTGCCGTCGCATCATCCAAGTGGATGCTGCACATTGGTGGTGGTTGAGGAGATTCCCCCTTCCATGTGAAGCGCTTTGAGTGCCTAGAAAAGCGCTATATAAATGTAATGAATTATTATTATTATTATTACAATAACAAAGGTGTAGGTTGATGACGCAAAGCATTAAGCGGAATTATGGATCTTGTCATCAAGCTGATGGATCTAATAATGTTTATGGAAGAGTGAATACATTAATGTTTTTAACATGACTGTGGTATGAATCAGAGCGCGATTGCTAATGAGAGACAGATATCAGCGCCACACGCGAATCCCGTGGATATAAAGTAATAAGGACAATTAATTCTACCGAACTACACGCAAGTGCTTTATTACTACTCACACAGGTCAGTTTATTAGACGAATGAAACTTGTGAGGTAACGCAGCGTTGTTTCAATTGGTCTAACAGTTACACTATCACACTAAACTGCATTTGAGTGTGTTGAATGTTATTCTATGTGTTAGTTTGTTGGCTGTATGAGACTAGCAGTAAGCTAGATCAACATTAGAATAACATACAGATCATATTCTAACATTTCATCATGTTGAACTATATAACATTGATTAGTTTTATGTACATATAAAGTACACCCAACACTCTTGACAGAGACGCCACTCACGTCTTAGTCGCAGACGTGGAGCTCTCGGCATCTCGAAAATGATAGTGATCCTCGTTTTAGTCCTCTTTTTGTCTCAAAGTCTGCTTGCCATGGTCCAAAATGTTTGAACAAAACAACAACTGCGTGAGCGTACCGCTCGGCGTAACCCAGTTATCCACATATGTCGCCATGGTTACTATGGCAGTACGAGCGGAAACCGAGGGTAACACGGATATGACGCCATTGACTGGCGACTCCCTCACATCTGCTCAAACGTCCCGGTTCCTTGGTTAAAATCGCAATATTTACAAATAGTCGGAAACATTTGGGATATTGTAAGTAATCAACTAAACAAAATATATAACACTGACCTAGTGGTTTTTGGATATTTTACTGCAAAAATCTTACACAGTGCACCTTTAAGTCATAATGAAGCTTTTCGGCTGTGTTCTCACTGTGTGGGTGACCAGCAGGATGCCACAGCAGTCTGTCTTGCTGTAAAGCCTCTGAAAATGAACTCATTAAATGACAGATTAGAGAGGGGGAGAGGACGAAAGGTGGTGAACTGAGATATCGTGACAGTGGGCACCTAATAGAGGACCAATACAAATTGGTGAAAGCTGAGAACAACAGAAGAGTTAAAGTGCAAAGAGAGTAAATGACAAAATGGATTGCAATGATTTAATGAGAGCCAGGAGAAAGATGCAATATATGCTCTGTGATTCTTATCATTGAGTATCAAAGTGCACATTTTATATATGACCAAAGCAGAACAGACAAAAAATTGTCAACCTGTTTGTGTGCAAGTGTTCTGCTTATGGTGATGGAAACCGAGCATTTCTTGTTCAGGCACACTAGTACAGACTAAAATCATCACACACTCCATCAGTACAGAGAGAATTTCATCTTAAACTCTTTGGCCAACTACTGCCCTTTTGGCATCTTCACAGATGTCACATGAGCAAGACAACTGAGTGATTCTGGACTGATACAAGAAAATGGCAAGGAAAAAGTGTCTTCAATCAAGTATGTGGGCCAACTAGAGGAAGTGTGAATATGTCTCCTAAAATGTCATGGGTGCTTTGTGGTCTTAATGGTGGATGGGAGCAGAGCAGGCAGCAAACATATACTGTATGACAACTTTTCAATCTATACCAATCACTGCCTACCTGGTACCCTACAAGTGGAAAAATGCAAGGGCATTATCTATAATAACATCAGTTTTGCTGTTTGTAGCATGACTACAACCACTGCAGCTAACAAAAATGTTCTTAGAATGTTTTGCTAACATTCCCATTAAGTTATGAAAATGTTATTTCTGAATGTTTTTTTAAATGTTCAAACCGTCTTGGGTTAACTGTGTAACCCATGTTCTCTGAATAGGGAACAAGGCGGTGCGTAGTGATGACGCAATGGGAAATGCCCTTGGGACAATTAAATGCCCTGATTGTCTGAACTCGTATATAATCACGCCAATTCATTGGCTGATGGCGTGGACGCCTCCTCAGTCAGGCCAGACCAAACTCAACCAGGACAAAAGCGACCAATTCATGCAGGAAGAACCTGGGAACCAGGGGCCGCATCCAAATCCAGGTTATAAAACGTGTGCGGAGAGGACCAATCTGCCGCCACATAAATATCCTCTAAAGCAGGGGTGGGCAAACTTTTTGGCTCAAGGGCCACACTGGGTTTTAAAATTTGACAGAGGGCCGGCCCAGTAGAAGCAAACACATTTACGCTGTGGCAACGTCTGCGCGACATTCAACAACTGAGAGACAACGTTCTGACAATTAATTTGTTATGCTATAGACAGGGGCGATTCTAGGATTTTCATTTTAGGTGGGCTCGGCCCCCAATGAGGGTATGATTAAAAAAAAAAAGTAATACTTTAGTTTAGGGTCTAATGCTCACTATTAACTAGTTTCATTAACATGCATATGGCAGGGTTTTATAATCCCTGAGGTCCTGAATGTTAGGTAGGCTAGTTGGGGGGTTTGGACGGTTTCCTCCAAGAACATTTCGATTTCCACATATCTACATTTGTGCATTTTAAGATGTTTTGAAGGCCAAAAAAATTGGATAACAACAGCTTTAAAACCAGTGGGCAGCTGATTATTTTTCTCTCCTTATCAGCATCACACTCTTTTTCTCTATGTTTTTATCTTGCCCTGTCTCTTCCCCTCCTAAAGCTGAGCTTTGACTGATATAGGCTTTTCATTTTTGTCTGTCAGTGGAGAAAGTAAACATATGGCTCCACTGGTTGATTTTTAGCCTATGAATCATTTTCTCAGTCGTATTCATTTACTGAAAGCGACTAGGAAAGCTAGGTAAATAACTTTATTAAATTCTTTCACAATATAGGCTATACATTCATGATTGATCTTATGCCTAATACAGGGCTTTATAATCAAAAAGGTCCTAAATTTGAGGTTGTTAGGGGGTTAAAAATTCTGATATGTGCATTTCAAGACGTTTGAATGCCAAAAAAAGGATAAGAAATAGCTTTAAAACCATGTTAGCGGGCAGTAGATTATTTGTCAATACCTGCTCTCTCATATCCATCACCCTTTCTTTTTCTCTCAGTCTCCTCATCTTGCCCTGTCTCTTCCCCTCCTAAAGCTGAGCTTTTTTTAATTTACTGAAGGCTACAAACTGTATTATATTAATTCTCAATATGTACACATTCATTATTAATCTCGTGCCTAACATGATGAAAACGGCTGTTAATGTGTCTTGTCCCCTCACAATGACAGTAAACTAATTATTAGGCTACATTACATGAGTCACGTTACATAGGCCTATTTTCAGTTCAAAATGGTTTATTAGACAAAAGTGTATTAGTTTGCCTGATTATTTTAGTGATTCGTTTAACATTTTTGACCTTTAAATACCTGAAAATGAAAACCTGAAAAACTCAAATATGAAATGTTTAGTTTAGCTACTTACATTTTAACTCGCACTTGACCGTAAACTGAAGCACGTCGAATCGCTTTGCTAAAATTCGTGCTCTGAAGCTTCTGTGAACATAAAGCCCACCTACTTTGATATGATTGGTCATCTCAAATATTCTGACATTGATGAGCAGTGACAGACCAATGAGGCTCAGATGAACACACACACACACTGTCCTCTGTTTCTGACGTGCTAGGCGCCACTGTGGATTGAAAATGAAGAACGCGCTGAATCTGATTATAACAAGACTGAAGCAAACACAAATTTGTGTAGCCTACACTTAATCACAAATTTATATATATAACTAGGGTTGGGTACCGAAACTCGGTGCCAATAGGGAACCGGTTCCGACGTAAACGGTAGTAACCAGACCAGATAAGAACGACAATTTCGGTGCCTGATTTCGGTGCCTGACTTAATTAGGCACACACGCGCACACACACACACACGCACAGTCTCTTCTGTCTCGCATGCGCGCTCTTGCTCGCAAGGTTTGGCTGCATTTCACGTGTAAAATTACGCCTCAGAACGCCCTCTGGGTGTGCCGATAGTCTGAATCCATTTAGAATCAAGCCAATTTATTGGCTGATGGCGCGGGCGCCGCCTCGACGCACTTACGTCGTCATATTATGTTGGCGCGCGCGCGCCATCTGCTCCTCAGATTTCTCTGCCGAAAAAGGAAGCTGGTCGGCAGCGCAAGGAGCTTGGCAGCGTCTCGTTCCCTATTGAGAGAACATAGGTTACACCAGTAACCAGTAGGGGTGTAACGATACACAAACCTGACGGTTCGGTTTGTCCCACGGTTTTGAGGTCTCGGTTCGGTTCGGTTCATTTCGGTGGGGTGGGGGGGTTTAGAAAGCTAAAATTGCTTTTATTTTTTATTAAACAGTGCTTTAATGAACAAATTGTGTCCTTGTCTTTAAATTAATTCAATTACAAGTAAACGTTTCTCAAGGATAACAAAATTATCTGCTAATGCTGTAAACAGCCTTTACTTGCACATTACTATAACATTAAAGCTTAACAAGCCTAGACTTTTAGCCTAAATGATATAATAATAATCAACACTCAAATAACAAATTGTATGAAAACATGTAAACTGCACATAAGGCAATTTTTGCATTAACATGTTTTTACTCTAATTTGTTATTGTTATATAATAATTTACACAGTTGCTGTTATTTTCATGACAACTATTTTAAACATACATTAAATAATCAAGATATCATAAACAGGTTAAGTAAAATATAATATATAGACTAATTTATAGCATTTATTTAGTGAAAGAGTTAGCAAACCAGCAAGCTGTGGACACTGAATGACTTGCCTGAGGTAAATATAAAGCTATGTGAAAAACTAAGCGTTTTATTGACGTATTTCCGCTGTTGAAACACTGATTGAGTGTTTACACGAGTTATGATGCCTTTCAGTAAGTATACTGTATCTTTCAACATACCTTCGGGTGTCCATTCATGTTTATTCTGTAACTGAGGAAGAGATGATCGCGCTCCGCGCTGCCGCATGCATACAGTGATATCTGTCACGCCACATCTAAGAGCGCCAAAACGGCATTTATTGTTTACATTTCGTGATCGAATAGACATAATTTGAAAGATTACACCTTGCTTATTATCAAAAGTAACAAAACACTGAGCTTATCGATTATATGTGGTTAATGGTGGTTAGGCAACAGCCCTGTATTCGTTGTGTACACATAACACATGAGGTGCAATGAGCCGGGGCTGGGCGGGGCAGCAGGGGGCGGGGCGTGTTCGGTTCGCCATGAGAGTATCGCGATACGTATCGTGGGTGGTGTATCGCGGTTTTTCGGTTCGGTTCAAATATCGTTACACCCCTAGTAACCAGAGATGTTCTCTTTCATAGGTTCACTCAACGCTGTGTAGCTAAGAAGCAGTGGATTTGTATTTGTAGGCTCCTGTATCACGTGCCTTTTGAACTGACGCGCTACAGCGATCTGTCACATTTCAAAGAGCCAAAACTTTATTTATTGTGTGAATCTCGTAAAAATATAGACAGAATCTGACAGCTGTGGATTTGTTCCATATCAAAAGTAACCTTGTCTGTCGGTGTCAGTGTCCTCTTTGTCCGCCGATTTTTCTCTGCGTGAGAAAATGGATATGTGGCGTGCGTGAGAGCGTGTAAAAAGGGTCAATTGCGTGAGTCTCACGGTCAATGCGTGAGAGTTGGCAGCTCTGCCTGCTAGTAATCTCTATTAATCTCCAGTATTATTACATTGTTTGATACAATATTGTTTTATTTGATATTATGTAAATGTGAATTTTTATTTTATATTGGTTTTATTATTATTTGTATTTATATTGTTTAAAGATTTAAGTTAATGTTGTGTCCAGTTTGGCCCTGTAAATAAAAGGGTATTATTTTTTGATAAAGTGTGTGCAGTTTTGTTTTCTTAAGTACCGTTTCAAGAACCGTTTAGGCACCGGAACCGTTTAAAAAATACCGAGTAGGTACTGGTATCGGATAAAACCCAACCCTATATATAACGCAAAGTATTGCAGGAAAAGGCCAAATGAATGCAATCTTTAAGACATTTTTTTAAATACTCGACGGGCCCGATTAAACAGCCTAATGGGCCGTAGTTTGCCCGCCCCTGCGCTAAAGGAACTCCTCTAAAAAGAGCCTGGGAAGATGCAATAGTCCTAGTAGAGTGAGCTCTAACGCCCAGAGGTGAAGGGAGGTTCTGCACCTCATAAGCCAAAGAAATTGGCCAGAGCGGTCCACATATACCTTTAAAGCCTGAACAGGGCAAAGCAAATGGAGTCTCTTCTCCTCCGCAGAGGAGAAAAGACGAGGACAGAAAGAATGAAGCATGACCACTTGAGAGTGAAAGGACGTGAACAAAACTTTGGGGACATAACCAGGGACTTATAACTCAAACAAAGGATTACCGAGACTCAACTACCAACACTGGAGGACATATACAGCACAAGATGTCTTAGAAAGGCAATCTGCAGGGTATCTGTGAGGACTCTACACACCCAGGTCACTGCTACCATCAGGTAGACATTGGAAAGCCATTTACTCTTGCACACAACCAGATTTAAGAACAGTTTTTTCCCTAGAGCTGTGACCGCTCTAAATCAAAAAGGCTACTAATCATCCAACATTATCTGCTAATGTGTACTGTTTACATACAGATTATGGCACATAACAGTGAACATTAGTATTTATTATACCTCTGCTGCATAAATGCTTGCACTGTTTACTGTCATATACTGTTTATACTGTTATACTTTGAACACTATTTACAATTAAGCACATGCATGCAATACTGATGCTGTTTTAAAGTACTCTTGAACTACATCACTTTACAACACTATATAGTGGCTGCACTACTGTTTATACTGTGTATATTGTTCAATTTATATGAATTATATTGTTAATTGTTATTTTACTATTATTTATTTATAACTTACTGTTTTAGGCATCTTTTTAGAGCTGCTAACCCCATTTCCTTGATCTGTACTACTGTGTGCATACAATGACAATAAAGATTCTTAATCTTAACATAAGCGGGAATACCAGAAGCCATTAGCTACCGCCCCTGATTGGCCACACACACAGCCTCCATATCTCGGGTAAAGGATGCCAAATCCTGCCCTGGAGCTGAGACCTGGATCTCCAGCTGTCTGGAATTTCCCACGCGGTCCCCTCCACCAGGGAGCTCAGCTTCGAAAACCACGTCTGGGTTGGCCAAAACGGGACTACCAATAGAGGCAAATTCCGCACTCCCTGCAGGAATCACTTGACCAAGGGACACAATCTGAGCCACCGTTTGCCTGTTCAGGGTGAGCGACCGCGAACCTCTCTGGCGATTTATGTGGAACACCACTGCCAAGTTGTCCACACTCCAACCAGTCAGACAGGGAGGCATCTGTCGTGATAACCTGACGGCAGCAAACCACGCCCATCTTGACCCCTTGAAGCAAAAAGAGAGGGTCGCTCCCCCAAAAGAGAACCTGAGGAACCTCCTGTGCCGTGGAATTACCTGAGTGTGGAAATAGACGTCCTTCAGGTCCATGGTAACAAAACAGTCCCCTGCTCGGATCTGCGCCAGGATAGGTTTTAACGTCAGCATCTTGAACTTTCCTTTGTAGCGGGAAAAAATAAGACGACATAAGTCCAATATGGGGCACAGACCCAACGTCCTTCTTCGGAATGTGGAAGTAGCGGCTGAAAAAGCAGCGGTTCAAGTCCGAAGGAGGAACCTCGGTTTCACTTTATTTTGACATTTTGTTGACTATAAGTAACATTGCACCTACATATCTACTAACTCTCATTCTGTCATGAAAACTCTCGGGAGATTGGTATGGTAATGGATATGGCAATGTTAACCCGTAAGTTTAAAATATTCTAACTGACCCTCCAGCGTGAGTTTTTCAAGGCGACCATTTAGAACCTGTCAGTTTAATGTTTCCATGGTGATGCGTCATTGCTTGTCACGTGACACAGCGCAATCACAACACAAAGCTGAATGAATGATGATCTGCTTTTATGCCTTTTTTCCTTTTCTATTCAAAATATTCACAAATGTATCAGCTATAGCATGAAACACTGATATTCCGATTGTCAAATATGTGCAAGTGGATGTGTTCCCTTTCGTTGTCACTCCGAGTTCCGTCAGATGACGACGAATGGGGTTTCGCTTAGGAAGCCTATCGACTTCGAGTACTACAAAACGAGCCAATGGCAAAGAAATGCCATGGGTCTGCGGAATTTGCATAGCGTAACTCCACCTCACCTCGTGGGTATTTAAGGAGAACGCTGGCAGCAAATAGGCATGTTTTCGCTTCGGAGCCAAGAGCATCTCTTCACTCCACAGCCATTTCTGACTTCACTCTACGAGACGAGCCATTCTCTCCGGTGTTGGTGTGACGGCGATCTGCAGCGAGTTCACATTGCCTGCTGATCTGTGCAGTGATCTGCTCGCTTCAACATCGCAGAGTTTTCTTCTCCTCTCACAAAAGAGCTTGCACGCGGCAAGTCTATTTAAAGACGGCTCGCCCGTGCATTTCTGGTTGCGGTCGACTCATTTCCGATTTTGATGGGCACATTCTCTGCTCTGCGTGCTTGGGCTTGATCACGCTACTCGCCCGCCACCTCCTCATATGGAGTCAGAAGCATCTGAGGTCGCTTCATGCCATCTATATCCCCGGAGCCCTGAACTGTGCAGCCGACGAGCTCTCACGGCTTCAGCCCCTCCCGGGAGATTGGCGACTCCATCCCCAGTCGGTTCAGCTGATTTGTGACCAGTTCGAACACGCACAGATAGATTTGTTTGCCTCTAACGACTCGACCCATTGCGCCCTGTATTATTCCCTGACCGAGGGCACGCTCAGCACGGATGCACTGGCGCCGCGGGGCCACAAATATGCGTTTCCCCCAGTGAGCCTTCTTGCGCAGACCCTGCGCAAGGTCAGGGAGGACGAGGAGCAGGTCATTCTGGTCGCGCCGTACTGGCCCACCCGAACCTGGTTCTCCGAACTCATACTCTTCGCGACAGCACCTCCTTGGCCGATTCCCCTGAGGAAGGACCTCCTCTCTCAGGGACGGGGCACCCTATGGCACCCTCGTCCCGATCTTTAGAACCTCCACGTGTGGCTCCTGGACGGGACGAGGCAGGTTTGAATACCCTACCACCAGCGGTGGTGGCTACCATCACTTCCGCTAGAGCGTCGTCCACAAGACACGTCTACGCGTTGAAGTGGAACCTCTTCGTCAACTGGTGCTCTTCTGCCAATGAGTGTGTTTCTCACCGAGAAGACCCCCGGAGATGTTAGATCAGTGTCGTGCTTTCCTTTCTTCAAGAAGGGTTGAAGCGAAGGCTGTCTCCCTCCACCCTCTAGGTCTATGTCGCCGCCATTGCCGCACATCATGACCCGATAGAAGGTAAGTCTGTGGGGAAACACGACCTGATCGTCAGGTTCCTGAGAGGAGCGAGGAGACTGAATCCTCCTCGCCCTCCTCTCGTACCCTCTTGGGACCTCGCAGTGGTCTTAACTGCCCTGCGCAGTGCTCCCTTTGAGCCTTTGCAATCGGTCGAGCTTAACTTCCTGTCAATGAAGACAGCGCTTATGATTGCATTGGCCTCCATCAAGAGGGTAGGGGACCTGCACGCATTCTCCGTTGACGAAGCGTGCCTGGAATTCGGGCCGGCTTACTCTCACGTGATCCTGAGACCCCGGCCTGGATATGTGCCCAAGGTTCCTACCACTCCCTTCCGGGACCAGGTGGTGAACCTGCAAGCGCTGCCCCTGGAGGAGGCAGACCCAGCCTTGGCACTGCTCTGTCCAGTACGTGCTCTTCGCATCTAGGTAGACAGAACGCAGTGTTTCAGGACCTCAGACCAGCTCTTTGTCTGTTATGGTGGGAACCTGAAGGGAAAGGCTCTCTCCAAGCAAAGGTTGTCTCACTGGATAGTGGACGCCATTGCTTTGGCATACCAGCAGCAAGGTGGACCGTGCCCCCTTGGTGTGACCGCCCACTCCACCCGGAGTGTGGCATCCTCTCGGGCTTTAGCGCATGGCGCCTCGCTAACAGACATAGGAGTTAGTTGACACGTAGTTGCAAAGTTACTTATAGTCAACAGAATGTTCAAAAGGGACCATCAAAATAAAGTGTTACCAGTAACACTTTATTTTGATGGTCCCTATTGGACATTCTGTTGACTATAAGTTACTTTGCAACTACATGTCAACTAACTCTCATTAGAGAATTAGTAGACTGTCTGCTTCATATCTGCCAACTCTTTATTGTGAGGCTCCTCCAACCAATATTCTACTGACTATATATAACTTTGTAAGTACATGTTAAGTAGACATGTAGGTGCAACGTTACTTATAGTCAACTGAATGTGTTAAAGTGACCATCAAAATAAAGTGAAACCAACATTTATTATTCTTATCAATGTTGAAAACAGTTGCTTAATAGAAACGTTGTTTGAAATAGAAATCTTTTGTAATATTATAAATGTCTTTAATGTCACTTTTATTTTATTTAATTTGTCTTGAGGACCAGACTAAAATATTTTCTGATTTCTGATTGTACCACAAACATTTTTTTTTATCAATTTGAAACAAATGAATCAGCAAGATTATGATTCTGGTATCATCTCTGAGAATTGTATGTAACCCTTAAATGGCGTATTTTCAATAAAAATATATAATGCAACTGTTATTGCCATCCATTTTTACGGTCAGGATTTTCAAGGCTGGGCAAAAAGACACATATAGTCATGCCCCCAAAAAGCAAACAATGAAAACACAGCGATCACGCAGGATGAATCTCAGAAGGGATGAAGTGTTACAATGCCACTGGCACTGCATTTTGACTCATCTATTCTACAGGCTTGAAATCTCAGCCGCTCCCAAGGCTCTTTAGAGCTCTGCCTGCTTGTGTTCTCCCAGACAAACTTGACCAGGGAGCGAAGATGTGCCACACAAATTATTAGCAATGATTCACCGGAGCCTCTCCGATTATGTTATCAGGTCTCTAAGGAAACAAAGGGAGAATAGCCTTTAAACTGACTATAAAAATTAATGCAATTTCAGACTCACTCCAGACGCTGATAAAACTTTTGTTTCTGGACATCTTTATTTTTAACTGTCTGTCTGTTAATCTTTCCATTACATGTACATCTATTCATTCAGCCAGGTCTGTTTCACCAAAAATACATATAAATATAGCTGCAAGCAGAAACTGCATGGCCAAGTGGTCCAATTGCATGCACATCATAAGGTATAGGGCCCTATTTTAACGATCTGAAACGCAAGTATCAAGCGCGAAGCGCAAGTAACTTTGTGGGCGGGTCTTGGGCGCTGTTGCTATTTTACCAGCGGGATAAATTACTCTTGCGCCCGACGCAAGTTTAAAAGGGGTTGGTCTGAAATAGCTTCATTATTCATAGGTGTGGTTTGGGCGTAACGTGAAATAAACCAATCAGAGCGTCATCCAACATACCCTTTAAGAGCAGGTGCGCATGTTGCATGGCGGTTTGTTATTATTATGGCGGATTTACCAGGCGCACGCCAGGAGCGGTTTACAGCCGAGGAGACCGACGATCTTGTCAGGGCAGTGAAAGACAGAGAAGTGACGTTGTATGGGGATGGGAGTTTTTTTTTTTTTTTTTTGGTTCTTGACGGACAAACTAATTTGTCAGATGTCCTTATATAGCCTACATATAAGTCTTGCCACTATTGGGCAAACAGGTCTGATCCGTCAAAACTACAATTAGCCTGAAAAATTTGGGTAAATGTGTAAGCTAGATTTAGGCATACATTTTTTTACATCTTCATGGACACCACAATGATTTCCCTCATGTGTTAATATTTTTCCTAAAGTAAATCTAAAGTTACATCCTAATAGCTGGCCTTAAGATTTTAGTTTTGTTTAGTGAACATTCTATGGGTTTTGGTACCTAAATTATTATGTGTTCATATATTTAAAAAAATAACTTGGTGACCTTGCATCTTAGAATACTACATAGTTCTTTTTTTTCAGTAAGCTTCCGGGATGCTGTAGTAGATAGTTCTACCAGACGTGCTTTGGTTCTACTAGCGATTTGATTGGAGACCAACAGCCAATCACAATTGACCTTTAATTTTCCGATTGGTTGATTTTGTGGCACACTTGTAACGCTGTTACAAGTTGAGCGAGCGTGTGTGTCAAGAGTTGAGCGCGCACAGAATTAAGAGGTTGAGAGAGAGAGAGAGAGAGGGACTTGACAGGAGCGCAGAGAATAAGTTTGAGAGAGCACTTGTAAACTGCGTGAGAGGTGTTATTATTGCACGTTAATATGGACAATAGCAAATACATTTATAGAGCACGGAATCGTTTTTTCTTTGCTCAAACGAATTTTTTTTTTTGCGATTGTTAATTTCTGTTCAAAATATAATGCACTGTGCTTGCAAAATATAGTTCTCTGTGCTCAAAACTTACAATTACTCGCTCAGGATTGAGGCACACATATAACGCCATAGGGAAAAGCCGCTTTGCGCAGGTGCAAAATAGGAATGATACATGCATCAGTGTACAAAGTCATTTGCGCCGGGTGCAAGATAGGGCCCATAGAGTTTTTAGGGGTCATAGAACTCCATGGCATATTTAAGTTAGTTGTAAAGTAAGTAGATTAACTATTTATTCCTTTATAATTGTTGGCCAGTTTAGGTGCAACTGACCGTGGTATTCTTATGTATATTGTAGCAATGATATGTTCTTTTTTTGGATGGATGGATGGATACATACAGACGGACAGACAGACAGACAGACAGTTAGACAGACAGACAGACAGACAGACAGTTAGACAGTTAGACAGACAGACAGACTTAAAATTTGTGAGGTAAGATTTCCTAGTGAAACGTTATTGGTGTTGGGAGATTATTCCTTTCCACGCTGGAAGGTCAGGAAAGAAATCTATCTGTACACACAGCAGCACACGCAAGCTTCCAAGATCTCTGACCTTTTCAAATCACCAAGCAAGTGGCACATTTCACATTCAGCTGCTTCCTGTTTTCAGAAAAGCAATACAATCATTACAGAATTTCTGCACAGTGTGATATTTTACGTCCTCTTCCTCCCGTTCTCTAACCCCCCAACCTTTGATGATGAAAACAGAAAGCTCAATGTTACATAAAATGTGTCGGAGAGTGTCTGTAAAAATACTTAAATTCAGCTTTTTGTGCACATGTGGTGCCATTGCCTCTCTTTGCAACTAATACAATTGTATGAACGTTCCCTTTGGTCAGTTGTTTTGGTGACCAGTGCCGCCTACCAAGCAGTGGTACTGCTCAGAATGTGCGTATGTGTTTGTAAAGAGTGATTCTGACGTGACCTGAATTACCAACCGGGTTATTTATTCCCCCTCAAACACACACACTCAGCAGTGACTAATCACTGCAGAATAAAGCCACAGCCAGTGCCAGCACAAAACTACATACTCGTGAGGTCCAAGGCACATTAAATGCGCATTCACCACAAAATATAGAGGTTAGATGGTAAATATATATAGTATAAACTGCAGAATCTGAGCCATATAATAGCCACGAGAGGCTATTATATATAATATAATATTCATATAATATAATTTTCACATTCGCAAAATGAACACCAATGGAGCAAAACTCAGAAAACAACATGCACATGCTCCTGCTCCTCTATAGATTCAGGAAACTGCTGTAAACAACAAATGCAGCATTGCACTTTCTTAAATTAGCAGCCCTAAACAAGATGAAACCTATGGTCCGTAAAGATGAGATCTGATTTAAATTCCCCTCCTCTGAGCCAGTGGCAAACTCATGCAGAACATACAGGGGGAGTTTAATTTCAGTCAGAGGTTGCACTGTAAAAAATGATTCCGCATTTTAGTTATTTCAATGTAATTTTGTAAGTTAAAACAACTTGCGGTTTCTCAATTTGTTAATTCAACTTACCATGTTAAGTTTTCACTGTCTCAACTAGTCTGTAAGTTGACTTAACTAGAGTATGTGTCGCCTCAACTTAAAAACATATGCTGAACCAGTAAGGTTAGTCTCATTATTTATCGCGAGATCATATCAAGCAAAGCGCGAAACAGGTCTCTCCAGACTTCTTCATCGACCATGGAGAGTTTATCGGCAGATGATTTAATTCTTCCATTATCATAATCTGGTAAGTAAATATTTGTTCATGTGGTGTAATAACTTGTAGAATGACATATATGAAGTAATCATCCATGTATTGGTCAGTATTAACGTTTCTATACCACATTGGACCGTTGCTAATCCAGTTTGGCCAGTTATGTAGGCTAAGTTAGCTAAACTTCAGCTTCAACTAAAGCTAAAAATCTATAAAACTAGCCAACTATTACTTATTTTTCTTTTATTTATTTAACGTAGGCTACAATATTTCATTAAGTTCCAAAAAGGCGGGGGTGGCTAACGTTAGACATAGTTAACGTTAGACTAATTTTATATGGATGATATTTCGATCCTCCCATATTTATAAAACTGAGGTTAAACCACTGAAATCACTTGGATTACTTTAAGGATGTCCTTTCTGGACCTTGAAAACCTAGTTGCGTAGGCTGCCAAAGGGGGCACAGAAAGCTCACAAATTTCATTAAAAAGATTTTTATTTGTCTTCCAACAAAGGAAAGTTTTAACAGGTATTGGATGGCATGAGAGTGAGCAATTAACAGTGGTATTTAAATTTTTGGGTGAACTGACACTTAAAGATTTTTCACATTAATAATACCCCTTCTACTGTGAAATAACTTGAAAACACGTGCAATCTTAATATATGTTTTAGCCAAGTAAAATTAAACAAAGTCAAACAATGAAAATGGATGTCAGGCCATCGATGCAGAGAACTTGTAAAAACATGATTTTTTTTTTTTTTTTTTTTCATGAATACACTTTCCATGCATTTTTCAAATACATTTTTATCTTTAAACTTTATGCAATTGCAACACCATTGTATTACTTTGAATATGTTAACTGAATTTGTTCTTATTGATTTGTAAGGAACAATAAAATTGTTTGTATGGAAAAATCTGTTATTTATTTGGTTGAATGTGCAAGTTGAGAGAAAATGCCAAATTAAGTTTAATGAACATATATTTTAGTACAGATAACTTGAAAATGTAAGTTATTGTCTTTCAACTAAACTTTGCAAGTCTATGTTACTTGAAATAAGTTGTTGGGTCAACTATTTTAACTATGTCAACTTAACTTTTTAAGTTGAAAATACTTATAAGATTGAGTAAATAAAACTTAACTGAGTCAAAGCAAAAAGATAACTAAAAAATGTAAGATGAGTGAACAAATTTCTTTTTTACAGTGTGGTACTAACTAAGAGAAAACATTTGTCCACCGGCCAAACCGTATTTCAGTACTGAACGATTCTTAATGATCACCAGCACAACGAAGAAAGAAAGAAAGACAGAGACAGACCATGAGACAAATTAAAAAATTTTGGCTGAACTATCCCATTAAATACCAGTATAAAGACTACAAATGCTCAGTCCCTCTACACTGAATTTTTTTTTTTTTTTGAAAAATTTAAATAATTACAAAGAAACTGAAAGAAACATATTGAATTAAACTATTTAATGAAAGTTTGAAGTAGAAAGCCTGAAATTGTATCTTCTTGTAAAGTACAATTCAATAATCTTTGTTACAACTTCGAAAAATCACTTTTCCTGCATTTGAAACGATAAATACACGATGTGCACTAAACATCTGACCTATGGGAAACTTGTAATTAAAGAAAACTGATCTTCGAGCTTTACTGGAGCTATAGAGCATGTTGTAACATTTTGAACTATGCATTTTCTGAACCATTTAAAGTTTCTGCATAACATATGGTAGAAGGACATTAATTATTTGGAAACACCTGCTTGAATCTTAAAAGCTTATTCTTGGCCAGTCCTCCATTTAACCTAACAATTAAAGTCAGAAGCAAAGCTCCTTGGAGATTTCATTGTACTTTGGTAATTTGCCTGGTCTAATAAAGGCTCATTCCTTACTTACTCTTGTCTCATAGCAGTGTTTTTGACTTCAGTCCACTGCCTATTCACACATCTATACCATTCGTCATTCAAATCCTTGCCTATTCAGCTGACAATTAAGATTCTAGTTGCACAGCTTTTTAAGAAGGACAACGTGTTGGTTTTCTTATTTCTTCTGGGCAGCAACTTATATGATTTACTTTGCACCTGCACCTCAAAAATCTCCCCACAGCCTATGAGCCTATATGCAAATTACAAGTGAGTGTGTGTGATGCCAATAGAGACAATAGCAAACTTTTTCCAGCTCAACTTGCTGGAAAGTTGATATAACAACAGTAATACGATAACAGCCAGCACTGTGTGCATGAGGCACACAGTGCTGGCTGTTATCGTATTACTGTTGTTTCTCAAATGTCATAAAACAAGTTTAGTAATGTTACCTTGCACAAATAGAGATGCAAGGTTATTTAAAAACAATAAAAAGCTTAAAAATATTAATATTTACTGCGTGGAGCACAATACAGAAACGTGATAGCTTTTAAATGTAACATGCTATGCAACTATTGCAAATACTGTTCTCATTATCAACTTTCACTTGTACTGTGACACATATGTCAACTCTTATTTAATGACACATGCTCTTTATGCATATCATTTGAAAGCTCCAGAAATAAATGGGAATGATGTAGTGGTGTTTAGCAGCATGAGACTGGACCTCAGCGCTAACAAAATGGCATATATCGCTGCAAGTCAGCGCCTAATCAGATGAAGGTAATAGCTTGGAATGATTGACATTCTTGTAAAGTATTCCTATGCTCTTTCCTTGATATCACAAAACTTACCCTGTAATTTGATAAATGACAATTTATTTGATTTAACTTGAATTATAAATACCTTGGTTTTTCCCAGAAAAACCTGTCCTATTCCACTGAAGCACACAGTTCCATTCTTTCTTTCTTGCATTCTTTCTTTCTTTGATTGTACTTTGCCATTAGTTATGTGGAATTTATAGCATGTTTCCATGGCAATTGCTCACTGTAATTGTACTCACTGTTCTCTCCACTGCTAATGGTCAGGGACCATGAGTGTAAGAGTGAAAATGTACAAAAACATGAAAAGACTGAACACTTGTCCTAATTGGTTACTTGTATCCAGTTAAAGAACCATACTGAAAAAAATCATAAATTTGTACATTTCTTTCTTTCTTTTGTATTATACAAAACTGTACATAGGCAGTTAACATTATATTTAGCCAAAACGCTTATTGTAATATGCTGTGAGAGTGCTATACACTGTAGGAAGTATACCAACAGTGACTGTGTGTGTAATAGTGTAAAATAAAAAAAATAAAAAAATAAAAATAAAGTACAATAGTTCTGGTTTTATGTTTTAAAGTTTGGTAATCATTCAGTAATAGTTTTAGTTGTATTAGAGAGAAAATAAAATAAAATAAAAAAATAAATTAAATTAAATTAAATTAAATTAAATTAAATTAAATTAAATTAAATTAAAAAATGAAATGAAATGAAATGAAATGAAATGAAATAAAATAATAAAGCACTGTCCCGGCATGTTTTGCAGCACCAAAACATGACCAGATCACCCCCTTGAAGAAGTGCAGGAACACACCAGTGAAAACAGTGATTAGATGTTCAGCAGGGAGCTGATCAATCAGGAGGTTATTAGTGCTAACTAAAGGAAGGCACGCACACCATTAGTCAACAGGCATCATTTTCAGCTGTGTACTAAATGGACACATGGGGAGATGGATTGCTGTGGGTTTGTGCCACCAGTGCAAATGTGTGTGTCTTCAGGAGGAGGGCATGCCAGATGGCTAATATGCCAAATCAGCAGGAATGTCATAGTCTAATCTTTGCCTGTCAACAACTGACAACAAGAAAGGGAACTCTTAATGACAAACAATAATGTTTATCTAGATTACTTTTAATGGCTTTAATGGATGGAAACATTTCTCAAGGAAATGTTACATGAAAAGTTTTTGCACATTGTTACAAATAGGTTAGACATTTTCACTTTTGCCTAAAAATTGGAAAAACTATAATAACATAATATTTGTTTTTTGTTGTTCTTTTAACAGTGACCTTAAATATTCAACAATGAGGTTTTTAGCCTCGAGTTCGATAATATAAAGTATAATTTCAACTCAGTAGACACTTCAATACTAAGATATCAATTGATTGCTATGCTGTGTGTAAATTGGTACGACCAATTCCCCCAAAAAGAACTGATTTAAAAGATGTAACGTGAACATCCCTATTTTAAGTGAACAGACCCTTGAGCTCAGAATAATGCACACTTCACAAAATAGTTTTTTACAGCTGTATAATAAACTGTATAATTTACTTGAAAAAAGACATCACCCCCAATCTCAAAAAGAAAGAAAGAAAAGTACAAGTAAAGTAAAAAGAAACATGACAGAAGATGAATGCGTGTCTGAAACAAAGAACATCAGAAAACTATGCAGCTGGATATGGTAATTTAGACAAATGCTTTCTTGTCAGGCAAGGTGTGCTCCCAGTATTTCATTTCATTTCCTGTTTGGTGTCCAGGTGCACCTGACATCATGTTGAGGAATAGCTCAACAAGAGCACAAATAAAGCAAAAGCTTCAAATAAAATATTTATGCCTAGCATGCAATCAAGCCCAGAGTCAGCAGTGGCAGCTGAAAAAATACAACTGGTTTTAATCCCCAGGGTGAAGATCGATGACCAACATCTCCCATGTTTCTATCATGTGGAGCTGTGTCAAAACTGAACCAGGACTGATGGAGAGGAAAGAGTGCTGACATGGGAGGTATAAAAGGAATGAGTGAGATCAAAAGCACAGAGAAACAGGGAAAGAAGGCAGCAGGTGAAATGTTTTCCAGTCGTTTCCCTAAGGGACCGATCCGGCCTCCTCGGTGATGGGATTAACGGACATCTGTGTTAATGTTAAAACAGTCACCCTAATGCAGCAGCCCAAGAAAAAACACAGCCATGAATAAAAGATGAGCTCACATTATTCTAGCAGTACTTGAATTGACTGGAACAGATTTTCAATTTGCATTTTGCTAAAAAGCCTGTGAGCATCAGCCGCTCATTTGGCAGGAACATATATTTTTGACAATATTGGTTTGAAGTGCTTCAAGGTCCTATTGTAGACAAGCAAAAGTTATCACAGAAAGTTCTGACAAAAGATATAGGATAGCAAGGGTTTAAAATATGCCAACAAAATGTATAAATATATATTACATTGTATTTGTTTATATGAATATACTGTAAATCTCTGTCATAAAAAAATGTTTCATCATAAGTATTATTTCAATATATAAAAAAACGTTTTTTATTTGAATATATTTTAAAATGTAATTTATTCCTGTGATGTCAAAGCTGAAATGTTAGCATCAATACTCCAGTCTTCAGTGTCACATGATCCTTCAGAAATCATTCTAATATGCCAATTTGCTGCTCAAGAAACATTTCTTGTTATTATCAGTGTTTTAGAAGTCAACTGAAAACAATGAAAACTTTGGGCTAAATGTGAGACCCATACTTAGCACAGATGGTTACAGGATCAAATGAGGCACGAAGACTGTGTCCTGGGCGTTTGCTTTCCATCAAACTGTTCCCATGGAGACTCTCTCAAAAGGGAGAGGCCGTTATCCAGAGCCAAGTATCAGATCCTACACTGATTAAATCTGGCCACCAGAACCTTCATCTGTTCATTGTAACAACTGCTACAATCCCAGCATGTCCCTGGCATGCTCTACAATCACTCCCACATAAAGAGCTTAAAAGGCAACAAACAGTGGAGTTTGTGCCATGTGATAGATAAAGTGGGCATCAACTGCTCAATTGAAATTGAACTGAGAGGAATGTAATTTGGTCACATTTGCAAAACCAGCATTGCGGTCACCAACATAAGGTATGTTTTGTATGCTGGGGATGGGATGCTGGTTGCTGGTTTGCTGGTCACCAGCATGTGGAGACCAGCACTATACTAGCTCTAACCATCATAAATGCGCCTGGACCAACATTTCACTTGAAAAATCTGTTTCTGCTCTTTCTTTGAAATAAATTAAACTTGATTTGAGATTTTGTTATATTACATATACATTAGTATGTTTTTACTGTGTCTTAAGTATCAACATACTTTGTTGGACCACTGTATGGTGCTTCAAACTCAAAATCTCTGCCTGGGTGACATGGAAACCAGAATTCAACATGCACAAAATGTCTTTCGACCAACACTAGATACAGTGAATGGACTGAAGTAGCACTATTGCAAATAACTCTGGTGTGCTCTAGAGGAGTGTCTGCCTATAAACACTGGCCATTAAGTCTCATAAGACATTATGCTCTTTGATAACCACATGATGTATCTAATCCAGCAATCTTCTCTAAAATGGAGAGGATGAGTCTTAGGAATATTCATGAAGCTTTTGGTGGGTTTTTCTGTAGTCATTCTAGGCTTCTTATTGCTTTCATCAGATCAGATGGTCCATAAGGGCCCCGGGGAGTGAGAGGGACAGGAAAAGGTCAGTGATCCTGGTGAGGGATTATCCGTAATGAGGGCTTTTAAAGGTTAGCTGCATTAGATCAACAGCGTTCCACTTCTGTCTCGCACAGTTTAAAGAAGACAAGCACACGTGAATTGAGTTTGACCCAGGGCTTTTTCTATCCTTCATTGCGCTTTTCTTGTCTTTCCTGTTTATAAGTGTTCATAAAGTAACAGTTATATTACAGCAAGTTCAACATGCCAATCATTCATCATTTTGATTTTTACACAATGGATATAGTATTTTACTCTGAGAGTTGGTGAACTAACACCATTAAAAAACGCATCTATTGTAAGAGAGATTTGCATTTCGAATTTAAAAAGTAAAAATAGTAATATTGTGAAATATTATTACAATTTAAAATAAGTCATATATATATCTGTATATATATATATATATATATATATATATATATATATATATATATATATATATATATATATATATATATATATATATACAGTATATATATATATTAGAGGTGGGCATAGATTAATTTTTTTAATCTAGATTAATCTAGATTAATATTGAAATTAATCTAGATTAATCTAGATTAAAATGGCTCATTTGAATTCTCCCGAAGGCATTCAGAATATGTGTGCTACCCAAATAATGACTAAAAGTAAGTCTTTGAGAATAGTTTGCCTCGCATAGGGATGTGCATTTCTGCCAAAAATGCCTTTCGACAATCGAGGAGCAAAAGTCGAATATCGTCAAAAAAAAAAAAAAAAAAAAAAAAAACCCAATGACAGAAAGGGAGGCCAATTTCATCTTTAGCGATTTGTCATCAAACACACTGTTTATTAATTGAACAAGTAACATGTTTTCGTCCTTTTTTTAACATAGTAGGCTAATTGGAAGAATAAAAAAAACAATACGCACGACAGTCCGTTTTTGCATCGCCAATGCTCGTTAGATCAAAAAATAATGTCATCATATGTCATAAGAATTTTATGTGAACCTGCCTTGTTACTGCAATAGCCTCATTTTTAAACAAATTAGTTTCAATCAATGTAAACTATTCGTGTGATTATGCCACTGCGCAATACACGCGCAATACACACACAATGTATTACCTGAATGAAATGAAATCGAATGTATCGTCCTGTGGAATCATTCATTCACAGACAGCTTACGAAGATGTTCAACTAATAAAGATCTTCATCGCTGGCAAAAATATGATGCATTTGCAGATTTGCATTCACTAGACTACACTGTAGATCGGCCACTTCATCCAACGCTCTTGATGCTCTTAAATCTTCCTGTTTCGACTCCGAGTGTGAATTGAAAGCGCTTCAGACGATTCAGTGCGCGAGGAACTGAACAGATCAACTGATTCGCGAACCGATTTAGACAGATCATCTGACAACTTGTTTGATGAAGTCTTTGAACAGAATCGACTCAAAAGAGTGATTCATTTGTAAATGAGCATCGCTCATGCCCATACAAAGGACACAGCGCGCTTGGAATAAACTCATTTAACAACGTATTGCATTAAAATAAAGTAACGAGAGGAACGTCGCCCAACGTAACAAAGTGAAAGTAGCCTACACCTTGTGTCCCTGACAGGAAAATACCCTACTGCGCGACCTGTGACAGTAGGCGCGGCGTCATACTACACATTAGAATTGCGCGAAAATATAACGATATTCGAAAAAGCTATTTATGATCCCAACCCAACTTTGATTAACGGCGATATTTTTTTTTATCGCCCGATAAGAGTCTCACGTTAACGCAGCACGTTAACACCGATAACGGCCCAGGACTAATATATATATATAGGCCTATATATATATATATATACTGTATATTAAAATGTAATGTATTTCTATTCTCAAATCAAATCAGAATTTTCAGCACCATTACTTGAGTCTTAAGTGTCACATGATCTTTTAGAAATCATTCTAAAGCAGCTTTCCACCACAGGAACTTTCCCCAAGTATTAGGGGCTTTGGGGTGGTACTCGGTGTGTTTCCACCACAGGAACCAGGGTCTAAATCTTTTTTTTACAGTCTATGGTCTAAATCAAGTTCTGGGGAAATATTTCCCCCTCCAAAAGTCCCTGCTTGTGAGGTAGTACTTTTTCAAAGTTCAGGAACTTTCGGGGGTGGGACTTGGGTGCTGAACATGCTGATTGGTTGAGTTCACGAAGCATTTTAATTGGTTGACTCCACGCAGCATTTTATTTCAACCACCATTTTTAAAAGTCTGTTGCGGTGCGTGCAGTAACAATTGTTTGCTCGGATCAACAATGGAGCTTAAAAAAATATGACCGATGGACCGACGACGAGGTTCAGCCTTTCTTAAGATTAAATTAGCCAGCAGCCATATCACCCTGTAGCCCAAGACTGGTTGCCCACTGAAGCTAAGCAGGGCTGAGCCTGGTTAGTACCTGGATGGGAGACCTTCTGAGAAAACCAGGTTGCTGCTGGAAGAGGTGTTAGTGAGGCCAGCAGGGGGTGCTCACCCTGTGGTCTGTGTGGGTCCTAACGCCCCAGTATAGTGATGAGGACACTATACTGTCAAAGAGCACCGTCCTTCGGATGAGACGTTAAACCGAGGTCCTAACTCTCTGTGGTCATTAAAAATCCCAGGATGTCTTTCGAAAGAGTAGGGGTGTAACCCCGGCATCCTGGCCAAATTTGCCCAGTGGCCTCTGTCCATCATGGCCTCCTAATCATCCCCATATATATATATATATATATATATATATATATATATATATATATATATACACTGATTGGCTTCATCACTCTGTCTCCTCTCCACCAGTAAGCTGGTGTGTGGTGAGCGTTCTGGCGCACTATGGCTGCCGTCGCATCATCCAAGTGGATGCTGCACATTGGTGGTGGTTGAGGAGATTCCCCCTTCTATGTGAAGCGCTTTGAGTACCTAGAAAAGCGCTATATAAATGTAATGAATTATTATTATTATTATTAAATTCAGAGGATGAAATCCAGCAGGAACTGTAAAGTAGCACGCAGTCTTACTTCATCAGACTAATTTGCCTAATCTTCACGGTACTTTAGACCGCGGTGGAAACGCAGGCAGCAACAGGTCTGGGGGGAAAAAGTTCCTGGGACAAATTGTTCGTGTAATTTCGGTGGAAACGCTACTTAATATGATGATTTGATGCTCAATAAACATATCTTATTATTATCAATGTTGAGAGCAGTTGTGCTCAAATGAACAGCATTTATTTGGAATACAAAACTTTTGAAACATTATAAATATATTTACTGTCACTTTTGTTAAATTTAAGGCACCCTTGCTGAATAAAAGTATTAATTTATTACAACAAAAATCTTACTGACCTCAAACTTTTCAACAGTAGTTTATGTTACTTGATCATGTCACATTACTGTATACATAAAAAAACTGAGCAAAACTAATGGCTGAATTCAGAATAACATACTAGAATACATCTATAAAAGTAATATTATAGTTTTTCTCAGATGCTTTGGTGCATTTCTCAGATAAGAAATGAAATTTTTAAAACTACTTGTTCAACCTCCACATCATCTAGTCACTTGTGCACATCATAAAAGCAGTTTCTCATTCTTGGTTGCGATTGCCTTGGTACATTCATGCAATTGATTATGTACAATTGTCTGCGGTTTCCTACATTATCAGTTGCTAATGCCATGTTGCTCAAAATATATTACATAGTTCCCTTTCAGTCGCTCACGGGTATAAATACGGAAGTGGATGCACGCACTAGTTGTCTTTCACTTCGGAGCCGATCGTTTGATGTCTCTGAAGAGTGCTGTTGTTTACAACGAGGAGTGTGTCGGTGTTCTTCTGGATAACTCTCCCAGTGCTGGTGGTTTCTACAGCGCGAGTGCAGCGGTGATCGCGAGCTTTGAGCTCTCAACTACTGTTCTAACAGCAACAAATTTCTAAAGGTTTGTGTGTGTTGACGGCTGGTTAGAGGGTGGAAAAGTGAGTGCTTCACTGTTTCAGTTCACTGTTCAGTGTTGCAGCAGTCATTCCCCTGTGTGCTCCGGCACTGGTGATGGGTCCCATTTACTAAAAGAGCAACACGGGTGCGTTTGCGTCTTTTTCAACAAAAAAAAAGAAAGAAAAAGATGTCATTCCACCTGTGCGTTTTTGGCGCGGTCGTTCCCTTTTCCTCTCTGACGGTCATAATTGTTGCATCACGTGTTTGGGCTTACAGCACGCTGAAGCAGCTTTTGTGGGCGGTACATGTTCCCATTGCGGGAATATTACTCTCGCGGTGTTGAGATCGAGACTCGCCTTCGTCTGCGAAGCGCGAGTCCCCATTACCATGCCCCACCCCCGGGTGCCGTGTGGGATGGGTGAACGGAGGATAGTGATGAAGGTCTCGCCCGTTAACCATTCGCTGTGGGCTCCTCACTCCTCCATCACACTGCAGCCGATGGAATTCCTGTTGAACGTGCTGGTCCCTCTGTAATGGACCGATCAGCCGTTTCAATTGGGGTTCCCCCAGAGGATAAGATGTCGATAGCAGCATCGGAGGGTGAGCTGGCCTCTGATGATGACGACTGTGTTTTCTCCCTCTGGGAGTTTAACATTGCCCGAGCCAGATCCAGAAATGTCAGCTATGCTGAAACGGGCCGCCGAGGCTGCCGGGCTCGAGTGGAGCCCTCCACCGTGTCCCGTTCAGTCTCGGTTGGAGGATTGGTATCTCGGGGCGGGCCGCGCTGGTTCTCAGCTCGCCGCCCCAGTGCCTTTCTTTTCCGAAGTGCATGGACAGCTTGCCAGGTTGTGGATGGCACCTTTCTCTGCCAGAAACTGCCTGGATAGCTTTTCCCCCTCACTACCCTTGATGGAGGAGAGGTGAAGAGTTGCGAGGTTATCCCTCCAGTGGAGCGGTCTGTCACGACACAGGTGCACCTGTGTCCGGCGGCCGCTGCCTTTTGGGGGGATCCTCGTCTCCCCCCTAAGGCCTGTGAGTTCTCGTCCGTTCCAACGGGCAGAGCTTACAAAGCCTGTGGGCAAGCCGCCTCCTCTTGCGTGCCATGGCGCTGCTACAGGTCTGTCAGGCCAGGGCACCCATGGACATGCACGAGGGTAGCCCAGACCGTGCGCTCATAGGTGAGCATCGCACTGTATCTGACCTCGCCCTCCGGGCACGAGTGTCGTGGCATGCGCGATCGATCTGGTGGTGTCCACCTTAGTGGTCCAGGAGCGCCATCGTTGGCTCATCCTGGTTGATATGGCGGATGCGGACAAGGTTCGGTTCCTGGTCTCCCCAATTTCCCAGGTTGGGCTGGTCGGCGACGCGGTGGAGAACTACCTCCAACAGTTCATAGCCAGGCCAGGCCAGGCCAGGTGGCAAGCCACAGCGAAAGCATTCCAGAGCGGGCCGCTCAGGGATGGAGGAGGATGCTCTGGGAGTTGGTCACCGATCCACTCCCTCCCCCCGGGTCAGGGCCGGGTGGAGTCTTTGTTTGTGTGTGTGTCTGTTCCTCCGCTGCTCCCAAAAGAAGCGGAGCAAGAGGTACCCACACTCCAAAGAAAGAGCAAATTCCTCTGTTCCTGGGTCCCAAGAGGGCGAGTCTGGCGGTGTGCGACCCTGTAAGCCATGCACCCCTCAGCCCCCACTTGTTTGCCAGCACGGCAGCTGGGTGCGGTTCGAGGACCCGGTCATCCGCCTTCTCACGCATCCCTGGCCATCTCGTGGAGACAGGTAAGTGTCGTACACCACACTCAGACCCTGCTTCGAGTCGCCTCCGGGCCTTCCGAGCCGGGTCCCTGTCCTCCACCTCGCTGCCCCACCTCGGGTACTTCTGTGGTTCCCTGGCCCCTGGCACGGTGTGTGTAAGCCTAAAGATGCTTCCTACCGCTCCCACTTGCCCCCGAAACTACCAGCAGACTCGGCTTGCGATTCATTTTGCTAGGCTTCGCCCTGGCTCAGTGATATTCATCATACCTAGGTGTTGAGCTGAGATGCTCCTAAGATTAGTGATATTTATCACACCTACGTGTTGAGCGCTGCTCCTGTCCTGTGTGCGCATGTCGCAGTTCTACTGGCGAAGGACGCGACGTAGCCTCTCCTCCAGACGATATCTATAAACCCGTACTTCATTGTACCCTAGATATGTGGTGGGTTATGGCCATCTTGGACCTGTGTCAATTGAAACGGGCCCTTTTTCGAAAGCCTCCGTTCAATTACTACACAGAAATGCATTTTCAAATGCTCCGTCCCCAAGGTTGGCCTGCAGCGTTCGACCTGAAGGACAGTACTTCAGATCTCTATCCTTCCGCTCCACAGACCATTCTGTGTTCTGGCGTCGAGGGTACGAAGTATCAGTACAAGTCCTACCCTTCGAGTGCTCCATAGCCAGTTGGGTCTTCAGGTCAAATGGGAGAGAGTAATCTCGCCCACGGGCTGAGTATCTCTTTTTCAGTTCAGGAGAAGGACTCGGTCTCTTCAAGAAAAGTGTGTTAGGCTAGTGCTAGAAGTGAGAAAGGGTCCCACTGAAAATTTCAGAGGCTCCTGGGGCATGTGGCAGACGCAGCCGCTTGGCTTCCTCCATATGAAGACCGCTTCAGCACTAGTTTTATGATCGAGTCCCGAGGTGACCGTGGCAGAGCGGCACGCCCTGTGTGATAAAAGATCACCCCGGCCAGCCGCCAAACTCTCAGCCCGTGTTCAGACCTTCAGGTCCACTAACACCGACTGAGGGGCCATGTACTAAGGGCATGCTTTAACGGAGGCCTGGGCGACCTCCGACTGCATTGGTATTCGTTACCTCGAGTTGGCAGTTCACCTCGCTTTGAGCCACCACTGCTCAGCGAGCTGGTACTGGTCTGAAAAGACAACATCGCGACCGTTGCGCTAAGCTTCCCTCGCATGTCACAACTCGCCCGTCACCTCCTCCTTGTAGTCAGAAGCTTCTGAGGTCGCTTCATTCCACTATAAAATTCTTCCGGCCTGTTCAATCGTGCCGCCAACGAGCCTCACGACAGCTATGGCCAGGGAGAGTGGAGACTCCAATCCCCTGGTGGTCCAGCTGGGCGGGGACCACTTCGGGGCCGCACAGTTACATCTGTTGCCCCTCCGGACTCGTCCCTCTGCCAGTTGTGTTTCTGTCTGAGCGGACATCCCTTGGATAGACACTGGCTCTCAGCTGACCCCGGGGCCCCGCAGAAATGCGCTCCCCAGTGAGCCTTCTAAGAAAGCGGCTTTGGGATTCATTATCGCTTGGCGCTGCTCAATTCAGTGATGTTCATCACACTCAGGTGTTGAGCAGAAATGCTCCTGAAGCTCAGTGAATTATCACATCTAGTGTTGAGTAGTGCTCCTGTCTTGTGTGTGCATGTCTCTTGCACCTACTGTGCTAAGTCAGGAGTGGAACAGGTCTTGATAGTTGCCCCTTTTTGGCCCAACCAGATCTAGTTCCCTCGACAGCCTTCCTGACTTCCCCTGAATACATTTCAGGGATGGGGCATGATGGCACCCGCGTTCAAAGAACTGGACGGGGAGGTTCAGGTCGCTATCACAAGGATAGGTGGTAGTGACCATCACTTCTGCAAGCACCCCCTTAAGATAAGGCAGTTGTGCTTCGCTAGTTAGGAGTGGAACCTATTCGTTGAATGAGTCTTCTCTCCGTGAGGAGATCCTGAGAGCGTTCGGTCTTTTCAGTGCTCTCTTTCCTGCAAGTTGGGTTGGAGTAGGCTGTTCCTTCACCCTCAATATGATACAAACATCATATGCAGAAGTATGGGAAGCACGTCCTGATCGTCAGGTTCCTGAGGGAGCAAGGGTCATCCCTGAGCCCCTCTTTATCCTCTTGAGCCTATCTATGGTGCTACTGCAATACAGAGACCGCCCCTGAGCCACTGCAGGCGGTGAGTTAAAAATTCTGTTTTTCAACAGTTCTCCTGCTCGCATGGTCTCTACTAGAGGGTAGGGACTTGCTCGCTTTCAGTCAACGACTTGTGCCTGGAATCCCCGGCCTGGATATGTGCCCAAGGTTCCTACCTCTCCCTTAAACTGGGACCAGGTGGTGAGCCTGCAAGCGCTGCCTGGAGGAGGCAGACCCATCCCTGGCTTTCTCTGTCCGTCCGCTTCATTGCGGTTTTACGTGCACAGAACACAAGCCTTAGGACCTCAGACCAGCTCTTATCTGTTAAGGAAATCAGCAGAGAGGGAAGGCTGTTTCCAAGTGAGGTTGGTCCACTGAAGTGGCTGCCTTCATCTTGGTGAAATTCCCGAGATGCACATGTCCACTTAGCTGGTGAGCTCCTCTTAAATGAGTGTGTGCTCCCGCTTAGGCGTTGACACAGAGTGCTTCGCTGACAGATATTCTAGAGTTGAGGGCTGGGCGACACCTTAGTCGAACTGCTGCTTCCCGTGGGCTCCCTTCTCATGAAGCCAGTTTCACTGTAAGTCCGGTTCGTTGTGTCGGCTTGCTGCGCCATTCCCCTCCTATGGACTGGATAGCCGCGCAATCTTTGCTCCAGTTGAGTTCCCCTTTTTCGCTGAACCCTGTCGAGTTCCTCCATACCCTTCGGCAACGGACAGCCAGGCCTATCACTCGTATGCACTGGTGGAACCTGTGTTAGGCTGGGTCCATATGCTGTGATCCCTACGGCGATCCCATATGTGTATTCTTCCACGGTACGGCTCCCTGCGGCGAGCCCGTGTCTTCCCTTGGCAGAGCCTGCTCTGCCGTCACTGTTCGGTTGAGTCTCTCCCCTGTTTAGGCTGGAGCCACCCCAGTGACATTCCATATGTTGTACTGCCCGGTCATCCGCCCAGTTCATATGTGTATTCTCCACGTGTTACCTCCCTTCGGGCAGAATGTGGCTTCCGCAGCGTCCCTTCCTTTCATGTTCAGGGAACGCTTTCCCAGTGGTCCTGTAGGAACAGAAGTGACTTCCCTGGCCTAAGCCCTGTCCCTTCCCCGCCTTAATTGCGGGGGGATCTGGAGGCTTTTGTCTAGGCACTGGAAGGTGGCAGCACTAGATGGCGTTTTAATTGGGATCCCAATCAGTCGACACGTCGACTACGTCGAACGTGAGCGACTGAAAGGGAACGTCTCGGTTACGTATGTAACCCTCGTTCCCTGAAGGAGGGAACGGAGACGTAGTCCCGTCGCCACTATTGCTGGACCACCGCTGACTCCGAGTTACGCTCGGCTCCTCAGCGAAAAACAACTAGTGCGTGCATCCACTTCTGTATTTATACCCGCGCCGCGGGGGCGGAGTGTGTAATGCATTTCACGCACGCCAATTACATTGGCTCGTTTTAATAGTACTCAAAGATGACAGACTCTCTAAGCGTGATCCCAATCAGTCGACTACGTCTCCGTTCCCTCCTTCAGGGAACGAGGGTTACATACGTAACCGAGACGTTCTCTGTGCAATAGTCTAACCCCTCAGAAGTCATTAGTTCATTGTATAAGTCATTAAATGCAAAATGGTTGATCCAGTTGTCATAAACTGTCAAGCATATGTATTTTCAACACAAATTTTATTAGACTTTTTGTAAATGTGCCATTAATTGATGAATTGTGCAGGTGAATCTTGACTTTCACTAATGAAGAGAATGTAGATCAAACAATGAAAAACCAGTTCTCTGAAATAGCTCAAAGTTGCATCTCATGGACCTTCAATTGGCAAGCATATATACAGTGCTGCATGCAAAAGCAAAGGTCTGCCTAAGGGGTCTTTCCTGTGTTTGCCTTTCTAATGTTGTATTTTCGCCTTTGTGCCCCTATTTCTTTTTCTTTTCTATATCACAATAATATTGTAAAAAAAAAAAAAAAAAAGTCAGACCACTAGTAAAAGTGTAACCGTGAATCCTATCCAGTCTCTTTCAATCAATAACTCACGTACAGTAGTGTGTAAATTTGTACTTTTGAAATGGATTAATGGCATTCAGAAGAAGTGCAGCTTTGTACATTTCAATACAGTAACTGTCATCCAAACTGTTGCCATAGTTTACATCAGGTAATACTAACAGAGTGCAGTGTTTTATTGACAACATGACTAAGCATTTTGACTATCTTGTTTGTGAACAATGACACAAGGACTTTTCATTCTGATGGCACTGATATGTTCATTGACATAAATACTTACTTTTGAGAGATGAACTAAAGATTTTGAGTATGTTACAGGCTTTTGCAGGTAATCCAATGTGTGGTGCTGTTTGTAAGAGCTGTTTTGAGAATGCACATACTTTTTTGCAAATATTAAGAATGATTTGAGAAATGCACCAGCGACTGAGAAAAACTGTAATACGTTATTATGCTATTCCAAATTCAACCTTAGACAATTTATGCCAGTGTTGAAATATAAAAAGTATTTAAGTATTTAGATCACAGAGAAAATGACTGAGGATTATTATTAAAAAAAAATATATATATTAGTTAACAGTAAAGCAAAGAAACCAGCTATTCTTAGCTAATCTATAATTTTTTTCACCTGTAATAAGATAAACAAGAGAAGAAAAAAAAGGTGTGCATCATGTGGAGTCTTTTGTTCCCCTGCATGTATACAAGGTGTTTCATAAATCATTTTCATTAACGTCTGTTGATGACTTTTAAAATCATTTAAAGCCAGAAAATGTATTCGCACGCACGCACGCATGCACACACACACACACACACACATTTTCAGAAGACATTAGGGATGCTCAGGACAGGGTCTGTGCTGTGATATTAAGACTCTACATTGTTCTAGGCCAGTCAACCTTAACAAAGCAGAGTTAATGGTTCATACAGCAAATTTCAGAACAAAGTAGCTACAGACTCCATCTGCTAAGTGCACACTTAAAATCACTCTCACAGAAAAAAAATCTCGCCACTCTAAGAGGTTTCACTTCAGTAACCTCTAGGTCAAATTATTGCCACTTTGTCACTTAGATTTGTGGCGGGTAAAAAAAAGAGAGGGGACCTGTTTTGAGTCTTCAGAAATCTTTGTAGTATGAAGAGCTAGATAAATCTGTTTTGTACGATAGATAGACAGACAGACAGACAGACAGACAGACAGACAGACAGATAGATAGATAGATAGATAGATAGATAGATAGATAGATAGATAGATAGATAGATAGATAGATAGATAGATAGATAGATAGATAGATAGATAGATAGATAGATAGATAGATAGATAGATAGATAGATAGATAGATAGATAGATAGATAGATAGATAGATAGATAGATAGATAGATAGATAGATAGATAGTTTTCTTAGTTACTGATTATATCCTCATTTGTTTCTGTGGTTATTATTTAAAACTCCCTGTTTTGTTCAGTCCCTTGTTGGTTCTCGTTTCAGTTTGTGAGATTCATTAGACTTTTTCTGAGTTTTGTGGACTATAATAAAGACTGTTATTCCCTATACCCTTCGTCATGTGTTCCTACATCAGCCACGTGTGACATTTAAATGCTAACTTATTTCCATAAGCGATAGTCTGGGAGTTCATATCAATATGCAAGATATTCTAATAATAAAAAAGTCGTTATTGGGCAACAGCCCAAAGTGTAATAACCTGCTCTTCACTCTGAGACAATTTTCTTCATGGACAAAAATACTTGTTCTTAATTAAGGGTCTACCCTCATACAGGAGAGATGATAGAAGGTTTTCCCACTGACAGATCCATTAAATATCTTCATACATCCATCACAGAAGCTTAATCTACGTCAAGCTTCAAGCTTCCTTATTAAAGAATAATAATGTACTGTAGGTAGATTAGATTGTTGTTAGGAGGTTATTCCAAACTCTCTTCTTTTTTATGAGACCTCATACATTATCTAGTGATCACAAGACATCTTAAAGTTCTGTAAGGTCCTGGAGTCCTGTGATTGCACTGTAAAAAAAAAAAATTAACAAGGCAAATGAGGGTAATTATGAAAAACACCTGTGATAATTAAATTAATCTCCATGACAACTAAAGAGTGGCGGGGAAACTGAACAAAGGAACACATGTGACTGAAACAAACAAACTAAAAGTCCATGATAACAACACTAACTAAACATAATTGTGACAAAGTTACAGTTAAAAAAAAATTTCATATACTACTGAACTACTAAAATCTGTTTTGAACCTTTATAATACACTGCCAACCACCAAAACACAGGTGATGATGAGACAGCCACATGTACAATCAAACCTCACCACACTTTTCCACATGCTTCTATACATATATATAGAAGGTGCACGTTGTGATACACACAAATACAAAACACCATCAGGATGACACACATGACAGTAAAAAAATAATTGTAATAAACATAACAACATTAGATGAAATTCAAATTTGAAGTGTCACACTGGGATTTCTGGTAATTTTTCATTGTAAATTATAGTATGACGTTCTTTTTCTTTCCTCTTTTGCTCTCTATTTAAGAGTAGCTTAGTACTGATACAGACAATGCACTCTATAGTTTTCACTTGTCATTTTTTTCTTTATTCTTTATAATTTGTACCCAGTGACATTTGTAATACTGTAGATCAGACTACAACTTACTTCAGAAAATAAGAGTGTAGTGTGTACACTGTGTAAGAGTGTAAATGACATTTCTTCACATTTTTCTCAGTTTCTTTTTTCTAATTGACTTTTTGTGGCAAGAAATGTTAGGCAAACCTCTTTGTATCCAAATTCCCTTTTATCAAAGCACACACTCACCATCGTCCCCATCCACAAATGATTCTTGCATAGTGCTTAACCGCCAACCCTCCGACTGCTTGCCCTCATTCACCATGACATGATCAAAGTAACAGGTAGACTTCTGCATGAGGGAGCTGCCAAAATCAGTAATTTTCCAAAGCCATGGCTCAGGAGAACCAGCGTACGAGAGCTGCCAATGCATGCAGCCTCATTTTAATTGCACAGAAGAGAAGAAATTAAGTAGATGTTAGGGAATGAGACTAGTGTTGGCGATAGGGATATCTTCTTTTCCGCAAACCCCTGCCTTTTTTTTTCTTGCTAAAGGAGACTGATTTTGGTTTTAATGCATGACTGGATCCTTGCAGCCAATTTGAAGGTTCAGATACTAGCCGTATTTCAAGTAGGAATGACCTTTCCTGACATACTCTTTAATCACTCTTTTTCTTGTAGACCTCTGTGTTACGGCTGTGCTTTGTGCTTTTCCTCTGTGTGTGTGTGTTGTGTGTATGCTTCCCCAGCAGGTGTGCTGCGGAGTTGTGAGGAGTAGCTAATCAGGCGGATTGGTGACACCGGACGGACAGGTGTGGCCGTCCTTTAAGAGCGTCCTGTTTGGCGTCCTCTCGAGAGCGTTCCTTTCTATTTTGTCGATCCCTGGCCAGGACCGAGCGAGTGTGGCATCGCGGCGTGTTAAGACTTCTTGAGAAAATAAAGGATTATTGTGACCGTCTAAACGCCTTATTTCCTCCTTTATTGTTACTCCTTTTTTAGGAGTGTAACACTCTGTTTACCAAAACCAAATGTGCTGGCCGTTTCTGTAAATAACACTTGTGTCCAATTTTCTTTTTTTCTCTGTCCACTTCCTATTTGTGGTATCTGCCAGGAGTTAGTAAGCAATAAAACACATGAAACAGGAGTAGTGAACTTCATCCGTCTTGTTTACTCTTCACTTTCGTTCTCTCACGTTATGTCGTTACACAACACTTAAAAATAGTAGTCAACAATACAATGATATGAACACAAGAGACGGATCCTAATGTCTGCAAAAATCGAATGATTAGCAGTGACGATTACAGCCCACAGGGACTCTTTAGCACCACATTGTCCACAAATCTTTTTTCTTTGCTTTCCCATGCACAGTTAACACCGGCCGCAAATAGAAATGGTTCCCGTGGAGATTAGTCTAATTAAGATTTGCGTTGTAGTTCACTGTATCTTAATGTGTGCAACTAATTTTGGCCTTCACATCAGGCACTTCAGAAAGAGAGACAGCTTTGTTTATGCCCTGCTGCTAATATGAAGCGCCCATCAAAGTTTGCCATCATCAAGTACCATTTGGATTGGAACTTTTTTTCCTTCATTTTTTTTAACCGCTGTAGTCGTGTAAAGTGTAGTTGTGGTTACAGTTATAGCTTCTCCTAACGCATGAGGTTTATTTCATGTAATCATTGTAATTTGTGACCGTCATAAAATGGTTATTTAATTTTGTGTCTGAAGATTTTTCAGTTAGAATACAAAGTATAAGTGCACATTTAATACCCGAAATGAAACTAATGTTGATCTTTCGTTGGCTTAATTTTAAACTTATCCTCTCTCTTTTATAATGAGAGTAATTTATAAATATATAATATCTGGAGATTTCATTAAAGCAAGGGGCTCTTCAAAAAGCAAAATGAAGCGGGAGGGTCTGCACTCACAAAAGGTGAGTTAATGAATGCTTGTCTATGGCTTTAGCCCAGAGCTCTGCTCTCAGGTGGTCCTTTATCCCCGCAGTAGAGAGGAAAGACCTGCATTACAATCACATAACCAGCGGCCTTTGATCTAAATTCAGCTTATGTGATGATAAAGACGGTAAGAAGAGTCTGGCTGAAATTATATTAAATAGAGAAGCCAAAATGTTGTACCATTTTCTCTTTTAGTTAAAAGAAATTTTTCAAAAGATAACTAATAATTTGTATATGTTTTGCAATTGTTTTTCATGTCACCCACTAATTTTAACTCTAAACTGTAACAAGATATCGTAATTTTAAAGGTACAATATGGTAAAAATGCTACTGATTGGTTAATAGTAAGTTTCCTTACAATAGAAAGAGAAAAACTGCAATAGATGTAATTTTAATGTTAAATTTACAGTGAAAAGCTGTTCTAACATATTATTATGAATTAATATATGTATGTATATATATATATATATATATATATACACTCACCGGCCACTTTATTAGGTACCCCATGCTAGTAACGGGTTGGACCCCCTTTTGCCTTCAGAACTGCCTCAATTCTTCGTGGCATAGATTCAACAAGGTGCTGGAAGCATTCTTCAGGGAGTTTGGTCCATATTGACATGATGGCATCACACAGTTGCCGCAGATTTGTCGGCTGCACATCCATGATGCGAATCTCCCGTTCCACCACATCCCAAAGATGCTCTATTGGATTGAGATCTGGTGACTGTGGAGGCCATTTTAGTACAGTGAACTCATTGTCATGTTCAAGAAAACCAATTTGAAATGATTCGAGCTTTGTGCCATGGTGCATTATCCTGCTGGAAGTAGCCATCAGAGGATGGGTACATGGTGGCCATAAAGGGATGGACATGGTCAGAAACAATGCTCAGGTAGGCCGTGGCATTTAAACGATGCCAAATTGGCACTAAGGGGCCTAAAGTGTGCCAAGAAAACATCCCCCACACCATTACACCACCACCACCAGCCTGCTCAGTGGTAACAAGGCATGATGGATCCATGTTCTCATTCTGTTTACGCCAAATTCTGACTCTACCATCTGAATGTCTCAACAGAAATCGAGACTCATCAGACCAGGCAACATTTTTCCAGTCTTCAACTGTCCAATTTTGGTGAGCTCTTGCAAATTGTAGCCTCTTTTTCCTATTTGTAGTGGAGATGAGTGGTACCCGGTGGGGTCTTCTGAGATGCTCCAGAGATGCTCTTCTGCCCACCTTGGTTGTAACGGGTGGTTATTTGAGTCACTGTTGCCCTTCTATCAGCTCGAACCAGTCTGGCCATTCTCCTCTGACCTCTGGCATCAACAAGGCATTTCCGCCCACAGAACTGCCGCTCACTGGATGTTTTTTCTTTTTCGGACCATTCTCTGTAAACCCTAGAGATGGTTGTGCGTGAAAATCCCAGTAGATTAGCAGTTTCTGAAATACTCAGACCAGCCCTTCTGGCACCAACAATCATGCCACGTTCAAAGTCACTCAAATCACCTTTCTTCCCCATACTGATGCTCGGTTTGAACTGCAGGAGATTGTCTTGACCATGTCTACATGCCTAAATGCATTGAGTTGCCGCCATGTGATTGGCTGCTTAGAAATTAAGTGTTAACGAGCAGTTGGACAGGTGTACCTAATAAAGTGGCCGGTGAGTGTATATATATATTATAACTAGTTGCTTATTACTGTCACGGGTGGTTGCTGGCAGACAGATGAGGAAGACGTACAGTATACAATTCAATTCAAAAGGTTTATTCTCTAAAGATCCAGCAGGAACGCAAACGGATAGCAACACACACTGAACATAGACAATACCGGACACTGGACTGAAACAGAACTTAACTTATACTACAGGGCTGTTGAATGCTTGATTCTGATTGGTTGAGAACGTTCTAAGGTGTGCAATTATTTTCAGGGAAACGCACGGCTAAAGTAGTTCCAGGCAGGTTTGACCGCATTACAGGTCCATATCACTGCGCGTAGTTAACTGGAATAACGGAAAATAGGATACAATTCATAACAAGAAAAAACATGCAGCCCCATGCGCTTGATCTGCAGTTTTCGATGTCTAACTTCACAATCAATGGACACATACAGTTTAATTTTAATAAATAAAGTATGTAGTCCTATCTATAGGCTAAATAGAAAATTAAATTGAATAGGCTATATAAATAAATTGATAGTCCTGCTGGGTTTTCGTAATTATTCCAGATAATATTACAAATAAATAATTATTGATAGGCCTACTTGTTAAAAGGGCTTTATGTGTTTCATTCATTGGGTTATCTACTGTCAATTATAGAAAACAAGAATGAGCGAATTAATTACAACAAATTTAATTAATAAATAAATAATAATATTGACGCACATGCTTTTCTGTCTCATTATTGCAACATCTCTCTCTCTCTCTCTCTCTCTCTCTCTCTCTCTCTCTCTCTCTCTCTCTCTCTCTCTCTCTAATAACGGCATTAATAACTGCATAGAGCCGGGACACACTGACTAAGGCCAGTTATGAATGTAATTTGATACTTATGACTGATCATGCCCAAACGTGTGTTCAGCGCGTTCAGTCTGTAGCCTATTCACAGTCTGTGTTTAAGACCTGCTACAGTCGATGGAAACAGTCAGTCTTCGAATGTTTCAGCAAGTGTGTCCCCATCATTAGTCTGCTATCAGTGGCTCAAACCTCCGTTACTAACTCTAAAATGACGTTTTGGAATTAGCAACGGAGGCATGGGATTAGATGCGTAAGAAATTAGTCCTACATACAAGAGCGTTTTAATGACAAAAACTTGACAAACGTCTTGAAATGCATCGAGGTAGTGGAGAGATGGTGAAGATCTTGGAAGCCATGACGGAGCCGCAGCGACGACCTCCTGAGAGCGAGGTGGAGATCCGGAGGTCTGAGGGCAAGTTGGAGCGACCAAGGTTGGAGGTGGAGCCTGAGGTAGGGCGGAGCAAGCCGTAGCAGAAGGGGTAGAGGGCAAGAGAGCAGCGGACGGTCCGCAAGTCTGCAGCAGAGGTGAAGCGATGTCTGACCTCGGTGGAGCCGTCGTGCCGAGGGAGTCCGGCGAGACCGAATGCCCGATGGTCCACGCCGAGGTCGAGGGTGGAAGGAGCACAGGTTCGGGAGCCAGGGCGACAGGACGAGGCAGAGCGTAGCGCACCGAGGCTGCAGGTGGAGCCTCGGGCTCCTCATACACAGGAGAAGATGGTTCCTGAAAGGTCCGAGGTGGGGGAGAGACTGAAGTCCAATGCAGAAACCAAAAAAAAAAAAAAGTTTTTGGGATAGTTTGGAGAGGTGGTGGGAGAGGGAGGCTGGGCGGGGCTAACAAGACAGGCAGGGGGGGGGGGTTGGCGGGGCTCACTTCCGAACCCTCGACGTCCACCAGCACTATCTCGGTGATGGATGGCTCGGCCGGCTCACACACCTGGTCAGGTGCGCGCTGCTCGGGCTCCGTGGCGATGTGGTCCTCGGTCGCTCTTGTGGGCGTGGGCTCATTCATCGAGCTACCTGCGGTGGGCTCAGGTCGACGATCCTCGCCGTCTGGGTGGTTCTGGCTGGGCACTGGATGGGGAGAGGGGCTGGCGCCATCCTCGAAGGTGAACGCAGATCCGCAGGACGCCAGCACCCACTCCACATATGACGCGAAGCTCCCTCGAGGATCCTCCCCAGACAACTGTGCACGTGTGGCAGCGTTGAGTCCGACATGCAGGAACGTGCACAGGCAGTTGTCCGGGAAGGTGGTCTGATGGGCGAGATCCAAAAATTCTTCTAAATGTTCCTCCAGAGAGCATTCTCCCTGCTCAAGGCACATGAGTATTACTGCTGGAAAGTCCATGGTGCAAGCAGGGCCCAGGGGTGAAAATGGAACAAAAACACTGAGCACGAAAACGGGGGGAAAAAAAGAAAATTCTGCAAACGCGTTCACTTGTTTGGTCCGCTATTCTGTCACGGGTGATTTATTCTCTAAAGATCCAACAGGAAGGCAAATGGATAGCAACACACACTGAACATAGACAATACCGGACACTGGACTGAAACAGAACTGAACATACTGTATATACAGCTGTTAATGATGGTGACTGATGAGTGCACAGCTGAACGTGATTGGTGTCCGTGACAACAGATGAGTGACGTAGGCAGGTGATGACAAAACATAACGAGTCCAAACTAACGTGAATGTGACAACAATTGCCATGCATATTACTAGGATACTGGCTTTTTATTAGTACTTTTAAAGAACATATTAATGCCTTATTCTGAATGACCTTCTTCTACATCCCTTAGTCCTACCCAATACCTAAACTTAACAACTCACTAACTATTAATAAGCAGTAATTAGGAGTTTATTGAGGCAACAGATACATTTGAATTTGGAGCAGAAAATTCTCAAATTATTCAGACACACAAAAGCAGAGTAAGAAAATAACACACATTTATACAATTGCACTTTTGACATCTGGTTACTATACTGTCCTTCTATTCCAGCAGCACTTTCATTCCAGACACAAAGTTAGTGTTAGGACAAAATAACACGCCTTATAACAATGTTATAACATCTATGTTCTGGCTTCCCTCCTTCATTGTGTTTTTGGTTCTGTCCTGTGATCTAGTTTTCCTCAGTCTGTTTAATTAGTTATTATATTCACTTGTGTCTTGTTAATTACCTCATTAGTTCACTGTGTTGTTCATGATTATAAGCTTTCAGTTCTCCCTAAGGGGCTGTTTACACTACACCGTTTTCAACTAAAAACGTAAAAATTTGTATGCGTTTTGGCCGTTCGTTTACACAACAACAGCGTTTTGGGTGCCTGACAACGCAAAGTTTTGAAAACGGGTTTCAAAGTGCACGTTTTTGAGAACAGTTTCCGGGTAAACAACAAAAATGACGTCATGCACATTCGTATTACGCGTTCAGTCTATAGTGTTTCATCGCCATAATGGCTTGGCAGCAGAATACAGCGTTTTTAGTCGTTTTTGCCAATCCGTGTGAATGGGGTGTCTTTACGCAGAAAACTCAAAGGAAAAACTTCTCAGTTTTAAGCATATCGTTGTCATGTAAACGTGCCCTTAGTGTTTGTCGGTTCTTGTTAACGTTAGCGTGTGTGATTTACTTTTGTTATTAAAGTCTGTCTCCTAGTATTATTCCTCGTCTTCGTGTACTTATATACCACGTTCCGTGACAAATGTACCACATTGATCCTGGCTTGTTTTGTTTTTGTGCATGACTTTGTTTGGTGTGACCTTTCTAGAAAAGCCTGTAGATATAAGCCATCTCTGTGACTATGAAATAGTAATGCGCTGTTGATGTTAGCAGAGCTGACGGATGTGGCTTTTGAGAGATCTTATCTAACTGTGAGGTTCAACTGACATGATGTCTCATTTCATTTACTTTGACAGCACTGGATACATGTTTTGGATCAAACCAGTATATGTACTGTATTCGAAGAGATGCACTGTACTTGTATTTAATTACATAGTGCAAAGTTATTCTATAAATAAGTAGATAGAAAAGTAAATAGAATAGAACAAAATCCACTGATAGCCACACACACAGAATGAGTTTGAATAGTGCACATAAACTATGGTTTAAGGTCAGTACAAATTGTTGAAAGAAAACGTATTATTACTCAGCAAGGATGCATTAAATTGATCAAAAGTGAGAGTAAAGACTTTTACATAGTTACAAAAATTACCGTAACAGATTGTTTATGTAGCATCTAAACGGTAAAATAATTTACCTGCACAGCTTTAGAAACAAAAATCTTTGCAAATCCCTTATATTATATTTGTTATAAATACAGTTGTGTAGTTCTATTTTACTGCAAAAAAACTAAAATAAATTAAATCCTAAGAAAATCTTAATAAAACCAATCACTTCTCAACTATATATAAAAACAGACAATGTACAGTAATAATAGTTTAGTTACATTATATTATACATATTTTATGTATAATAATAATAAAAAATAATAAAACGTGTTAGTTGCATGAATTCAATATTTTATGAACCCTGAAGTTATTTTCTTTGTGTTATAGTTTGGTTTTGTTCGGTTCCTGTTTGCCTAAGTCCCCTGTCATTGTTAGCTTCCTTGAGTGTTGTAAAACCACACTGACACCTGACAGAAGTATTAATAAACATTTATTCTTTACATTATATTTTCATTCAGTTGTTTGTGGGGAAATGCCAACACCTTCGATGCTGTCAGTGTCTTGATGTTTGAATACCTTTCAAATACCTATGATTACTAATCAGATCATATGGCATATTTGATTAGTAACAATACAAAAAATAAAGTTAAACAGAAAGCAGGCTTTGTGGGCCAAATACGTTCAAACATATTAAACAAACAATAACTGAATGAGCATTGTGGAATGGGACACTTACTGAATAGTATTTTCATGGATCGGTAACTGTATTTTTGGCAACACAATTAAGGGGGGGGGGGGGGGGGGGGGGGGGGGGGGGGGGTTATAACAAAGAAGCATTTGATTATTGGTTTCTTCTCAAAGGAACAATTTCACTGTTTCCACTCCACAAATGTTGTGTTCAAATCCTAATTGTGCCGGGGGGAGAATGGACATGAACAGAGCGTCTGTGAGCACATATGTGCATCTCAGCTAACACTTGACCCTCTTTTCTTTATCGTATCCTCTCTTCTCCATGCTAATTAATGAGCGAGCTGAAAAATAACGAAGAAAAAAAAACTGATGCCGGTCAGCATCTATCCACCGAGTCGTTCTGAAATGCAATCTGTCTCTCCTCCCTCCCCGTCCCTCTGTCCCAGGTGAAATGAAACATTCGTCTTTCTCTTCTCCAACTGGCAGTGGTTTTCTCTGGGGCTTTTCTGTCCATCTCTCGCTGCTCTGTCACATCACTGTTAGAGACAGCTTTCTTCCACACTTGCCTTATGTATTATTGACGGGGAGACTCAGTGCCTTCTACTTTGTCTTTGTGTAGGCCTAAAGGCTCTCTAAAGGATCTGTTTAAACACTCAGCATGAGAAGGCAAAGGTAAAATGAGTGAGGGTGTCTGGATCTGACTGTTACTGGGCTACCAGGAACCATCCTGGGACTCAATACACTCAGTGTTATCGGACAGAGCACCTTTTGAATGTTTTATGAAATTCAGGCAGACAGACTGGACTAAGACTCCTGGGCTCTGGATTTCAACTGCTTGACAAGATTGTGACTTGTTTAACACTTTGTGATGATGTATCGCTACTCTAGGTTCGAATGCACAAACAAAACGGCTTCCCGACATGCAAATAGGCTCATCTGAAGAGAATGAATGAATGAATGAATGAATGAATGAATAATTTATTTCTTTTATTTCTTTTTCCTCTTCAGGACATGATTATTAGTAACAGAACATATTTTTACAAGATAATAAGAACAAAATCTCAGCATGACTGTTCAAAAGAAAAGAAAAAATATAGAAAAAAAAGGAGAAGGAAGAAGCTAACTTATATTTACCTTCCCCTTTTACACATCTAGCTTTGAAACAGATACTGTTTTCTCTTTACAAAATATCATAATTTATACTTATTGAGAGAGAGAGAAAAACGTAATCATTTGAAGTACCTTTATCTAAAAATAAATCACACAATACAATTATAAAAAGAGAAAGAAAAACAAAAAAAATTAAAAAATAAACACAAAATGTAATACTAACAATAATATAAATATTAATGAAATGGCAAGAAACAGACTGTTTGGTAATTCAAATCAACCTCTTGAAGAAGAAATGAGACATGAGACATTTGTCCCAAGTCCACCTTAATTTATATACTTTTCTAATATAGACATTTTAAACCTTCTTTTAAATTGCACAATATGATTGCTTTCCTTAATTGTTACAGGTAAATTATTCCACAGCCTGACCCCATTGACAGATATGCACATGCTTTTGAGTGTGGTACAAGCCATTGATTGAGAGAGATCTTCCTAAATTATATCTCCTATCTCTTTCCTTAAACCATTTTTGAATATTACTAGGAAGTACTTTGTTTTTAGCTTTGTACATAATTTGTGTGGTCTTAAGATCCACTATGTCTTTAAATTGTAATGTTTGCAATGTTAAAAATAAATCATTTGTATGTACTAACCAACATTGTAGATTATTCTGCATTGTGCATATCGTCTTAAGGGTGGTGTTATAGGTATTGCCCCACACTTCTGTACAGTAGTGCAAATAAGGAAGAAAAAGCGTGCAGTATAAAATTTACATTGTATCTCGGTTCAATATGTGTCTCACTTTACAAAATATACCATTAATCTTTGCCAATTTAGAACTAATATAGTTGACTTGTGGTTTCCAGCTTAGTTTGTGATCAATTATTACTCCTAAAAAGGAGTTTTCATAGACTCTTTCTACTCTGGAATTATCACACAGTACTTCAATAGTTAAGAGACAGATAGCAAATGCAGCGACGGGCAGAAAACATCCTTCCTCGTCAAAATTTGATCAAAGAGTCTATTTAGTGATAACGCTATTTTCAGCGCTGTTGAACAGCCATCTTGCATTTCTTGACATCTTCACATCCACTGACTTCTCATTTGCGATGTTGATAGTCCATGACGTTATTCTAGTTTTTAATCTTCAGGGTTTCGAAGCATATTTTGCCATCTTGAAAGATGTATCAATCATGCTCTTCTAAACTGTGTGGATGTGAATTAATGCAGCTCAAAGCTGAATTAATGAATCGAGTGTATAGTCTTCACATCATTTACATCATATTATTGGCTAACTGGTTAAAGATCTCTTTTAGACGGAAATCCAGTTTTTAAACAGAGACATTAATTTATCTGCACACTGTGGGGTCATTTTGCATTGTCTATTAGCAGTGATGAAGAAGCTACTTCGCTACTGCAAGTTATACTTCTAAAGTACTACTCATATTGTAAAGCAGTTAAACTAGTTAAGCTATTTTAGATGGCAATATCTTGTTAAATATGAAACCGGCAGATGATATATTTCATTTTTACATTCAGCAGAGAATTTATCTACCAAATCAATGAAGATCTTAATTAAGTTGACAGCATTAAAACATTTATATATACACTACCGTTCAAAAGTTTGGGGTCGGTACGATTTTAAATACTTTTAAAAGAATTCTCTTCTGCTAACCATGGCTGCGCTTATTTGATTAAAAATACAACAAAAATCAGTTATAGTATTAAATATCATTCCAGTGTAAATCAGCTGTTTTCTGTGGGAATATATAGTAAAGTGTAATTTATTCCTGTGATCAAATCTGAATTTTCAGCATCACCAGTGCCAGTGTCTTCAGTGTCAAATTATCCTTTACAAATCAGTATAATATGAGGATTTGATGCTCAAGAAACATTTATTATTATTATCAATGTTGAAACAGTTGTTGGTCTGTCAGTTTTATTTTATTTTTTATTTATTTTTTTTTGGATTCTTTGATGAATAGGAAATTCAAAAGAACAGCATTTGTTTGAAATAGAATCTTTTGTAACATTATAAATGTCTTTACTGTCCTTGATAAATAAAAGTATTGATTTCTTTCCTCCAAAAAATACAAATAAAATTCTCACTGACCCCAAACTTTTGAACGGTAGTGTATGTATATATAATAAAACATTGGTTCATTCAGCAGTTTATGTAAACTATCTGATAAAAAACAATCCACCAATTTGTGTCAATGAATCGTTTTTGAGCAGATTCTTGTACATGAATGAACTGATTCACTAAAATGAATCAGACATTCAAGTGCTCCTAAAGAAGGTTTATAATAAGTGAGGAAAGTTATACATATATTATACTCACAACTGTAATCTGTATTACTTTTTTTTTCTTTTCTTTTTTGGAACACAAAGGTGACATTTTGAAGAAAGCTGGTAACCAAACCATTTTTGTGCCAATTAGCTTGGATTGTATGGGCACAAAACACTGAGACATTTCTCAAAATATCTTCTTTTAATATCATTACATTAAAAAAAAATGTATATTGCACAGAAAAAAAACGTTGTGCAATCGTTTGATGATATGTTATAAAACACTGGCTTCTCACTGATTCTGCTTCAGAACATAATGATTAACAGTGCAAATTGAAAACATCTGGCATCATAAATACTGTTTTATGAATAACTGACAGGATGAATACATTCCCGTCAGTCCTGCCATAGGCTGTAAATTGATTTAGCTGGAGCAGTACTCCAGTGATACCTATGAGTCAGTTTTAGAGACATGGTTTAACCAAAGCCTCATTTGTCTGTGGAGTTCTCATGCAAACAGTGATTATTGACACTTTAAATCCATATGCACATACAAACCCAGCAAAAGCAATGAGTTTAAGTGTTAGATCTGAGGCATAGTATGCTCTCCAGTGACAGCACTGATCTCAGATGTGGCTGGTAAATATGCTGATGCAACAGGAGCTATAGTGCAAATGCACACATATATATATATATATATATATATAAAAAAAAGTATAATGCAACACAGGTTTTAAAGTTAAGTGTTGCAAACCTAGCACAATGGTGTTGTGCAGGCCAGCAAATTAATGCAAATAGAGCAGAATACTCTCCTTTAATGTGGTCAGGCAATATATAAGTGGGATATTTCTTTAATAACTCTGTAAATTCTCTGTATATCTGCTGGTGGTTGGAAAATACATTAATCTATACAGTGAGGGGGTACAAGTTCAATAAACCCTCATGATCTGTTGAGATTGTTTTCACAGTTGGGGACCCAGAAACTCAAATGATGTATGTGTAAGAATGATAATAGTATTCTTATAATCAAAATGAACCTCTTATTTTCCCTTTAAATTCTTTAAATATGTTCATCTGACCTTATTAAAACCCACTATCCTGTTAAAGTTATGGTGGAAGCTGCATTGTTTCAGGTGTTATGGGATGGCATATTGGTGCCTATTTAAAACTTATAACCATATATTTTATTTAGTGATATGTCAATATACCATATCAAAATATCTACTTGAACTATCAATTTCTGATTTTTACCTTAAAATATATTGATGATCACCACAGTAATACTTACTTTTAATAATAACAGAAAATGTACAAAATACACTAACGTACATAACTGATATAACAAGAAGAACAAACAAAACAAGAAGTAACACAATTATTTATATAAAATCATATGTGAGGTGGGTCTTCTGGGAATGTCATTTCACTGTTTTTTGCTGTAAATTCTGCAATGAATAGTTTTTACTTCAATACATCTTACAGTATTTTACATAAATAATTTATAGTGTGACATAAACCCTTTAAAGTTTTTCTGCAGCTTAAACTATTTATCTATAAACATTTTTATAGCGATGTTATTATTAAATATGATAAAATAAAACGGTTGTATATTAATTTATAATGAATGTAACTGTATGTATACTTGCATTATACATAGATAAAGATAATAAAACATACCATGTAAACAGGCAGGTGTGTGGACATGAATCAGACCATTCATGTTTTATGACCCCAAACTTCAACTATAAGTTATGTAGAATTTTTCCATGGAGGACGTTTAACCCTTAAACGCATACCTCGTGTCTTTATCGACCAGGGACGTCATTTACCCTCCCCACTGATTAAAATTTTTAAAGTTAGACATCAACCTCATTATTATTCTGTGATCTATTCATTATAAACAATATAACAAGAAAAGAAAAAGTCATGAAATAATGTCTAATTAAATCAATTTAATTGTTTGTAAAAAGTGTATAGGGTTTTCTAGCGACCCGAGGGATGTAATAGTGTAAAAGTATATTTTTTCTGTGCAATAATAATTGAATCTCTGATGACTGCTCAAATTGAACCCTTCCAAGTTCCAAAAGGTAACAAAATATTATTAGTATTTATTATTTTGTAATTGCTGTTAAAATATCAGGAGAGTTTTATACTATTGTGGCAGTTAGAGATCAACACGTGTACCATATAGATCTGGGTCGATAAAGACCCGAATATGTAATAATGACTGGCAAAACATTCATAGATTTAAAGGTTAACTTTTTTTTATCAAGTTGAAATTTTGTCTATAATCCGTAAAATTAGGAACAGTCATGAAGAATCTGAGACTTCAATGTTCAGTATTTTTGGAGCTACTGTCCTAAAATGGCCCTGGAATCCCAAACAGAACATGAGGGTTGCTGTAGCAGCATTACAAGGTATAATCAAACACGAGAGATCTAGTGAAAGGAGCTTTATCACATTCTCAGATACTCGGGGGAGAAGGAGGGGTGCTGACATCTGACCCTTGCAGTTATATTGATTGCTCTTGTCTGCTCTGAGGGGACAGAGATGTGAGTGATGGGTAGTGTTTATCCTCACCACAGAGACACTTCCCTCCTCCTCTGCTACATTACCATCAAATCAGTTACACAACAATTTCCTGACTGTCGGTGTCACATACACGCAAACAATTCTTTGATTGCAGTGTCTCACAGTCTTCTTATTAAGATGTCAACTCAGTCTGCTGCTATTACACACGTAATTTCAAGGTGAACTTTACGAGCTGTACATGCTCTTCTCTGACAAAGAGATGGAATAGAACGACGCACAGCCCTGTAAACAGTATAGCATTATATTATGAGCCTTAAACAAATTTGCAAACTCACAATCAGCCATTTAGCATAATTAATTAACAGGCACTTAGCCACTTAGCTGCTGCACTTAATTCATTTATCAAAGACTGCTGACATAGTAAAGGCACACAGCTTTTACTTAAATAAGCATAACTATGGCTTTTAATGGGATTTTACATTTCTTGCAATTAAATGAGTGTCATTTCTTCCTATATTTTGGTGTTCCAACTGGACCCAAAATGCATTGCAAATAAGTTCCAGCTGAGCAGATGGCACTGAGATGAATGGGCATGTTACTGGATAGTTCTCTGCAGGTATTACAGACCTCCTGTAAAACAATGGAAGGCATGGAAAGCTATTTGAAAACATGTTTTTGCAATTACACTCAAAAAAATGATATGTTGGCTTTAATTAATTTTATTTCGTCAACAGGTTCCACATAACTAGGTTATGTTAAACAAACATAATTTGTTATGTAACTTCAACATAATTTGTTCATTTAACTTCAACATAATTTGTTCATGTAACTTCAACATCATGGAATTAAGTCATTTTAAGCAACCCTATTAAAGTAAAAAATAGATTTTTTTAAAGGCTTCATGACATGATTCGGGTATTTTTTATATTCATTCATTCATTGATATTTCATTTATTTTAGTAACACATAATTAAATTGTTAGACTATAGCTAGCTATTTGCTAGCAGTAGCACATATTAGTATCTTAAATGCTAAGATTAACATGCTCAGTCAACCAAACAGTTGAAATAATTAAATCAGTCCACAGCCAAACAAAATGCTCCACTCTTCTCCACAATGGTAACCCACTGTAATTTAAATGGTGCTAATAATTCAAATGTAATTGAAGATTAAACACAATTACACACTATCAAGCCTTCCCCTTTTGTCATTTTCTCAAAAAAAAACATAAAATAACACTTAATTTTAACATTTATTCTCTCTTAATTCAACAATATGCAAAGCATGCTGGGCACTAACAAGCACCGCCCAGTTTTAGTTAATGCAACACAAATCAATCATGTAATCCAACACAAGTGGATTAAGTAAACTTGAATGTTACATATATTTAAGCAGATTGAACACAATCAAATTAAGTTCGGGCAAAATGGCAGTTGGCTCGCATTATACTGCCACCCTCTGGATGTAAGAATTTTTCACTTAACATAAATGGTTTGTGTTTAGGCAACGCATTAGGATTTTGTACTGTTAAGTTGAGACATAATTACGTGGATCTTACTAGAAAAAAAACATTTCAAGTCAAAAAACACAATTATTATAAGTAAACTAAATATAAATATATTATGTAAAGTGCACAACCTTCCTAGTTCATTTTTTTTTGTGTGTACTTTTGATGCTGAAATTGTACACATCACCTTTAAACACGAGATGCTATATTGACATTGAAAACTAATATGAAGATGATTATGGTGCAATCTTTACGGGAGAAGGAGGCAGAGACGTACAATGGTGAGAACAGGGAATGATTTTACTAAAATAACAGGTTTCAGATAATTAAATGTTACGTTACATGTTTGACTGAATGATTAGATATTCAGGTGGAGATGACACAGCTGTTTCGGTACAAAATGAGTTTTAACATAAATGAAAGATGATCGTAAACATACATTTAGTGATAAATATATGCAGTAATGAAAGATGGAATATTTCCGTTATGGAAAGAGAAGAGGATATGTTTCATTTACTCATTTATTTTCTCAAATAAAGTTTAGTATGCCGGAATGTGTTTTATTGGTTTCCTGACTTTCTGTGTCTCCGCAATTACTCACAATTTTAGTCCAATAAAGCGAGGCAAATTCACTCTCACTTCACTTCATTATCAATATTTTTTTGTTTTGTACAATGTTGCAAGAACAAAACACATTTATGATACTTAAACATTTATAAATAAATAGTTATTTATATTATTCACTCTCTGATTTTTTTTATTTTATTTTTTTTGCAAAAATTGTATCTTTAGGCAAACAACAGCTTGTCACTGGGACAGTACACTTAAAGGAACACCTTTGTATCTTATTTACCCCTAAAGGTTCATAGCAGTATCTTAAGGGTATGTATAATCAGAGGTACAAATATGCACCTTTTAGGGGTTGATAAGGAACAAAGTTGTCCCTTTAAGGGCACTGCCCCAGTAACAAGCTGTTGTACCCCTAAAGGTGCAATTTTATATGCATTATAAATGTTACGCAAATGCAAAGTTCATGAAACTGTATATCCATGGAAACCTCAATAAGTTTTGGAGTGTTCTTAAAATGAATGCAACAGATCCATACATCAGAAATTCTAATTATAGAGGAAGTGGACTGGTGAATTTCACAAGATATGTGGTGTCCTTGAAGACAACGAAAACCATTCAGGGTTTGTAGTTAAAATCTAGTATTATCCACCCGTGTGTGTTTGTGTGTTAGAGGATTGGCAGGGAGCTGATGATTTGAAGCTTAGGTTCCCCTCTGAGGGATGATTTCAGACCCATAACTTTGGACAGCTTCAAAGTATTAAAGTTCCTGCAAGGAAAAAAAAAGGTTCAGAGCAATATGTTGCTAGGCAGCTGATGTGGTGTAATCTTAAGCCTTCGCCTAGGATACAGAAGTGTGTGTATGTATGCGTGTGTGTGTGTGTGTGTGTGTGTGTGTGTGTGTGTGTGTGTGTGTGTGTGTGTGTGTGTGTGTGTGTGTGTGTGTGTGTGTGTGTGTGTGTGTGTGTGTGTGTGTGTGTGTGTGTGTGTGTGTGTGGCCTGGTAAACCCTACGTTATGGGGACAAAATGTCCCCACAAGGATGGCAATATCCGAAATCCTTGTTCGTGTGGGGACATTTTTTGGTCTCCATGAGGAAATCAGCTTATAAATCATACTAAGTGATGTTGTTTAAAAAATGTAAAAATGCAGAATGTTTCCTGTGATGGGTAGGTTTAGGGATAGGGTTAGTGTAAGGGAATAGAATATACAGTCTGTACAGTATAAAAATCATTATGTCTATGGAAAGTCCCCATAAAACATGAAAACACAACATGTGTGTGTGTGTGTGTGTGTGTGTGTGTGTGTGTGTGTGTGTGTGTGTGTGTGTGTGTGTGTGTGTGTGTGTGTGTGTGTGTGTGTGAATATATATTGAAATGAAAATTGCATCCTGGTTGGCACGGATATGCAATGCCTTAAAGGACTACTTCAACAAATTGTTGTTTCAAACCAACTTTTCTGTATAATGAAAGTGAATAAGGCCTGGAGCTGTCAAGTAAAGTTACAAAAAAACAGAAATAAACATAACATAAAAGTGGAAGAAAGATAGTTACATGAGTTTGGAATGACATGAATCTGAGAAAATGGCGACAGAATTTGTATTTTTAGGTCCACTTTCCCTTTAAACTCACCAGAGTCATTTAAAGTCTCTGCCCATGTAGAGTCAATTTATGTAGATTTACAGCAATCTTAACCAATTAGATGACATCTCAATCATACAGGGGGGAAAAGCTGCAAAGTATGAAAATTTAAAGCAGCAAGCCATTGAAAGAAGCCCCGTACTTCATTCAGTATCCAACTGCCATTTAGTAGCTACTGCTGAGACTTTAAAACCAACTGCACATTGTTTCTTTCTTTCTTTCTTTCTTTCTTTCTTTCTTTCTTTCTTTCTTTCTTTCTTTCTTTCTTTCTTTCTTTCTTTCTTTCTTTCTTTCTTTCTTTCTTTCAAATGCTTTTTGGTTAAACGTTGGGATCAGATTGAATACTCATTCTGCCAATCTGCTAGTTATATAGATCTGAGATATGTATGCAGCCACTGTCACTGTGCTCTGGATCGATCAGACTGTACTCTATATGTTGTAAATTGCACAGAAGTATCCTCTAAATCAATATCTCTGTATCTAAGCACACAGGGCCAGGCCATCAGTGTGTGTACAAATAGAACATGTGGAGACAGGCTAAGCAGTTGAATCCACAGAGGTCAATGCTAGGGCTAATAACAAGCTCTGATTTATGATTGCGGCTAGACACAGACAGAGAGATAGACAGATGGTAAAGTTTACAACTAGATATAAATCTGCTGAAACTACTGTAACTCTCAGCTGATTTCAATCAGGCCACCAATGAGTTCAGATTATAAATGTACCTTATGAAATGGTCAGCTTTGAGTAAGTTAAAATAAGTGCCTGTGTTAATTGGAGGAGCATTTTCATTCTAGACAGAGTATGATTGGGGGGGGAATAGATATACATGTGAGTATATTTTAAAAGACTGTACATTTTAAATGTTTTAAATTGACTAAAAACAGATTTAGGAGCAGACAAGAGGGCCTAGATGCTAAAAGAAATGGTTGCAACCCATTCTCACTCCCAAGGCATCAAAAACTGAAGCATGGTCAAGCGCCCCCGGCATCACAATAAAGACGCCAAAGACCAGATGTTGGTAAGTAGTCGTAAATACGCTGTCCTTATGTTTGTTATAATGTATTTTCTGTTTGTCGATATTAATCAGATTAGCTCCCTCATGTTCAGTCACTGCATTATATCTGTTCCACTGAGGCTTTGCGTCTCGTTGATTTCTTTCAACAGCTTACTAAACTACGATGAATAAACAATGCCTGTCACGTGACGTGCTATACCTTCAATCAGTTAATCATATTCATATCAGGTTCAAAGTATTAAAATTAGTTCCAAAGTGGTAATTGTAGTAGAAGCACAGTCAAAACAACACTTACCATGCTTTTAAAGGTGCAGTGTGTGATTTTTGGCGGCATCTAGCGGTTCGGTTGCACTAATGGCTCAGCCCACTGCTCACCCCACCCTTTCGAAGAAGCTACGTAGGCTAAAACGGGACAAACATATCGTCGTCTGAGACAGCAGAGAATAGCCAGAATAAGCCAAGAGTGTGTAACATTGTCACTGTTTCTGTACCACGGTCCATTATAAACCACATCATGGATAAAGTTTACAAAGCCATAGTCAGGTGAGGATCAAGGATCTTAATACAGTATATAATATAATAATAGTAAAAAAGCTGATTGTCTCACAAACGTAACCAGCACATTTCTCCCCACAAGGCAAACCCATAATACAGCAGCGAGGGAGAAGAACCACATGAAGCTATGCAACTATATATTTTTTCTAACAGGGTAGTCAAAGTTTAGCTGGCTAATATCAGCTGTTACTGTGGCTGAGCTGGTTAAAGCGTTAAGCCTTGTTTAAACTCGACGCGTCCGCATGAGTGCAAAGGTGCGCGCGGCAAAAATGACATGATTGTAACAGAGCGCGCCTCCGCATCCCCTAGACACCATTTACTACACACAATAGGCTTTTTTTTTCTGATTTTGAAAACTCTTCGCGATCAACTTAAAATGCTTCCAAGATCAACTTGTCGACCGCGATCGACGGGTTGGTGATTCCTGTAACGTTACTGTTTTACGGTCAATGACAAGAGTACTAATCAGCTGGCTCACGAACGTAACCAGCACATTTATCCCCACATAGCAAAGCCATAACACAGCGAGGGAGAAGAACTAAGTTACATGAAACAATCCAACTACATATTTTACACCACTGACAAGGGAGAAGTCACTACTCACGGTGTCTATGGCTAGCTTCTAGCTTTCTGCTGCTTCTCTTTCAAGGTAGTGACGAAACGCGCTCTGTAGCGCTGTTTGTTCGCTGTCGGCTACGGTAGAAACATGGCGACACAATATGTCGACCTTCATAGAAGGGGGTGCCCGCGGTTATGTAGATATAAATGTCTCATTCTAAGCTAATAAAAACATTACGGTTTATTAAGTAAGTTCTTTATACACCATTGGAAACATAGTTATGGATGTCATATTGCATTTCTTTTAATAGATACTCAAAAGTATTACACATTACACCTTTAACATCAGTAACCTTAGTTTTACTGTGATGGGTGTAGTAAAGGACAGTAATCACAAAACTTGCCATGCTTTTACCACATTATTGGTAGTTTTAATGTGATATTTGTTGTAAACGCACAGCAACCACAACACTTACCATGCTTTTAATGCCTAATAATGTAAAGTCCAATATGTGTTAGGTAAATCAGTACTTTTTCCTTTAAATAATCCTATGGGGGAATATATTATACATAATGATATTTTCTTTTCTCTTTTTTTAGCTGAAAAGACCAAAACGGCCTTTTGGAGTCAGTCAGCCCATTATTGTTTGAGGAGAAGTAAACGGAGGAGATGGAAAGCTACACAGGCAAATATTCACAATGGTATTTATGTGTTGGTTTTAACCCTTAATCATAAGTTTGATATTGTAGAGATCTTAAAAAAAGGACTAATGAAATCCTGCAAGACAGAAAGGAAGGTCATTTTATTACATTACATGCAAGTAGTCAGTTTATTTCTGTAAAGAGTGTTGCATAATTAAATGTTAAATGCATTTTTATGTAATAAGTTCACTGATATGTGGGCATTTCTATGAATAAAAGTATAATAGCAAGCAATATTCATATGAATTCATTTAAAAATAACACTATTTACAAGCAAACAGGACAGTTATCAGCAGTGTAACTGATCTGATTATGACAAAATAATTGAATATCTGATGTCATGTGACACGTCAAATTAGCTTTTCCACTCTTGCAAACAGAGGTAGGTTATGAGGTGTGGAGAGACATCATGTATCATTGGAACATGAACAGACAGGGTCCAATTTGTAATAATTTTAAAGAATACAATGCAATTAATATAAACTTTCCAAGAAGGGTGCAACTGATTTACAAATATCGCGATAAATATGCAGGAATTGAGGCAGTAGCCAATGACAGCACTAGGAGTAAAAGCTGCAGGATTATGTACAAGTATACAAATATGTACTAGTATCGTACGAATTTGAAACTTGCTAAATCTTGTGAATTATTAAGACTTTGAGACTATGTTGTGATTGGGCTATGGGTTTTGTAAGAAAAGGTTTAAGAAACAACAAATGCTTGATAAAATGTTTGATTAAGGGTTGAAACCAACACATAAATACCATTGTGAATATTTGCCTTTGTAGCTTTCCATCTCCTCTGTTTACTTCTCCTCAAACAATAATGGGCTGACTGACTCCAAAAGGCCGTTTTGGTCTTTTCAGCTGAAAAAAAGAGAAAAGAAAATATCATTATGTATAATATATTCCCCCATAGGATTATTTAAAGGAAAAAGTATTGATTTACCTAACAAATATTGGATTTTACTAGCCTGGTTAAAACCAGACCATTCTCAGTTGTAACTGAGTTATGGTCTGGCAAAGCGTCATAGACAAATCATTTCCAGAGGGGCGTCACCAATGGACGTCGCGGATAGACCTAAAACCAATCAGAGAGATGAAGGAGTTGACGTATGCAGAGCGTTTCTCCGAGTGTTGTTCTTTGCTCGGTTTTTAACTAAAAGGAAACGTTCAAAACGCTTAAAACAGACGCGATAGCTGATTCGAACGAGTGATGTTCGACGGCGGCATCCATCTTTGTAATGTAGGCTACAAAATCTGCTTCAAAATCCCAGCGCTGTCGTCATCGTGTAAAGCCCGCCCCAACGTTTCTGATTGGTGCCTCGATTTCGACGGATTGGAAATGAGCTTGAATGAGCTCTTTGCCAGACTAACTTTCAGAGCAAATCTTAATTTGCCGGAAGTTGTCTGGGTTTTCCCTGGCTAGGATTTTACATTATTAGGCAAGCATGGTAAGTGTTGTGGTTGCTGTGCGTTTACAACAAATATCACATTAAAACGACCAATAATTGTGGTAAAAGCATGGTAAGTTTTGTGATTACTGTCCTTTACACCCATCACAGTAAAACTAAGGTTACTGATGTTAAAAGTATGGTAAGTGTTGTTTTGACTGTGCTTCTACTACAAATACCACTTTGGAACAAATTGTACGATTTCCACAGGTTTTCCATTGAGTTCCCAATTCGTCAAAGAGTGGCGCTTGACCATGCTTCAGTTTTTGACGCCTTGGGAGTGAGAATGGCTTGGAAATAGACTTTAAAATGTGATTTTACAGGCAAAGAATATAGAACTGTTATTGACTGTTGGGTTTGTTATTTGGTTATGATTTCTGATAATAGAAATACACTAAAGTTATTTCTGCTGTAATTGCTGCTAAAAGTCTTTCATTGGTACAGTCAGCATGATTTAGTCTGTAAACGTTACATCGCTTTAACAGCATGTCCTGTTTAACAACATTCTGTTTCCACTCATCTGCTTCACTCACTCCCTCACTCTCCTCAGTTCTCTTCCTCCAATTTCATGCATTGTGACTTTAAGAGTTGTGTGATCATTATTTAAAGCCTGCAGTATCGATGAGTTTAAGTTTAGAGGTTTGGACACGTGTACATACAAAGTTGGAAAGTTTCTGTTCACAATAAATATTTTACAACTGAAGAATGAGAAGTTTCAAAAAACATCACACAGTCAAAAAAAAAAAACATGTATCGTTGAAGTACTTTTATCACTTTGCTTTAGTACTTTGAAAACTAAAAACTGGCATTGGAACAGCATTAAAAACAGTGAAATCAAAGATTGTCTGCCCTACAGAAGAAAGAAACAAAGAGACATCCAGAAAGACTGAGACTAATGGATATAAAGGACAAGACATTACAGACATCGAAACAAATGCCTGCACTCCTGATGAAAGCATCAAACATTTTGGCCGGGCTCTGAAAGATTAACAGAATCAATGACTCGACTTCAGTTTCTCTGAGAATTACAATCACACAAGATAAATTATCTGTAAATACTCAAAATATGACAGACACAATAATGAGAGGGGAAAAAAGGTTTCTTTTCAACAGATATCTTCAAAATGAAGATCGATCTTTATATCAAAATACTGCTCTAAAGTGGTTTTCAATATAATTTATTTTATTATTTAGCATTAAAGCATAAGTTTGAAAGTATACATAATTAATTATTTTGCTTTATTAACATTGTTACAAACATTTTTATTTCAAATAAAGGCTATTCTTTTGAACTTATATTCATCAAGAATCCTGTTTCCACAAAAATATTAAATAGAACTGTTTTGAACATTGATGATAATAATAATAATAATAATAATAATAATAATAATAATTTAAAAAAGTGTATTAAGCTCCAAATCAGCTATTAGAATGATTTCTAAAGGATCATGTGACATTTTTTATTATAATAATATTTCACAATATTCCTGTTTTTACAGTATTTTTGATTACACAAGTGCAGCCTTTGTTGAGAATAAAAGACTTCATTCAAAAACATCTAAAAGTCTTACGTATAGCAAATAGTTTTGTAGGGTATTAACTAGTTCTTCTGCACATGTGAACACAGAGTCACATGACTCATTCACAGAGACATTCAAGTGGCAGTGACAAGCAACATCATCTGGAGGTATTTCACTTCAATTAATACATCTATTTATTATAGGCTAATAGGTATTGTGGTGTTTGATAGTAGTTGTTACAATTAGTAATATATATTATAGTTAAATGTTAATGTTCTCATGTTAAATGTAGTTAATGTTCTTTAATTGTTAATGAATGGGGGGGAAAAAACAAAGAAACAAAAAGGACTATACAATTTCCATTTTAGGCCAATTTAATACTTTAATTTAATGATTATAAGTTGCCATTTTATTCCCATAATTCTTTCAGTTTAATAACAGTATTTGTATTGGTGCATTTGGCTTAATGGTTCTTGGAATGGGACAGAACAGAAAATAGCTGGTATTGCCCATTCTCACACACCTGACTATTTTAGCAACCAGCATTTTTATTACAAGGGTATTGGCAAAGCAAGTTAAGCATTCAATCATGATGATACATATTATGACAATTAGAAATGATACAAATGGCTAGTAGGATAAAGCTACAGTTGATGCAAAAAGCCCAGCCTCTCACATTTAAGACTGCTGCAATAACAGGTTTGAGGAGAGATGATGAAAACAGATTAGTTTTTATTACGAAGAACATAGAGGATGAAATGAGAAAAATAGCCATTTGGATGAATCACAGTTTAAGCCCAAGACACAAATCAGGCATAATTACAGCCACAGGTACAGGAGTCCAAAAGCATCTACAACCATTTGCCACTTCATATTAAATCCTGAGGGGAAAAATGCATCTGATTACATATTGAAGTATTTCTGCAGCCACAGCAGTGAAGGCTGTTGGGACTTGAGAACAGTGTGACTGCACATAGAGATGCTGATTAATGACTAACATTTAGCACAATACACAACCATAGCAAGGTCGGTAAATCAGCATCTGATCTGGTGCCCTGGGCTGGCGCTATGGAGACCATGAATACTTTATACAGTTAAATTGAGACTATCCTTTTAGTTTTAATGAATGAATATAAATGTTTAATGCCTTTTATTCTTTTGTTTCAGTCAAAAGACATGAATTATAAATGCTACTCAGGAGTGTAATCAACTTTTAAGCTGTCACTTGGAAGTACTCTGGATGCAGGGTGATAATAGGAGGAGTTTTAGGAATGTGTGACTGGAGATTGGTCGTTCTGTGAAGGGAAGAGCTTTAGGGATATTCAGTTGATGATTGGTCTCAACATTCCTATTCATCTCAATAGCAGTTGCTCAAACCCGCATCTTCCCCCATGAACACACCAACACACAAGCCAGTCATCTAAGCCATAGCCGCAGGAAAATAACATCATACCAATGCTGATTGGCTGATGGCACCACAAGAACATGAGCTGTAACATCAATGGCAGCAGAAGGGGAAAGAATTTGTTCATTTCACACCGACAAAATAAAATCTATTGTATTTTCTGCCCATTCTCATCCCTAGGCGTCATGAAACTGACGCCTTGGGAATCATTTTGAACATGCTTCAATATTCGACGCTTTAGGCACCCTTTAGCGTCAGTTACATGACGCGATCCTAGGGCGTCATCTTACTGACGCTTTACCTTTAACGTCAGTTAGATGACGCTATCTAATCCTAACCCTACCCCAGACCTAAACCTACCCGCGTCATCTAACTGACGCTTAGGTAAAGCGTCAGTAAGATGACGCCCTAGGATCGCGTCATGTAACTGACGCTAAAGGGTGCCTAAAGCGTCGAATATTGAAGCATGGTCAAAATTGTCATTTTAGTGACGCCTTGGGATGAGAATGCGTTGCAGCCAATATGACACGTATTTTCATCTGAAACATGCTGCAACTTATATTCCAAAGCAATTTATATAATGCACTCAACATCAAGCACGCAAAACATGCACAAAGTGCACACATTTGGATTTGTGTTGATTCGGAGTGGTGCGAGCCCAAGTTTATTTGAATAGCGCTTTTCCCATACTAGTTTCTTTTTTTTTTTTTTTTTTTTTTACGTTGTTTTATACTTGTACTTTTCATTCTTGTTATATTCGGAATACCATTATATTTAAAGGATTTGTTGTGAATGAGGGGTACTATAATCTTTATACTGTTTATAATGTATTTAAATGTTTCGCTTTATTTACCGGTCTTTTAAATTTTTTTCTGAATGTGATAATACGATGGGACTTATACACCGATACTCTTACATATTCCCGGTTCTGTGTACCTTTTGTTTTTTGCTATTTGGACTTTTAGGTTGCATTCTGCCCTGTTCTTTTCCTGTTTCCTGTGCCACATTTTGTTGTCCTTTGTAGTTTTCTTGATGATTAGTTCCCCGATTCTGTCAAGGTGTGTCTTATTTGTCTATTACCTGGTCTGTGTTCGAAATCACCCCCTATACCCTCATTCACTAGTCCACTAATATAGTCCACTTGAAGGAGTGAATGAAAAAGAGTGAGTGAATTCGGACACTGAGTGCGCCAGAAGGGCTTTTGCATAGTTTGTGCTTGCTTTTTAATAATTATTTGAAACTAAGCAAACTGGCAGCTCCAGTAGTAAAATGAAAATATTTATCTTGAACTCAGGAAACTATGTATAAACCTTAATAAAACAATTTAATAATCAATTAAAAAGAAATGTAAACCAGTATGATATTACGCTGTAGCCACAGCGGTTTGGAAAATGGACGGATGGATGATTCCATGGATGGGTATTCTGTAGCAGTGATTGAGTGCACTCGATTACGTCCACTATGGTTTCAGACACCACTACACATGGCTGTCCCCTCAAATAGTGCCCTATTTAAGGATATAGGGGGTGATTTTGGACACAGCCCATGTGTTTATATAAGCCACAGATGGCAAATAAATGACAAATTTTGACCCGGTGTGACTTATTTTCTAGACAAAATGGTACTATAAATTAATTAAATACTTGTAATTTATGTTTGACCAGCCCGTTCTCATCCCAAGGCGTCATACATGTGACGCTTTTGACATTTCGTCGAAATCTTACGCATATGGCATCCTTTAGCGTCAATATGAGACGCAGAACCCAAGGCGTCATAACCGTACCCTACCCCAGACCTAAACCTACCCATAACAGTGCGTGTTATATTGACGCTAAAGGATGCCATGTGCGTAAGATTTCGACGAAATGTCATATGGCGTCACCTATATGACGCCAAAGGATGAGAATGTGTTGGTTTGACTTACAACATGTCTTATTAGTCCAATTACAGAAGTAATTCTGAATGGCTGTAAAAGCAGCAGAGTGGTGTAGCAGCATCTAAAAAACAGCAAATAAACACCAGAGAAAAAGAGACAATGGAAAAGTAATTAATCTTTGAGCAAAAACTTTAACAAGTTTTTGAATTAGGGAGGAAAATGAAAACACATACAGACAGAGATATAGAACTATGGCCAAAGACCAAAGTTAATGAAACACAACTGTGTAAAAATATTCTGTCTCTCTCTCTCTCTCTCTCTCTCTCTCTCTCTCTCTCTCTCTCTCTCTCTCTCTCTCTCTCTCTCTCTCTCTCTCTCTCTCTCTCTCTCTCTCTCTCTCTCTCTCTCTCTCTCTCTCTCTCTCTCTCTTTCTCTCTCTCTCTCTCTTTCTCTCTCTCTCTCTCTCTCTCTCTCTCACACACACACACACACACACACACACATTCAACAATCTGTGCAAAGAAGGACCATGTTGAGCTGTAAATGCGTGGAAAAAGGTGTGTTAAATCTCTTGTCCGGGGGTTAAAGACAGAGGAGAAAGTTATGAGGGACAGGAAAGCATGCTCAATTGAAATTAATTCAGAATGTAATTGACAGTGAACGAGAGACTTTAAACTGTAAAGACACTGACGTTGAGACGATGGAGATATTAGCAGAATATTGAAAAAATATATATATCAAAGAACTGATCAAAAACTGGTTTGCAAAGTTCACATTTGTTTTGTTCAAATCATTAATCTGAATCAAATAAGTGCCCCAGACAACACACAATGGCTTCAACTGGAAAATCTAACTGGAAGAAACTGTCCAGGTGAGCCATGTGTTTTGGAAATATATGATATATTCTTAAATACTATGAAAGTTGCAAAATACAAGTAATGTGCAATATGATTTGTTCATGAGAAATAAGTCTCCCAATGTCCTGCAGAAATCTTCATAATCAGAAGCCAATAAAATGCAGTTAAAAATTTTATCAAGGTGCCATGTGTTTAATATCATGTTCTTGGGAGTTGTGAAAACCAGAAAGAACCAGATGTGCTCATGAAAATGGCTGAAAATAACAATGCTAATGTTATTTACTGAGTGAGTATCTTCAAAACTGATTTAACCTGAAACAGTTAGCTTAACACACACGTTTCCTTTTCAAAAACAGATAAACTGCTTAACTGCAAGACTTTTTTTTACAGTCTTGAACAATACTTTTTGAAAATGTGAGTAGTGCTTGCCTGAGCAAAGCATGATGTTAAGGTGTTTTATCATCTAAAGGGTGAAAAACAAGACGTGATTCGAGGTCTCATTTGTGTCTGTCTGTGCGAATAATGATGTTTGCTTTAAAAAAAACGACTACATATAAAATCATCAGCTATGTGAAAACATACATCGCTCTCGACATTAATTTGTGATTTATTATTATTGAGGCAGAGGCGAGCAAGGAAATGTTCCTTATTTCAGTTCTGGTGAAAACCCAAGCAATTATGTATCGCCCAGAGCGACTATGCAGCCCTTTTACAAATACATATTTCATATCTTAATTCTATTTTGTTGTAGACTATTCCTATGGCTTAATTTCTTTAGTTTACTTTTGTTTCCCAAGGCCACAAAAGTAAACATTCAATCACTGAATCACTCAGAGTGTTTTTAAGGTTAACAGCTCTTACATAACATAGACTCCAGCACCACGTCACTTATCTAGGTTGTCTTGACATTATTTATGCTGTTACCTTGCCATTTTTATTTATTAAGCACATTCAATATCAGTTACTTGAATACTTTTTCTTCAATGTTTTTCTAATTGGCAACTTCCATTTCCATAAATATATGACTTTCTTTCACAGAAGATGTTTTGAATAATAACGTTACACAGAAGAAAGTCATACCGGATTGGAACGACATGAGAGTGAGTAAATAATTTTAGGATGAACTATTCCTGTAAGTAGGCTACACCATTCAAACCTTTGGGGTTGGTAAGTTATTACATGTCTTTGGAAGAATTAAGTCTGTCTCACCAAGGCTGCACTTATTTGACAAAAAAAATACAGTAAAACAGCAATACTGTTAAATATGATTATTTAAAATAACTGTATTTGAATGTATTTTAAAATGTAATTTATTCAAGTGACGTCAAAGCTGAATTTTCAGCATCATTACTCCAGTCTTCAGTGTCACATGATCCTTCAGAAATCATTCTGATATGATTTACAGCTCAAGAAACATTACTTGGTGTTATCGATGTTAAAAGCCGTCTTACTTTTTTTTCAGAATTACTTGATTAACTGATGTTCAAAAGAAAAACATTTATTTGAAATATAAATCTTTTGTAACATTGTAAATGTCATAACTGTTACTTTTTGATTTATTTAATGTGTTCTTGGTGGAGGAAAAAAAATCTCACTGAGCGCAAACTTTTATACAATGCAGGTCCTTTCAGGATAATGTCCAAACTCTTTTTGCTTGTCTAAATTACCAGTTATCGATTTGAACAAGATTCATTTTAAAAAGCCATTTGGAGAGGTGTATACTTGAGCAGAATGACTAAATGCGGTATGAGTGTGTATCTCTTCTGGATACTGTGCAGTGAGTATGTGGGAGTGTGGTGGTTGGATATAATGAGCAGTGTGAGTTCAGGACCCAAAACTCACCATTCACCGCAGGCATGAAGCTCACGGAACAGAGCCTGCTGTGAACGTTGAGCTCTCTAATGAAGGAAAGACTATACCTTATGTAACTGTACGTGTGTGTGTGTGTTGTAGAGGTGAGGTGCAGAAATGAGGGCTAATAATGTTGGGTACCTGTGTGCCATATAGGTCAGTTCACCCGGTGAAGAGCCTGGTAATGAGATTCGAATGATCCTAGTCTCACAGGAGCCTAACATTACACACACATACACACAGTAATGGGCAGGTCAGAGGTCACTGCTTGTTTATACATGTGTAGTTGAAAACACCAACAAAAAGTAAAGCTTGGTCTACCAGAGTGGATCCCAAGTGCTTTTGCAACATACAGTAACACACAAACAAACATGGAAACACTTTATAACAAGGTTCTGCACGTTAACATTATAGTTAACTAAACAACAATGAACTCTTACATAATGTAATTTATTCATCTTGATTCATGTTGATTTCTATTATAGTAATACATTTTAACATTTCATGTTGTATAAATTAATATGAGTCGCTGCATCAAGCATGAATTAACTATGAACAATCACATATTAAATGAACATTAACATAACCAACATTAATAATGTAAAAAGTTGTGTTTTATTTTTAGTGCATACTAATGAGTTGAACCTTATTGTAAAGTTATACCCACAATTCTTTAACATAAAGTGTTGTTAAAATGTATTTTATGAAATGTAAATGTATTAATATAACTGCACAAGCCCAACCATTTGACTTGCAAAATTCGGACTATTTTTTAAATGCAGTAAAACATCAAAACATCCTTTCTTTACACACACACACACCAGTCTCATCCCAAGACGTCATATGACTGACGCTTTTGACCATACGTCAACATCCGACGTTTTAGGGTACCCTTTAACGTCAGTTAGATGACGCTATCTAATCCTAACCCTACCCCAGACCTAAACCTACCCGCGTCATCTAACTGACGCTAAAGGTAAAGCGTCAGTTACATGACGCCCTAGGATCGTCATCTAACTGATGTTAAAGGGTACCCTAAAACGTCGGAAGTTGACGTATGGTCAAAAGCGTCAGTCATATGACGTCTTGGGATGAGACTGTGTTACATATATACATTTCTTTTTTCTTTTCTTTTTTTTTTTTTTTTTCTTTTTGCTCTACAGATTTATTTTGCTGTACTAATTGCATTTTATTAATTGGTCAGAACAGACATGTGACCTATTTTCAGGTCATAACCCATCAGATGAGAACCACTGGTCCAATATTTTCACTTTTTTGTACAGTCCCATAAGATTCTCAAGTATTATTGTGATTCAGGACATACAGTGCTGGTCAGAACTATTTGCCCCTTGATAAATATGATCAAAGATGGCTGTAAAAAATAAATCTGCATTGTTTATCCTTTTGATAATTTTATTTTTTTTAAATGCAAAAATCGAACCTTTCATTGAAGTAAAAGAATTGAAAGTGGGGGGAAAATCACATTATGAAATAAATGTTTTTCTCCAAAACACATTGGGAACAATTATTTTCCCCCTTTTGTTGGCACTTCTTCTCTTCAGTTCAGCCCACTCATTTTCTATAGGGTTCAGGTCAGGGACTGGGATGGCCATTGCAGATGCTTGGTTTTGTGCTCAGTGACCCATTTTTGTTTTGATTTTGATGTTTGTTTTTGGATCACTGTCCTGTTGGAAGATCCAAACATGGCCCGTTATAAGATTTCTAGCACAGGCTGTCAGGTTTTGATTTTTTATCTGTTGGTATTTGATCGAATCCATGATGCCATGTATCTGAACAAGATGTCCAGGACCTCTGGCAGAAACGTAGGCCCATAGCAATAAAGATACAGCAGAGTATTTCATTTTACAAATGGGATGTTTTTATCCTTGTATGAACCAAACCCATATTAAGTTTTTGCTGCCAAAAAGCTTTTTTTTTTTTTTTTTTTTTATCTGACCAAGGGTGCAAATAATTCTGAACAGCACTGTATATAGGTTTGCTAGAGAGAATGAATTATTGTTTTACTAGGGGGGCAAGTCATGCAACACAAGAACACTTAAGGGGCAGAGCAGGGGCATTGAAATGGGATTTAGCAGCTTGAAGAAAATAGATGTGAAATTGAGCACAGTGGAAAACAGGAGAGTGGGTCATAGGACAGATGACCCAGTGCAAACAGTGCAGATATTATGTGCAAGTAAACATAAATATAGACATAACCAAGTGTAGAACATTTTAGTCTGTCCTTGTGCTAATCCCGTCATCTCTTCAACACAGGACACAGAAACACACACACACACAAAAGGTTCACAACGCAAATCTTTCGCTATTTTGCCATCCATAAATGGTAGAGGCGCTCACAGATGAGCACTAAAAACGTCTAACGACCTCTAAAACAGAGCAGGGGCGTTTTACAATATTTTTAAGCTCCCATCCTGAGGGTCCTTTGGAAACAGCTGACGCACAGAGTTCTGCCAGCACACCATTTAAGAGTACTTGATAAAGGGGGTTCAGCTCTAGAGTTGAGCTCTACTGTGACACAAGAACAGCACATTGAACTGAACGTGACAAATGTTTGGCAAACTCATGCCATCGTTTTTTCCTATAACAACTAGACCTCTCCCTCTCTCTCTCTCTCTCTCTCTCTCTCTCTCTCTCTCTCTCTCTCTCGATTCCTGCATATCCTCCCTCTCTGAGGACAGATACACTTTACCCTGCTCCAAATCCAGTCCTAATCCTGCTGTCTGAACATGGTTTTAACATCAGCGTAATGGGATCCTCTAACAAACCAGTGGAAAACCCAAACATAACGCGCAGCACTCCGGCTATCACACACTTCAGCTCATTTGTGAGATTCAGAGTGGCCGTGTTTATAATTACACAAATGAAAAATGATTCCAAACGAAGTGCATTAAGAGGCGCAGACAGTCGTTTGCGCTGATGAAACTCAACTGAGAGAGTGTTACATGGATCATCTGGGCTCAGCACTGATTTGAGATCAGGCCAAGCATGCTGTGCAGGTTACAGAGATGCATGTTGCTTAGCGGTTTGTAATTAGTTGTTGGAGGGAAACGTAGCACATGGACATCAGTCAATAACTCTGTGTGCTTCCCTAATGCACAAAGACTCACATCTAACCTGCATGACTTTCTTTCTTCCGTGGAACATGAAAGAAGATACTATGGAGAATATTTTTGCTCATATAACTGGGTCCAAAAGAAACCCTGATCCAGAAGGAAGAAAGCCATACAGGTGTGGAATTATGGGTGAGTAAATTATGACAGAATTAAAAAAATGTTGGTTGAACTATCCTTTATATTGCTACATTCTCTTACAAACGTTGTTGCAAATTTAACTTGTGTATGGCCTCTCTGTATAACTCTGTAATAATTCTTAAACACAAACAACATATGTAAATATGCAAGTACCCTTGGTCAGAAAAGTCATGCTGGCTGGTCAAACAAACAGAGCAATTCTCTTAAATGTGTACCTAATTTAGACTGCTATACAAGTTACATACAATTTATAATACCATGCAAAAGTTTAGGGTCAGTAAGAAATTGGGTTACACTTTATTTGGTTACACATTATTTTAACGATGTAACAACAGTGTAACAACTTGTTACACTGTAATAATACATTTATGTACTGAGTTATATTAAGAAACATGTACTTTAGGATTAGGTTAGGGCTTGGTTTAGGGTCAGTTGCAAGTAATTATGCATAATTTATAGTTATTACTATGTTAACTACATGTAACTGTCACGATTCCTGTCTTATGTTTTCCTTGTCTTGTGTGGACTTTTGTTATTTCCTGTTCTGTGCCATGTTTTGTAGTCCTTTGTAGTTTTTCTTGTTTATTAGTCTCTCTAGGTGTTTCTAATTAGCCCCGCCCCCTTGTTATCTTGTTTAGCTTGTTTGCCTGTGTATTTAAACCCCTGTGCTTCAGTTGTTGTTTGTCGGTCGTTGGTTGCTGTTGATTGTAACTGAGTTCAATGTTCATGTTCTGAGTTCCATGTTCCTGGTCTGAGTTTCGTAGTTTGACGTTTACCCTGGATTACCTGTCTGTTTAGTTAATAAAGTGCTTGCAATTGGATTCACTCTCTGCTTCATTCCTAACCCAACGTTACAGAAACAAATGTAACAATGAGACAGTAAAATAAAGCGTTACACGTTTTTAAGGTGTCCTTGTTACAGTGTAATTATACATTTAAGTACTGAGTAATAATAATTAACTACATGTACTTACTAATGGGTTAGGATTAGGGTTTGATTTAGGGTTAGTTACATGTAATTATGCATAATTAATGGTAATTACAATAGTAACTACATGTATCATGTGTAACAAGGATACTGTAAAATAGTGTTACCAGAAATTGACACTTTTATTCTAATTACATTATTATTTTAATTATTAAATTAATCAAAAGTGACAGTAAAGACATTTGTAATGTTACAAAAAATATCTCAAATAAATGCTGTTCCTTTGAACTTTCTATTCATCAAGAATTCTGAAAAAAACATCATCACGATTTCCACAAATGTATTAAGCAGCACAACTGTTTTCAACGTAAGAAAGGTTTCATGAGCAGCAAATTAACATATTAGAATGATTTCTGAAGGATCATGTGACACTGAAGACCTATGAGGTTACAAAGTGAATTAGAAGGACTCACCATCCAAAATGCAATCATAAACTGTAAAATTAATTCCATAAAGTGACCATATTAACCCTTCACTAACAGCGGAAGGATCCTCCAAAAAAAGATTATGTTGCTCACTACAGCATGTGGGCTGATATCCAAAGGTTTGCTGGTTAGATCCATTCTAGGAGCGAGCCATAAAGCACCAGCAGTGGGCCCTTGAGCGAGGCGCTTATCCTGCAGTTGCTCCAGGGGGATTGTTCCTGTAATAACTTAACTGTAATGTGCTTTGGATAAAAGTGTGTGTTAAATTATTGCTAGGGGCTAAAGCTCTGTGCTCAACAGGTTTGCTAGTGGATGCCAGTCTGATTTCACAGCCACGCATGTGCCTAACTATTATTACTACCCCCTACAATTTATTTTCATGAAGGACTGAGGTATCAGATCCATGATGTTTTTATACTGAGACAGGAGTTTCTGAAAAGGAAGATGAAGGGGTCTTTATCGGGAACAATGGTGTGTTTACTTTACACAGATGCACTGTTGCACCCTAATGGTTTGGTTGAACAGAGCAGACAACAGAGCCGGAGAGTGAGAGATGGGCTTCAGTGTCACTCTCTGTCAACCAGAGCAGCTGGAACAGGCCATCTGACAGCACTGTCAGTGAGAGGGATGGAGAGGTCCACTTCTCTCTCCTGTGGTTCAAGTGAACAAATTGCTTTTTCATACTTTCCTCTCCAACTCAAATTAAGGATGTGTAAGACTATATTCAAAATACTGGTCTGTGGGTTGCTTTAACCACTGGTAGTTGTTACGATGCGGGAAGAATGAAGCGAGAAGTGAATCCAATTGCAAGCACATTTATTAATAAAACAAACAAAAGAAACTCAGACCAGGAACACGGAAACAGCAACCATTACAACATTAAGAACTCACAAGGACTGAACTAAAACACAGGGCTTAAATACAGAGGAACGGGTGAGTGAAACAAGACACAGCTGGGCAAATTAACTAAGAACACAGGTGGAAAACATGAACACAAACGAGGAGCGGGAAAACTAGACAGGACTAAACCAAATACACAATAATGGGGGGAACACAAGACAGACATGAACAAGACATGAACCCACACCGTGACATAGCCCTCCCCCTATGAAAAACCAAAAAAAATTCAGGAGGGTGGTGAAGTGGAGGCGGTCTTGGGGGAGGGATGGAGGGCCAGGACCGCACAGGGAACAGGGCCAGGGCCTTGCAATGGCGGGCATGGGCCATGGAACGTGGGCGGAGCAGGACGCGCAGGCGGCGGCCAGGGCGGTGACCTACTGCCCCCCCCCCCCCCAAAAAAAATTCTTGGGGACTGCCACGGGGACACAGGCTGGAGCAGGCACCGGCTCAGGAACAGGAACAGCAGACACCGGCTCAGGAACAGGAACAGACTCTGGATCGGCCATCTTGTCCGTAGACACTGGCTCGGAGGAGGTGACGTGAACAGTCTCTGGATCGGCAGAAATAACGTGAACAGCCTCTGAATCGGCCATCTTGTCCGTAGACACTGGCTCGGAGGAAGTGACGTGAATAGTCTCTGGCTCGGCCATCTTGTCCGTAGACACTGGCTCCTTAGAAGTGACGTGAAGCGTCTCTGGCTCGGCAGAAGTGACGTGAAGCGCCTCTGGCTCGGCAGAAGAGACGTGAACAGACTCTGGACCGGCAGAAGTAACGTGAACAGACTCTGGATCGGCCATCTTGTCCGTAGACACTGGCTCTGTAGAAGTGACGTGAAGCGTCTCTGGCTTGGCAGAAGTGACGTGAAGTGTCTCTGGCTCGGCAGAAGTGACGTGAAGCGTCTCTGACTCGGCAAAAGTAAAGTGGAGCGCAGGCTCGGCAGGGCTGACGTGGACACACAGTGAATTCAGAGCCACTCAGCTGTAATGCTATGTTTATATAATCCTCAAGAGTCCAGCTAGGGTCATGCAAGGGCATAATGTAGCTGAGTGGCTCAGACAGTCCTCCGCGGAAAAATATCATCAAGCATACCTCATCCATATAAGTCAGGTGAGCCAGCTCTAAAAAGTCCATCACAAAACCCTCAATGGGTCGATCTCCTTGACAGAGACGCATGATTTGTGCTGCTGGATTCATCTTTGGTGAGTTCTTCTGTTACGATGCGGGAAGAATGAAGCGAGAAGTGAATCCAATTGCAAGCACATTTATTAATAAAACAAACAAAAGAAACTCAGACCAGGAACACGGAAACAGCAACCATTACAACAACATTAAGAACTCACAAGGACTGAACCAAAGCCCGTCTACGGAAAGCCTGGCCACTCCCTATTAAGTCCTATTGTACCGAATTTTGGTTGTAGTTCCACCAGAGTTCCACTGGGGGCGATCGTCCGAGTGCAAAATGAATGGGAGTCAATGGGGCTAGACGGCTAAATTTGTCTCTTTTACCCGATTGTCATTGAGAAATCTCAGATTTGAATGTAGGTTCTGCAAGTTCAACATGAGTTATAGGTCGAAAGTTGAATGAACGAGTGCTTATGTCCTTTCGATTTCTTACAGGTTGAGTTGTTGTTGCCCATAACACGCTAGCATTTTGCTAATGGACGCTGATTGGTCAATGAAGGACTGATTACGACCAGAGACACCACTTGATGGCATCGTGGCATCCGAAGCGGGACCAATGTTAAGGCCATAGGCGGACTGAACTCTCTCAAATGTATATACCATAGACTGTAAAAAAATATATTTACCCGTGTCAGATGTGTAGTTGATGCAGGGCCGGCCCGTGGCATAGGCGGTATAGGCAAATGCTAAGGGCGCCACCACTCAATAGGGGCGCCAAAATGAGTGAACGAGTGAATTATTTATTTATTTTTTACTAATACTATTTTAAAACCATTAATTCGAAATACTACAAAATAAAGCAAAACAACTCCACAAAAACTTAACTAAGTCCCCCGACTCCGGTCCGGCGCATCAATCTTCCCCCGCCCAGCGAGTGCTTGAAGTGCGCCCGAAACAGAGCGCGCGCGATCAGTTTACTGTTGGTCATTTGTTGTGTAGCGTCGCCCCTCGCCGCATCCAATGTAGACAGCATTGCTTTCGTTTGAGGGCGCTTAACACACTCAAGCACTAGAAACGGGCCTGGCAGCTCGCGCCAGGTCTAGACACGGTGAAAGTTACCCATTGTGACGGATGGCCGAATTTTCATGACACATTTAAATTAGCATTATAGCCTGCGATAGATACAGTGCCAAAGAGAAGAGGACACAACAAGGGGATAAAGACAGAGGTAAAGTGATGTAAAGAATGAACAGTTTATCTAATTGCATAGTAGTAAGATACTATAATTTAATGGCAGTTATTTTTACCTTATAACTTTATGCTAACAGTAATTCTGAGTTCTTCAGAGCCCCCAGACAATGTGATTTGTAACAATCATGTCAGTCTTATTTAGACGCATTTACTATCACTTTTATTATTTAATGGGTTACTATACAGTTGTGCAGTTTTGAGGGGGATATATGCCATTTTTTAAAATTTATTTGCCAAAATTATTAACGATATTTATAGACTACAGGTTTATTATGTTTTAAGTAAAATTCACATTAAAGAAGACATTTCGCAGTTTCATTCATGTTGAAAACATGAACCGTGCCATAATTTAGTGGAAGATTGCTGCCATCAACTCCCAAACAAACACTTTTGCTATAGTGCTCAATGAATAGTTTGTGCATGAATGACATTTGGACGATGACATCACTGTTTTATCCAGAGCGGCTATATATAAATTAGATAAATTAATATTTTTTTACAACAAAATAAACCATCACTGAACATACTTAAGCTTGATTATGACACTATTTTCTTCTAGATCTGCTGTACAGGAGAAGCAAACTTTGTTGCATTATTTTCCTGTTATCACTGTAAAGCTGCCTTGAAATAATCTGTATTGTAGGCTAAAAAGCGCTATATAAAAATAAAGGGGACTTGACTTGAATGCTAGATGTAATGCTCTTGCTATATATATATATATATATATATATATGGGTCAATGACAAATAAGATTTTCAAGATGAAAAAAAATATATTTTAAGCAAAACAGTATTAAAATGCATTTTTATGTCCAAAAAAATGTATGGTGTTGATTCATACTGGTTTTAAAGCATTTTAGGCAGCATTAATTCATTATTAAACAAGATTTCTGATTTTACCACCCAGAAAATGTCAGGTGGTGCGACCATATATTAATTTAAAATAATATACATTTAATGTACTTAGCACTACTGAGACTTGTAAATATGAATCGTTGTAGTGTCTAAAATGCATGTCACATGGTAAATTTCCTTTCCATTTCTTTATTTATTGCCCTTTTATTCCAAATCATATAAACGGCTGCTTTTCTGTGTTCAAACACCCATTTTTCCATAAGAAATTTTTATGTTTTGTTTTTAACTGTAACAATTTTTTGTATACATTATATAAAGGTTTAGAGTTATATTGCTTACTTCATTTTGCAATTGCAGTGGGAATTGAAACATTTAAATGTAAATTTGCTGGTTGCACCACCTGACCATTACCGGTCGCACCACCTGACGTTGTGATCAATAATGATTGATATTCACAAAATAAAAAGAAAGATATGTCAATTAATTTAATTCGGGTTTCAATTGGCTTTTTTATTTTAATCCTCTGACCAATTTATAGTGTATCTCCATCATATAATTAAATTTCATTAACAAGAAAGTGCAAAACAATACAGCATGTTATGAAAACATTTGATCATCTCATCAAGTGAGATATTTCAAGCCTTTATTTGTTATAATTTTGATGATTATGGCTTACAGCTTATGAAAACCCAACAAAGGCTTGAAATATCCCACTTTGCATGTAATGAGTCTATATTAGTTTCACCTTTTAAGTTGAATTAGTGAAATAAATGAACTTTTGCACGATATAATTTTTTTTTTGAGTTTCACCTGTACTATATCATTTGTAAAATAAATTATTTTAGTTTAAATATTGAATAGAATGGGTAGTGGTTTGTTAATTATGTAATGGTCTCTTCTGTAATTCTGTATGACACTGCTATAAAGTATGTATTATTAACAAGTAATAACTGTAATTACCACACAAAAAATAACAGAACACTATATTAACTTAAGTTGTAATTTATCTAGATATTTTTACAATGTACTCTGCCCTTGCAACTGGATCACTTTTTAAACAAGCTCTGTGTCGTGCTGTTTTATCCTTGCTTGATAATGACATACACAGTATACAAAAACAAATTAAAATAGATTAATTTAAAGATGCAATTGTGTTAGTATCAATGTTGGTTATACAGTCCTATATTCTTGAAGAATAGGACTTTAAGATGGACAATGTGCTCTTTTAATTGTCACCCATACCATAATAAAAAAATATATATATATGCATATGTAGATTTTAAACAAATTAAAAGCTTTATATATTTATTAAAATGTATTTAATATATTCAAAAACGTGAATTAACATGACTTTTTTTAGTTGGTTTAACTGTAACTCTGGTCGCGACACCTGACAATATTGGTCACACCACCTGACATTTCAAACTCAATTCAAATCTAACAGGCATTAACTTGGACACCTATACAAATGTTTGACCATGTGCTCAAGGTTTTACATTCATTTTCTAAATCCAATACACATTTTTATAATAACAACACATTTTCAAAGTTTTCCAGGGGTCATACCACCTGACATGATCATTTGAATCAACCTCATCATCACTCCAAAATGTCAAATTATCTAATATTTATGGGAGGGTGATTAACCTTGTTACTGCATCAAAGGGGTCCTTTGGGGTCTTCTGTGTGATGTCATATGCTGTCACATGGTTTTATTAAAGGAACATTGCATAAAATTGCATTTTTATGTCGGTCGCCCTCCCTGACATTGGTAGAAGTTAATTTTTCGGACAAAAGTTGTTTAAGTAATAGAATAGTTTTGAAATAGGACCGATACACTATTTCCCCTCATTTTTAAGGAATTTAACATAAAATCATGCCAAACTATTTGATTAAGAATTTTATTGAGAAAATTAACCTTTTTATTGCAGTTTTTTTCTCTGCTTGTACGTTCGGACGGTCGCACCACCTGACATTTTTGGTCTTTCAAACACCAAAACTCAAAAAATCTATTGAATTTCAATAAAATGAAGAGGGTTTCTTATAAAGGAGATTTTGTAGATCCATTTGATATATGACATGTATTTATTCAAATTCTTTTTAGGAAAATAATGCATTTGGACACAAAAAATACATGTCATGTCATTGACCCATATATATATATATATATATATGACTAAATAATCACAAACACAATGATGGGGCGAAATGGGCTGTAATGCATGGGGCACCAGGTAAAATCTTGCCTAGGGCAGCAAATTGGTCAAGGCCGGCCCTGAGTTGATGCCTCGAGAGAAAAGAAAGTGCAAAGCATAAACATAATACATACATACTTTGGAACGTTGCTGCGATTGTGTTCGTATTGTGGAAAAAGCATTTTCTGTGATTGACCCGATTTTAGCAATAACAAAGATAACTGATGGATCCTTTATCTATGGTAATACGATATGGTACAACTACAATGCAGTGCAAATAGTAAATATAAGAAACAGTGAGTAATAGTAAATAGTTTAGTCAATAAAATAAACAAACAGTGTACAGCAAATAAAATAGTAATGAAAAGGCTATATAAAATATAGGCTATATAAAATAAAATGACACAACCCTGTCTATTTTTGTTAAATTTCAGTTTTATTGATCAGTAAGAGACATTATAACAGTATAAGTAGCCTAAAAGGTATAATAAGTTATACAAGACAAGAAATAAAGTAAACCATTCAGACACAGCAGGATACAACGTTAAAATAGCCAAAGGAGACACTAGCCGAGGAAAGGCTGTTCCAGGCGGGGTGCAGAGCGCTGAGACCCGGTGAAAGACTGGTCCTCACAACTCCGAAAACGTCAGATCAAACTTTTAAATAGGCGCTATCTTTATAAATAAACCACAGATTTGAGCTTTAAACAACTACATTGTCGACTGAAAAACTATTAAAACTACATTTCGTGACACAATAACAGTAGTATTTTTAAATTTCGCGGCTTCTCTCGTCTGTCTATGCGCGAAAGCACCAGTGAATGAAGGATTGCCGTAAAGCAGGTCTGGTCGTACGATGTGTATGACGTCATTGACATTTTAAAAGACTTTTTAAAGCAAATAAGTGACTCTAAAAAATCTAACACCCAGTAATGTGTAATTTTGTTGCATCTTCTTTCGAATACAACATTCAAATTACTAGACAAAAAATTATATCCTGAGAAAAGTGGAATTTTAGGGGTATTGCTCCATAGACCTCCATTCATTCTGCACTCCGCCTGTGAGCGCCCTCATATGGACCTAGAGTGGAACTGCAACCAGTTCAGACCCCGGAAGTTTAATGTGAGTGGGAGTTCTCCCCATATTAGACATTCTCTGACTGAACTAAAACACAGGGCTTAAATACAGAGGAACGGGTGAGTGAAACAAGACACAGCTGGGCAAATTAACTAAGAACACAGGTGGAAAACATGAACACAGACGAGGAACGGGAAAACTAGACAGGACTAAACCAAATACACAATAATTGGGGGAACACAAGACCACCAGGAACAAGACATGAACCCACACCGTGACAGTAGTCTTAAGGAAGCCATGAATAATTACGTTGATTTTGGGTTTTGAAGACTCCAGTTTGACACTTTTCTCAGCGGACATGTTCTTGCACTCAAAAACAACTAGATGGAGTTTGTAGACGTGGAGCATATGGTTTTCTAAAGTATACCTATTGTTAACTGAAACGTCTGTTTAAAAACACTTGTGGCAACATGCCCGGAAAAAAAAAACAGCATGAGATGTGACACAATGGCCAAAGAAGTGCTTTAAAGGGAATTATCAACTTTTTAAGAGTGTTTTACCATGCAGCGGTGCAACAGCCAAAGCAGAGCACACTAATTTAAGTACCACTGTTGAAATATCAAAACAACAACAACTAATTTAAATAAACTAGGCAAGCTTCTTGAATGACTTATTGACCATCATCACCCATCCCTAATCACGACATGTGACAAACTCTGTGCTCTAGTAAAATATTACAGATAAATACATATCCGATGGTCCAGATTACTTTATACCAGCATGAGAATCATATTCCCTGATAATATTCCGCAGTCATGTCCAGTGTGTTTTCAATCAGCTGCTTAGAAACAGAGCAAGCGATGCCAAATAAGTAATTAAAAAATAATCACTTTTGATCTAATTGGTCAAACCGTTTTTTTTTGTTTTTTTTTTTATCTGAAATGGTTAATGATTCAGTTCGATTAATTCAGACAATCACAAACTGAATTCCAGTGGTTTCTCACTTCGAAGTAATAACAGAGTACTATCTCAATTTATTTTTATTGTTTCTATGTCATGTTTATTTGTACTTTATTGTAAAGCGACCTTGAATATTCTGAAAGGCGCTATATAAAATAAATGTATTATTATTATTATTATTAATACTTTATAAAAAAGAAAACTGGATGGGGTGGATATTTACATAAAATTCAGTTCTGGAAAAAATACTTACTTTTCTTCTATTGTTTGTCAATGATGACGTAGCTTGTAGCTTGTGAACAATGCCAAGTTTATTCTTATATCCAAAACTGCAACAACAAAAAAAGAAGAAGAAAAAAGAAGATGTTTTTCATGGGAGGCCTGTGCCCCAGTAGCTACTTATGGAAGGTTATAAACATCCTGGTTGGACTTCCTGTATTTACCAACATACTGTAATACTACTGGTGCAGTTTGACACTTAATGGCACTTAATGGCTGATATGACTGGAAATTAAGGCCTGAAAGTGTGAAACATGTGACATGAGTAAGAAAACCAAAGAGAAAAATTCCCTGTGGAGTTCAATGAGGATTCGAGCTGTTGAGACTGCAGAATGGGAGCGTGTGTGAGTGTGTATGTCAGCAATGATGGTCAGTATGATGGTGTTCTGGATGCGGTGATGGTGGCCATTGTCACGTTTTAATTGGATGCGCTGGCAGATGATAGTGTCAGGGCAAGAGGACGCCCATGTGGGACAACAGGAAAGCAGACCTGTGGCAGCAAAGCTCTCAACACAAAACAAAGCAACTCACTTGCTATTGTCTGACAGGAAGAGGGAGAGAGAGAAAGAGCCTGGGCTTTTCAAGTCACAAGTCTAAGTGTTTAATATGCCCATTCACACTTGGCCTAAAAGGAGTTTAAGTCAATTAAATACAATTCAATGTTATACTATAGCACTTTGTACCTCTACATCACCCGAAAGCAGCTACAAAGAACACTGACTTGCTCGCTAGGGGTTTTGTCAGGCAAAGGCGACAGTGGAAAAGACATTATGTAGATGAAGAAGAAACCTTGAGAGGAGCAAAGCATGCAAATATGCACAAATGGTGATTTGAATGAATGTATTACAGGATTAAATTAATAAAAAATATGGACAAATGTATTAGTGGTAGCTAATTAACCTCCGAATGGGCAACCTAAGGAATGTCTATAAAAATTAAAGGTTCAATAAAAGTAATGCTGGAAAATACATTAGGAATCATAAAATAGCTATGAATAAAATTTGTACGGCATTATTGATCTAGGTTATTGTTAATTAATAAGTATACCATTGTTTATTGTTAATTTGTGTTTGTTTAGGATTCATCAACAAATTTTTATACAACTTAAAATGTCAAAACATATCAATAACCTACAATTTTTAATCTAGAGTAACACATTGTAAAATATTAGTTCAGTTAAAACATCCAACTGTACAGTAAACATCCCAGTAAATCTCCTAATCAGGTGGGACACATATCTTTTGAGACATTTTGCCATTCGTTTGCTTTATATCTCCCTCAGGTTGGTATAGATTGTACTAGATATGTAAATATTTCAGTTGGGAAGAATTTCTTCAATATAGTCTTTTTTGTTAATAATGAATCTACCCTTTCTCACACTTTTTCAGCCACATGTTTTTCTAGAGGAAATGGTGGTAAACATCCTGGGAACAAAATGCCAGTGCTGTCTCAAACAAGCCTCCCATTGCCAAAATATGTCATGAGCCGGGTCATACCAGGGTCACCTGTTCTCAGGACCAGTGAGAAAATAGTTCCTGCAATTTTTGTAAGATACAAAATTCATACGAAATGATGTGTCTATAGTCAGGTAACTAGTGCAGCGTTTTTCTTGCTGTTTAAACCTTGACCATCAAAAAACAGAATGGCTGAACAAACACATAATCAAATCATGCTCTTGTGTTTGTATGATGCTTTGTTTCCTTTTACCCCCATTCTTTCTTGCATTCTTCTGTTCTTTGAATAAGAAAGAGTATGTTTAATCTGCTCCGCCACATCAAACATCTGTCCATCTCTTGCAGCGCTCAAAAAGCCAACTTCATTTGAACACATCTGAAAGGATGCCGTGAGCACATGAAAAAGTCCAAAGCAACGGTGTGCTGAAATGTCTCTGAACTCCCTGTGATCAAAGAGTCACTGCGCATCTACAGGAAAACAGAACCTAATAAAGCTGCTCTGCCTGCTCCAAAACAGGAGATATGAAAGCTGGAGAAACAACATGTTTGTGAAGGTAATCGACAGTCAATAAAGCAATATAAGGATTATCAAGAGGAATCTATTGGGTTTCTTCAGTGTCTGTAATAGGGATTGGGTTTCTGATTGATTACAAATACTGCACTAGAACAAACCTAAAAAAAAATAACACATACACACACACACACAAAACAGAAAGAATGTTTTCCATAATGTTCCTTGTGTTGATTTTGGATAGACATGAAATCAAATCATTCCAGCTTGCAATATATTTGAAAGATGATTAAAAAAAAACCAGCTAAGCGCACTTTCAATAATTTACCTAAAGTTCATTAATCATATGTTTGTCGGGACTAAATATACTACAATCTAAGATATGAACTAAAAGAAAACTCACATTGAAAAAAAATGTGATACTGAATCAATGGAAAAACACTTTAAATTTTCTGTCTACGACCAATCCACTACTAACAGCATGCTGCAGTTATTTGAAAAAAATAAAAGCAATGCCAACCCACTTACCTGCCCATAAAACATTTTGACTATAGCGTGTTTTCAAAAAATACAGCAAACCTTGTAGTGTGAACGCAGCTCCTGAAAAAAAACTTTTTTGAAAACTGTAGATACTGCACTTGATTAAAAGCTCGCTTGAAGCTTTTATACAACATTGGTTTTCAATAATGTCTGATTGCTTATAAATCCTTAGTTATAGTTTTCTAAACTCTAACAGCATTGAGAAGGGCAGTGAATGGCATCTCAGGGAAGATGCTCCCTCTGTTGTGGTTTGATATTAAACACACAATGTTTCGAATCGCTAGTAATAATGCCTACAATCAGATTGCCATCTGTCTGAATTGGGATTCTGCACGTTAACACACATATGTGGTCACGGGGGTCTCTGAGCGAGCGTTTGAATGCTGTACGTGCCTGACACGGGCTGCTTTATTGCTGTATTGGACAATTTGTCTTCGAACAGAACATATAAAGCAATAACAGCCATATGATAGAGGAAACCAATGCCAGCGGGTGATTTTGGAGTCCAAGTGTGTGTTTGTTTGTGTTTTTCTATCATCAGCATGCTCATACTATTAGGGCCTAAGGTGGAAAACCCACTTATGACAGAGTACAGTAATAACATCTGCAGCAGCCAAATACTATTAAGGGTGTGTGTGTGTGTGTGTGTGTGTGTGTGTAGTAGTAGCAACACACAAGTCATGTTTTGGCACTTGACAGTTATGCCCTCTATCATTCCACAATTCCACCGACAGCATAAATATAATACTACATTAAATCATGTGAAAATATTACAAAAATGAATTAATTTGCAGGCTCCGTCTTTAAGGACAAAAAGCACACCTGCCCAACCTGCAATCTCTCTAACTGTGCTATATAAATCCCGAGGACAATATGGCCATTTTATCAGGGGATGAGGTGAAATTAGTGTTTGGAAGCATTGCTCTTTCAGAGTGATTGGTGGCTTCTGTTGCCCAATGTACTAACACAAACATAGACTATTTCCACTATACAAAATTAATTCCCCTGCATCATTAGTGCACACACACACACACACACACACACACAGAGAGAGAGAGAGAGAGAGAGAGAGAGAGAGAGAGAGAGAGAGAGAGAGAGAGAGAGAGAGAGAGAGAGAGAGAGAGAGAGAGAGAGAGAGAGAGAGAGAGAGAGAGAGAGAGAGAGAGAGAGAGAGAGAGAGAGACCTGGACTGATACAAACAACACTGTGTAAACATTCACATTGCAGAGTGGAAAAAGTGAAATCTCCACATTAAGGATTCCTCCAAAAGCTATTCAAAGTCAGGCTTCAAAGGAAGCATCATCTGAAAAAAGATCTCAGAACATCAAAGAATTGTTGACTTGGTAACAGCTGTCTATCATCCAATAAGATAAATAAACAGAGAAAGGTCAGCACTGTTTCAGTCTCTTGAAAAGTGGGCATCCTGCAGATGACTGCACTGAATCTCGGTGATGCAACAGGACAATGACCCAAAGCACAGGAGGAAATCGAGAACAAAAGAGCTTCAGCAAAAGAAAACCCCTTTTGGAGCGACCCAGACAGAGTTCTGCTGTTGACCTGATTGAGATGCTTTGGTATGCCCTCGAGAGTGCATTTCACACCAGACATCCCCAGAGTATTCCTAATAAAGCACTTTTGCAAACAGATATTGGTGCAAGATGTACTTTTTTTGCGAGTCTGTTCCAAAAGCAAACATTTGGACGAACCATTTGGACGTCATTACCAGTCAAGGGTTCACATACTCCCCCGCTGCACTGTGAGTGTACGCAGTATGTTATGTCAGCACACTGTTTTTTTTTCTTTTGTCAGCAAATTTTATGACCAATTTAAGCAGATCATACATTATACATCAGAGTTCTTGCAACTATTCTTTAATAATAATATGCTTAATTTATATAGTGCCTTTCCCAAGCTCAAGGACGCTTCACAATAACAGTAAATAACAAACAGTCAGTTCATACATAATAAATGGACAGTAGACATTTGCCCAGTCCAAGACATGACTGGGCACATTGTAAAACTTTACAATGTTTTACATGCTGTCTACAATGTGAGCAAGCAATGCGATGAAATAAAACTAGAAAGCACTTCTTGTTTTGTTCCAACAGGTTTCTTGCTTGCATTGTATAATGATAAGCACAGTTCAGAAAGGCCTGGAAAACAAATGCATTTCTCACAGAGCTTCCGTAGAGTAACAGAATAATTTAATGTCTAATGTTTAATGTCATGACAACAGTGAAAACACCGAAAGCATGAGAGGTGAGCAACATGACCTTCCTCATTCTGAATTCGGCAGGTGCTTGGCCAGAATACTGAAAACACAGACTTTTTTTTTTTTTTTTTACGTCCAACCACATTTTCTTTAACTTCTCAAGTATGGAAATTCTACATTTAGCATAATCTAATCGCATTGAGTTGTTTACCTCATGATTCAATTTGAATTAAGCACCCACCATATCATGACACCTGTGTGCCTGTCTGGAGAAGCTGCATTGTTTTTGCAATTAAATTAAAGACAGTCTGACATTTTCAGTGTCCAGTGTCTGGAGTGTTCAGTATTCTGGTCAATCACCTGCCGGTGGCTGAGGATGACGAAGGTCATGCATCTCGCTCACAGGCTCTCAGTCTTCGCTGTTGTCACATTAAAGATCACACGTTAATTTGTTGTGTTATAGTCCTACAAATGCTTTGAGGGAAAACTATAACTTTGTTTTCCAGAACTTTTGAACTGTGCTTATGATTATACACCACCAGCAAGCAACAAAACTAAACGAGCATCGCAGTTTTGTAACGTCGTATTGCTTGCTCAGTGTAAAGGGCTAGTAAATATTGGAAATTAAAATTTGCAGGATGAAGTATGTGAACTTACAGCAGATCTTTTGCATAAATTGGTCATGAAATTTGACCTGATCTGACCTGAAGTGCAGTGTGGGAAAAAGTACACTACTGTTTAAAATTTGGGGGTTGGATAGATTTTTTTGAAAGACGTCTCTGCATTTATTGGATCGATAATACACTAAAAACAGTAATATTGGGAAATAGTATTACAGTGTTTTTTAAAATGTTATATAATCCTGTAATGGCAATGCTGAATATTCAGCATAATTGTTCCACTCTTCAGTGGCAGACCTCAAACTTTTGAACAGTCATGTATGTGAAAGTATTTCCTTGCAGAACAAACCTGAAAAACAGTCAGGAGAAACTTTGCACCATCCTCTTAATAAAACAACTTCACTTCAGCAATATTCTGGAGATGTCTAGTGTGAATCACTCTCTAGAGGTCATGCCGAAGCTTCTCAATCGGGTTGAGGTCAGGACTCGGACTGGGCCTCTACAAAAGGTGTATTTTCTTCTGCTGAAACTCCAATCCAGTCACACTTTCCGCAGGTCATTGATTGTCATTATCAATCCACCATAATGTCGATTTCCTATTAAACACAAAAGGAGTGATTATCCAAATGTAAAAGTTGGTCTTCACTAAACAATGAAAAAGCATGATGATGCTGCCTGTTTGTTAGTTTGTTTGTTTGCTTAATCATACAGGTATGTCAAGAGTTGAACCCATGTCATCTTGCACACTTGACCTATGCAGGTTATTAATCATGTTGCCCTAACTTAATGGCAAAAAAAAAAAATCTGGCATTTAGCATGAAAACGTCTCGGTTACGGATGTAACCCTCGTTCCCTGAGGATGACGACGAATGGGGTTTCGCTTAGAAAGCCTATCGACTTCGAGTATACAAAAACGAGCCAATGGCAAAGAAATGCCATGGGTCTGCGGAATTTGCATAGCGTATCTCCGCCTTACCTCGTGGGTATAAAAGGAGAACGCCGGCAATATGCAGATATGTTTCTTCGCTGAGGAGCCAAGACTGAACTCAGGCGATCCCCGTTGTACAGCGGAAGTGGCAGGCAGACGGAACGTCTCCGTTCCCTACTCAGGGAATGAGGGTTACATACGTAACCGAGACGTTCCCTTTCGTTGTCACTCCGAGTTACGTCGGATGACGACGAATAAGGTTACCAGTCTAATCACGCCACCTTCACAGCTGTCTTCCAGTGCCCTGCATAAATCTGAGATCCCTGTCGTGAGACTAGCACGGACGAAGGACTCCTATTTAGCACAGGAATACCAAGGTACACTGGGGAGCATATCTCAGGGGGGGGGGGGGTATGGGACGGGACTTAGAGAATACACATATGACCCGAAGGAATGCATATGGAGAACACTGAGGTGTCCAGCCGCAGGTGAAATATTTCAACCCCAGGGGTGGCAAGATGGCTTGCCAAGGGAAAGACACATGCTCAGAGAGGCTTACAGTGGAAATACACATGTGGGGGTCGCCCAAAGGGGGGACCATGCACACGGATGCACTTAGTCAACGCGCAGGCAATAGACACTGGCATCGACGTCAGCAGTGCTGGAGGAACTCAGGGCTTGAGGGGAGCTCACCTGAGGAAATATCGCACGTATCCAGTCCGTGGAGTGGAATGGCGAGCAAACGAAGACACCTGAGTGGGTCCTAGTACCGGCTGGTTGAAGCGAGTCTGCCAGCTGCAGCTCTGCAGATGTCTGTTAGCGAGGCGCCATGCGCTAGAGCCCAAGAGGACGCCACACTCCGGGTGGAGTGGGCAGTCACACCAAGGGGGCACGGTCGACCTTGCTGCTGGTTAGTGTTGTCACGATACCAAAATTATTGTTTCGATACCGATACCAAGTCAAGAATTGCGATTTCGATACTTTTTCGATACTTTTCCTGAAAAGGAAAAGTATTTCTTACAAGGCGTTTCACATGCAAGGCGTTTCACATGCACCTCCTTTGCATAGGTCTGTGCTCTTTAAATGCTGTAATAACCTAATATAAATAAATCACTGACAAACATGCACATGCTCTGATTATAATCATATAGCCTTTAGATCATTTTAGCTGATGTTTTGTATTGCAGACGAAAACCTACAGGCTTTGGAGGGATGCTTTGGGTCACCACCGGAAGAAGCACTCTGCGGACACAGTTGCATCACAACAGAGCGTTCCACCATGGGGACCCCAGTGTACCCTTTGGCAGTGGCCTGATCGAGGGGAGGAAAAGCAGAGGAGGTCGCCGAGCGATCACGGGAAGACAAGGGTGTCTTCCAGGACCTCGTGACCTCCTTATGCACATCCGGGAGGAAAGGTATTGGGGTTGCACCCAAAAACCAATCATCAAGCCGCGAGCGCTCTGGACAGGGTGGAGGGTTCCACTCTAACCCAATGCTCGCGGCCGCCCGGGAAAGCATGGCCGTCAGCTCGGGATCTGACTCGGGTAATGCTGGCGCACCAGAAGGTGGCAGCACAGCCGAATCATCATCTCCCGAGGACTCCTGCCCACCTTGTGATGCTGCAATCGACATCGCATCCTCCTCTGGAGCGCGTCATGTGACCGGGACGACCGAGGGACATCATCCGGATGGCTCGCGGGTTGCAACACTGGAGAGGGGGATGTGGCCCGAGGACGAATCGTCGGTTGGTTGTGCCACACCGTCACCCTCAGGTCACCCTGGCCACCAGCCGAAGTACCATCTCTCGTGGGAACGGTGGATTGGGGTGTGGATGAGGGGACTCTCACTTTTGCAAGATCACTGAGTCTCGACCGAAGTGTTACGATGGCCATGTTTCCGCAATGAAAACATGAGTCATCCACAAGCACTGCTTTAGCGTGCTCTAAGCCCAAACACACAAAGCAACGATTGTGGCCATCAGAGTCGGATAGAAGTCGACCGCAACCAGAAGTGCATGGACAATGCATCTTTAAAAAGACGTGCCACGCGCTGCTCTTTTAGAGAGGATTAAATCTCCTCAGAGTGTTGAAACGACCAGGGAGAAAACACACACACTGGCAGATCACTGCACAGATCGCAGGGAATGTGCACTCGCTGGGAATCGCCGTCACACCAACACCTGGAGAGAAGCTCGTCTCGAAGAGGAAGAGAAGATCTCAGGATGGCTTTGGGAGTGAAGCATACACTTGGCTCCGAAGTGAAAACATTTGGCGTTCTCCTTTTATACCCATGAGGTGGGGCGGAGTTGCGCCATGCAAATTCCGCAGACCCATGGCATTTCTTTGCCATTGGCTCGTTTTGGACATCTTGGCTGTATAAATCAAGAGTCTCTCTCTCTCTCTCCCTCTCTCTCTCCCTCTCTCTCTCCCTCTCTCTCTCTCTCTCTCTCTCTCTCTCTCTCTCTCTCTCTCTCTCTCTCTCTCTCTCTCTCTCTCTCTCTCTCTCTTCACCTCCTGGTGAAATCCCAAAAGGATGCTGGCCTCTGCTAGCAGGTAAATGAGCACAGAGAGAAGACTGTTTGTGGGGGTGTCAGAGTCAAGAAAGGTTTTCCACTGTTTACTTCCAGCACTCTGATGCCAACACATACGCCTCTGGAGACAAAAGATGGACTTTTTTTTCTTTCTTTTTAACTCTCACTCCCACAGTTCCTCTGTATCTTTAACTTTTCACCCCATCCTTCTCTCTTCTTCCAACCACCGGCCCTCTCATTTAGTGGTTTCCTCAGTGGACACTGTAATTGACAGGACAGGCAGACTAAACTGCGTCCAGTTGGCAAGGGATTGCAGTAATGTATGGAGAGAGAAAAGTGTTCCATTAGAGAGCTAATAGCATGTGAAGACATCAATGAAAGTGACCGCAGGGGGAGGTATGTCCTTGGCTATAGCAAAAGGCGAGGGAACGAAAAGAAGGAGGACGTGAATGAAACCTAAGATTACCCAAAGAACGGCTGAATTTGGTGAATGTGCGGGTTGTGTTTATTCACTTTATCAAGTCACTGGAAACAAACCACTGAAGCACAAAAAAAATCAGTGATATTTTATGATATTGCTATATCCTTCTGTCAATACTTCATAAGGAGCTGTTGGTTTGCTTTTGGTTGTTGTTGTTCAATTTTAATTTATTTTAAAATGTCATTTATTCCTGAGACGTCACTTCTTGTTGATGTTCAAAGTATTGTCAAACAAAACGGAGGCTAGCTCGACCCTCCCTCCTCCTCATCCCGTCCCCTCCCCCTCCCTTCCTGAAACAGGCTTTTCCGATGTAAATTCGGGACTTAGTGCGTTCCTTCTCCTTTTCCCTCTTCTTTGCCATAACAAAATTCAAGAGAATATAATTCTAACGTTAGTCGTTGTCGTTGTCTAGGACTCCTCTAGCTAACTTCCCTCTTCATGCTTCTCTCTCCTCCACTCCCCACAAACCCCTTCATGTGCACGCGCACTAACCCCCCAAACCAGCATCATTTCAGCATCATTACTCCAGTCTTCAGTGTCACATGATCTTTCAGAAATCATTCTAATATGATGATTTTATGCTCGTAAAACATTTATTATTATTAAGAAGTTGTTAATAATTTTAGAAGAAGTTGTGAAGTTGTTCTGCTTAATATTTTCATGGAAACAGATTCCTTTTGAGGTTTACAAACCTCAAACTTTTTAATGAAAATGTATACTGCATTTTATTCACAAAACTTTGCTCTACTGTCAATGCGATTAACTTTACGCATTTGCCACCTGTGGAAAGCAGATGGCATGTTTGTGTACATGTTCTAGTACATTATGGCATTAGTAATTAATCAAATGATGATGATGGATAGCAGATATACTGTATAACAGATATTATAACCAGGCAAAGTCCCAGATTAATGCACTATTATCTGCAAGTTAAAGAGCCTGATTAGTCTGGGTTGCAGTGTTGTAAAGTGATGCTGTACAGTCCCAGTAAAACATGGCAGATTGTGTTAGTCTGCTGCATCCTCCACAGTCGAAACTGGAAGGTGGGGAATTGTGGCAGGCAAACTGTGCTCAGCCGTATTTGTGGCAAAACCTGATTTGCGTGATTCCTTTAGTAAATCGGTTGCTGCAATTCTGACAGCATGTGCAAATAAAGGACAAGATTCGCATATTCGCCGATTTGCATATTAATATCAATCTGTTATAATCACAGGAACACCTTTTATTAAATACATTGTGTGAAAGACAAAGGTTTTGACTGAATAGAATTTGGATATCAGCCCAAGCTTCAGTTCTAGACGCTTCAGTGCCTTGTGGACTTTAACCTAGCAGACACAGAAAAACATGGTTGTTTGGTGTCAGTGGTACTATATGCTCTGAACGTGCGCGGTCTCACACAGCTGGTGAGAGGCGAGACGGATGAGGCAGGGGTGTCTGTATGAAGGGTGGGTCCTGCTGTGAGACAGAGGCTAATGAGGTTGGATGCAAACAGAGGTCAGTTTAATGCACACATCTGCAGAGTGCTCTCTATCCGCCCTTTAGGAAGGACACATGCGGCACACATACATGAACAGACATTTAAGCACAAGTGAAGGTGGGAATGCAAATGAAACAGATCAGTGAAGTAAATCTCTTGTGACAGGGGGAAATTCAGACTGAGAAAAAGGGTGGGAAGATAAGAGGCGGATGAGATGTGTTATTGTATTTCACTGTATAGCAAATACATTTAAAAAAGGTGGTTGTGCTGAAACCAACGTTATCAGTTAGTTTAGAGCAATACAATAAAACTACATTAGGAGAGTGCAATGCAATAAAGTGCTTATAGCCATGTATTATGTATAGTTTGCAGAAATTGCATTGAGATTTAATGTTACCTTCAGCTATATTTTATAAATGCTAAACAGGAAAAAAATGGTTTTAGGCTTTTTGTATTATAGCATTCAAAATGTAATATGCAATAAGCCCAGAGATACGGTGTATTATAATGATTTTACCACAGTTAGAGCTGCATGTGTTTCTAGGAATGGCACAATGCTGTAACACAGTCTTGAGTGGCTAATTGCATTTATAAATATTGCAACAGCAATTTTATAAAGTTTTTATATATATTTTTTTATAAATAGTGCAACAGCATTGTTCATTAAATAATTAAATAACAATTATTATTATTGCTCCTGTTGTTGTTTAAATATTATCATTGATAGATTAAATTCTAATAATAGTTATTATTGTTACTGTTGTTGTTGTTGTTGTTGTTTGAACATGTACACTATAAACATGTAACACATGTGTACTTTATACCATTGCTGTAGCAATTTATTGGTTATATAATAATCTTATATTGTTATTGTTATTATTATTATAATTATTATTGCAACAGCATTTTTATAAAATTCATCATTATTCAATAAACGATAAACATTCGAATAATAATGATAATAACATAAAATTATTATATAATCAATCAATTGCAAAAGCGGTTGTATAAAGTAAATAAATAATTTGTTACATTTATATAGCGCTTTTCTGGGTACTCAAAGCGCTTTACATGGAAGGGGGGATCTCCTCAACCACCACCAATGTGCAGCGACCACTTGGATGATGCGACGGCAGCCATATTGCGCCAGAACGCCCACCACACACCAGCTTACTGGTGGAGAGGAGACAGTGATGAAGCCAATCAGTATGTATGGGATGATAAGGAGGCCATGATGGACAGAGGCCAAGGGGCAAATTTGGCCAGGATGCCGGCCCTTGCCGGGGTTACACCCCCACCCCTACTCTTGAGTCAGGACCTCGGTTTAACGTCTCATCCGAAGGACGGTAAATTATTTGAAGTAACAGTTCATTAACTGTAGAATATTTACAGTTGCTAAGCAACACATCAATCAACAAATAAAATGAGTGAATGATTGCTGCTTTAAAGGTACAATATGTAAGATTTGTGTAATAAAATGTTTAAAAACCACCTTTTTTATATTTCATGTTTCATGCAGTTGTGTACTTACATTATCCCAAAAGTTCCCAAGGATTTGTAAATCCAGAGAAATTCCAGATTTTAATAATGGCTCGTCCCTGGTCATTGCTGCTTATCAATGACGTAATATCCGCGCTATCCTCGGTTTCCGCTTGTAGAAACCATAGATATAGATTCCTCAGTAGTGGCCGTTTCAATCATAGACAGTAAAAGAAATGGACACAGCAACCTCATAGACTTCAACGGAGAAAAGTGAAGTCAATTAGAAGCACTCACTTTTTTGATTGCCAAGCGCACTGCGCAGGCTCAAACTGAGCTTGACGTCATAGATGTGACGTGAGCAACCTGACTGACAGTTGTACGTCTTCTAGTAGCTGTGCCTAGAGGAATCTGAATCATTCCCTTCCGAATCTTGCAGAAACTGAGAGCGTGACTAGGAGCTGTCCCTGAGCTAGCAGCAGGAGCAACTTTATGACTCTCTATGGGCTTCTCCCTTGACTTTATGCCTCCACGTCCCCCCAATTGCCCGCGAGCTTCTCCTTCTGTCTATACGGTAATTTCTCTACTGTGCGACAGAGAGTCACGTGTTATGACGCAATCGTTAGCCTGTTTTTACAAAAACTGCTTCTACAGGGCCATAACGTAAGATACAAGGTAATGGAGCCTTTTATACATTGTCGTGTTTCTTTAGAAATAAACAATGGACAAATGGAGTCTTTAAACGCCTCAGATGTAAAGTTATTCGCTGTCAAAGTGACGCCAACATGAATGGGAGTCAATGGAAATGCTAACAGCAGGTGAAGGCTTGCTAATCAAGGGAGGCTTCAGTTCTACCAGAAAAACTCGGGAGAGAAGATAATGTACAATTATGCATTTTATTAACAGCCCAGCAAGCAATATATGCAATAAAGTTCTTTGGCGTAGGCCCCGTCCATAACTCGCGATCCGAGGGTACGGATTCTGCATTTCCTGCCTGAAGATGAAGGCAGGGGTGCAGCCGACCCCCCTTAGGGTATTGGAATGGACCATCCTGGTGGTGGTGGGAAGGATGGAGGGAAGACCGTCTTGGTGGAGGTGGGGAGGATGGTGGTAAGTGGAAGCGTCAGCATCTGCGAACTCAGACGAGTGTAAGTATGGATCTTTTATACTTCACGTATTAGAACGCGATTGGATAGATGAGAAGGTAATAAATGACGTAACAATTAAGTCTTCCTGGCAGAACTTACGCTGCGCTTTCATTTTCTGGCTGGTGGATTACCCCCTTGGTTTCAATGGGCCGCTAAGCCGCTAATGAGGAATCTGTGTATGCATAGCTATGATACAATATCTCGCACACCGCTGTTGTGTCATTCAGTCATCATGGTTCCCGATTAGATTGGCGAGTACAGAAAATCCAAAAAAAAACATATATATAGATCAACTTAGGCAAGCAGGCTTTGGGAAAAACGGAGAAATAAAACAAGGATCAATATCGGCGTGGCGTTTTCAGGATGGGGAGAGCAAATGTATATTATTTATTGTACACTACAGTTATATTGCACTTTGTTTGTACTTCAGTAACGCTTTTTATCAAGTCTGGCAGTAAAATTAAGTATGTGTTGCACAAAAAATATTTAGCCATTACTTGCAAATACTGTGGTTTTGTTCAAATGTACTTTTAGTATGATTGTTTTAAATGTGTAAAACTGGGCAGCATTAACCCACCAAATCATTTGACAAATAGTCACATATTAGTAACAGGCTAATATAGCAAAAATTTTCACGTTCCTGGCAGCTAATTCATTACGATGACATAACATAGTGATCAAACGTACATGTAATAGAAAAACTAATTTATTAGCTGATAAAAAATGTATATGATTCGTGAATTCTATTCATCTCTGGATGGTGAAAACGACATCTCCCGTAGTTCCACTCTCCTTCATAGCGTCATCAAGCTACGTCTTTGTTTTCGTTTTGAAAATGCGACCTCTGGCGGCGAAAAAAATGATATCTTTAACATAAAATTAAACTGTGGCTCTGCGGCTTTTGAATGTGTCCTCCAGCTAAATTTTAAAACATAAAATCTTAGTGTGGCATGACATCATGAGCTTAATTAAAAAACTAACCATATACTCTCTAAAATCAAATTTCTGGTCTTCTATTATCTTCTTGTGGTAATTGAGTGCATTTCACAGATATTCAGGTTTAAGTCTGACCTCCGCTCGACTCTCGACAATCTCTTTGCACATCTCTGTCTTCATCCTTTTGCTTTTATGACTTTCCTCATTATCAAATGAAGTCAAATAAACAAACATCTAAGATGTTCAGCACCCTCCTTTCTTCTTCTCTCTATCTCGCTATCGCCTCAGGGAAGGACAAATAAAATCTTAAAATAAGCATGCTTAACAGGCATAAACACCAGTATTGATTTGTCTTTTTCCTTCTACACCCTGGTTTCTCTTTCTTCAAAGCTGTTTTCCTTACAAACAATTTAGTATTCATCCATTCCCTTTTTTTGCAATAGTACAATTTGCCAGCATAACATACATTTCTGTTGCTTTTGAAAAAGTGTACAATGCTGCTGCTGTGGTAAAACACATTTCTGACTTTATTAAGAGTGTAGTATTGTAAGTAGTATAGCTGATAATTTTATTCAAAGCTACAGCCTAAATTTACTTCACAAAAACCCCTCCATGCCAGGACCTGGGCTTAAAGGGGTCATATAATGCCATTTTTGTACAAGCTAATATGATTATTTAGGGTCTAAATTAAAAGTTTGTTATATACTTTAATTAAAAATTCTCATTAGTATTGTAAGAAAACAGTTATTTTATCTGGTCAAAAACAGCTCTGTTTTCAGCATGCCGTTTCAGTGCATATGACTTTAAATGATAATTAGCTTTGCTCACCCAGCCCCTCTGTTCTGTGCGTACACCGTTTGTAACACAATAACCATAACGCGTTGTTCATTATAAACGTGGGATTCTGAATTATATTGAGAACGTCGTACATAGAAAACATGCCGTAATGTACCCTGAGTGTAAACCTTAGACGCATTCATCGTGAAGCGTGCAAGCGATTTGCAAAGATATAAATATTAATATAAAGGTTAATAAAACGTTACACTCACTTCAGTTCTTCTGGAGGTTCAGCAGGAACACGAATAGTTGGTACCGATCCTTTATTCAGGAGCAGCTTCTTAGCAAAACCAGCTTTATACTGACCCTCCTCGTTTATAAAGCAGTCTGGTGTGTGAAATGATTCGCGCAAACCAGACATGGGGACTTGTGACTTGGTGACTTGGACTCGAGTCGACTCGAGTCGCTATTTTTATGACTTGTGACTTGACTTGACATAAAATGAAATACTTGAGACTTGACTCGGACTTGGAAGTTAAAGACTCGGGACTTGACTTGACTTGACTTGAGACACGATGACTTGAATGACTTGAGTGTTAATCACATCATGTTTTCAGTTTGAATATAAAATATTTAAAAACATTTTTTTTTTTAAGTTGATCACGACACTATCATCAGTCATACCTCGTACCTTACGCACACCACGCCCACTTAGATCAGATATCACATCAAAATGTCAGCCGGAGGGGTACCGAGGGTCATTGCTTTCGGCTTCAAGAATTATTCACACGATGGCAAAAGACGAACAGCGCTTTGCAAGACATACAACATTAACATTGCGGACAGCCAGACGACAACCTCCAATTTCGTCCGTCATTTGAAGAGCCATTCTGCCCAGTAAGTGCTTGTCAATTTGTTAATGTTAGTTGGTAGTTAGCTAATGTAATAGCTAAAGTAGCCATTAACCCTTTCACAAGTAAGTTTAAACTATTCTAACTGATCCCCCAGCATGAGTTTTTCTAGGCGACCGTTATTTAGAACCTGTCACTCACTTTAATGTTTCATGGTGACGCGTCATTGCTTGTCAAGTGACACAGCGCAACCACAACACAGCGCTGAATGAATGATCTGCTTTTATGTAATTTTTCCTGTTTTATTCAAAATGTTCACAAATGTATTAGCTATAACATGCAACACTGATATTCCGATTGTCAAATATGTGCAAGTGGATGTGTTTTGTTGTTTAAACACCTTTATAATGATCGCGTTAGTTGAGCTGTATGTGCGAATGGGCGGTGCCATGTTAACGTTAGTTTACAACACGTCAATTTCTCAACTTCTCACGAAATACATGAAAGTAAGTGACCGGTAAACTGGGAGAAGAATAGGGTAAAATGTAAAGCTACTTACACAATGTGTATCTGATATGAATAAAACGTGCGTCTTATTATAATGGAAATGATTATTATTGACGCTTCCATAGACATCAGTGTATATTTTACAAACTACAAATATATTTTTTGCTAGTAGTTATGTGTATTTAAATGTCTGAAACCTAAAATAAAAATGATGTGGTTGAAAACACTGAACAGTTGTGATATATGACAGCACTGAGAGCGTATGTCTCTGGCTCAGCGCCAGCCAACGCGTTTGAATTCATTGATAAATAACTTACACGAAGCAGAATAGTGGGTCATATGTCTAATGCTTTTTGAAAACTTAAAGGGGTCATATAATGCCATTTTTGTACAAGCTAATATGATTCTTTAGGGTCTAAATTAAAAGTTTGTAATATACTTTAATTAAAAATTCTCATTAGTATTGTAAGAAAACACTTATTTTACTTGGTCAAAAACAGCTCTGTTTTCAGCACGCCGTTTCAGTGCATATGACTTTAAATGATAATGAGCTCACCCCGCCCCTCTGTTCTGTGCGTACACGTTTGTAACACAATAACAGAATAACCATAACGCGTTGTTCAGTATAAACGTGGGATTATGAATTATATTGAGAACGTCATACATAGAAAACATGCCGTAATGTACCCTGAGTGTAAACCTTAGACGCATTCATTGTGAAGCGTGCAGCTAGCGATTTGCAAAGATATAAATATTAATATAAAGTTTAATAAAACGTTACACTCACTTCAGTTCTTCTGGAGATTCAGCAGGAACACGAATATCTGGTACCGATCTTTTTTCATGAGCAGCTTCTTAGCAAATCCAGCTTTATACTCACCCTCGTTTATAAAGCAGTCTGGTGTGTGAAATGATTCGGGCAAACATGAGAGCATTGACATTGCTCGTGGGGAATATTCCCTTCGAAAACAAACTCAGCCACTGCGTCTTCAGCGGTTTGGATTCAGGAACATTAAAATGACTGTGTTCGTTATTACACCCATGAACAGAACACCACAATCGCTTAGATGCCATTCTGCTCATATACAGTGCTCCAGCATATCAACAATGACCGCGCCGGTCCGCCCGGACTATGATTGACAGCTCACTCACGAGCGAGGGCGGGTCTGTGTTGAAACGCGGCTGTCATTCAACAACCGTGGGAGGGGCTTCCGAGCCTGTGACGTCACAGGCTCGAACGGCTCGATTTGAGGCAGGGGAAAACATATAAGGAGATTAAAACAAAAACACTGGATGGATTTTTATCATTATATGATGGTTGTGTACAGGCACTGCCAACACACATTTCAGTACAATCAACTTGTAAAAGTGCATGTACCATTATATGACCCCTTTAAGGCTTTCTTCTTCATAAAAGAAGTCGGACATCACATTTTTGTATACATTTTTATTTCTTTAAATTAGTAAGCTACAGGACACCATCTTTCAAAACATGACCTGCGTGAAAGAGAAAAGTGAATGAATGCGTCATTGTACCCAAATGCACTTCCGAATGCGCCTCTGTTCATTTCAAACCAAACCGACGCCCATAGATCAAATTCTGCAGGTAAAATTACAATAATAAGGTGACTTGACTTGGACTTGACTTGACCTACTACAAGACTTGACTTGACTTGACTTGACTTGACATAGCCTGTGACTTGACTTGACTTGACTTGCCCAGGAAAAAAATACTTGGGACTTACTTGAGACTTGAAGGTTAAGACTTGAGACTTACTTGAGACTTGCACATGTGTGACTTGGTCCCATCTCTGGCGCAAACATGAGAGCATTGACGTTGCTCGTGGGGAATATTCCCTTCAAAAACAAAACTCAGCCACTGTGTCTTCAGCGGTTCGGATTTAGGAACATTAAAATGACTGCTGTGTTCGTTATTACACCCAAGAACAGAACACCACAATCGCTTAGACGCCATTCTGTTCATAGACAAGCTCCAGCATATCAACAATGACCGCGCCGGTCTGCGCGGACTATGATTGACAGCTCGCTCACGAGCGAGGGCGGGTCTGTGTTGAAACGCGGCTGTCAATCAACAATCGCGGGAGGGGCTCGATTTGAGGCAGGGGAAAACATATAAGGAGATTAAAACAAAAACACTGGATGGATTTTTATCATTATATGATGGTTGTGTACAGGCACTGCCAACACACATTTCAGTACAATCAACTTGAAAAAGTGCATGTACCATTATATGACCCCTTTAAGTGCCTGACACAAGGGCACAGTGATAGAGGCATAAAACCAGATCTTTATCCACCAAAGCCCCTGTCATACCAGCCCCAGATAAAAGCCATACCTGAGATTGCTCTCAATTCATTCATGCCAAATGAATGTAATTTGTTCACATAGAGGTATTAAAATTGCCATTAAAACCACATAATCATTTTAGCAAAGACATGACAGTGATGCAAGGGAATCGCGAAATGTTTTGTATTTCATGATTTGCCTCTCCATCACTCGTTAATGGAAGAGTTATGAATTTACATGAGACATCAGAAACAACTTGAGGGTAAATATGTTCAGCTCACAGCTCTGTTTTACAGTGAGGACAAATATCATACACATTACTTTTTGTTTTTATAGGCTACTGAGCTAATGCAATTACACCTCTAAATCTAACCTGTACAGAACCCGTTCCGCATTTCTAGATTGCAATTAAAACTATGTTTAATAAAGAGTTAGTTCACCCAAAAAAGAAAATTAGCCATTGACTTTCATAGTATTTTTTTGTTTTTATTTTTCACTTTCCATCCCAACCTGACTCTCAGGAACTGGTGCGGTCCTTGTTCAGCTCTGCCATCTAGTGGAGTGTTGTGGCAGAGCACACAGAGGACCTCGTTCTGCAATATCACGCTCTTAAAACGTTACAAGCCCACAACATCTCTCCTCATATAAGTGCAGAACACTTAAATACCTGTTTAGCATATAATGACTGAGAACATAATGGTATAAACCAAAACATGAATTAACTTAAAATTACAGACATGTCCTGACTTAATGTTAGACACTAAGGTTTACATCCTTATCGTGCAGTTAGGCTTATCAGAAAGCTTTAACAATTCTGGTACGGTTCTATTATTATTAACTACATCACATAATGCTAAGGCATCTTGACAAAGAAGGCTAAATTAACTTCCACAATGAACCACCAGAGGGCAATAGAAGAACCAGAATAAGAATAAGGAAGATTTCCTTCTAGATATCAAATGTTTTCTCTTTTTTTTTTACAATGAAAAAAGAAGAAAACTCTACTCGTATCTTTTATAGATGTTAAAGACTGCAGGCAATTAAACTCTACAGAATTTCGGTGCAAATTCATCTGTCACGAGTCAAATTAGGCAGATGCCAACACAGACAAGCTTGCATGACGTGCCCTAAATACGGTTCACTTGCTGCGAGGATAAACATGGTTTGTGCCACAATGTGTTTTGTGCAGTGAATTATCAACTGCTGAGAGCAGAAAAACAGATATTTTATTTACTTTTGTATGATAAACAAATCTGGTACTTTATGTCCAGAGTGAAACCTGAGTCCTGAAGTAAAACCAGTTGAGAACCACTGGTCTGAACCACCTCCTAAAATCCAACATGAAAACAAATGACTGAGCTTGAGGGAACCTTTCTGTCTTCTACCATCTGTGTCCCTGTCAAGTCCTTCCTTTTAGTCCTTTTCCTCTTACTGTTTATTTGTCTCTCTCTCTCTGTCTCTCTCTCTGTCACTATGAGTTAACATCTTCATCTTCCTCTTACTGTGTATACTGTCTCGCTCTGTTTATGTCTCTATTCATAATCCCGGTCTCTGTTCAACCGGATTGTGTTCTTTTTACAAATGTCATATGAAACCGTAATTTATCTGTAATTTCACATATCTGTCATTCCTATGTATGTGTGCATACTACAATGTGTATGTGATTTGACAAAACCTTAATTTAGGGAAATCTGTGAACCTGACCATTCTGACAGACCAGCTAAGACCAGCAAACCATCGGGTTTGAGACCATTAAATATAGGTAGAGTACCTATGAAGGTAATATGATGCCATAAAGAATCGCATGTGCAGGGTAAGATTTGTGAAAGTGTACATAAGATTGCAAGCGTAAATTAAATTTGCATGCGCAAGAGAAGATTTGTAAAAGTGTAAATCGCCTTTCAAGTGTAAAGGCTCATACACACCGGGACGAATATCGGCGCGCGTTATTCGCCAGCGTTTTTTAACGCTTTTTTTGTGTTCACACCCAAGCGATTTTCGTTGACGATGAGCCGAGTGGACATGCAAATTCCTTCCCTGACATTAGATGGCGCCCATTTGCTCTGCAATACCACTCCATAACATTCTCTTTTATTAAGATTTAGATGTAGTCGCTGTCGTGTTTGTCATATAGTTCTTTATGTTCCGACAGCAACGAGACCAGCAGCTCTACATTCATCTTGCCTTGCATCTTCCTCGTCTTATTTCTTCCCGGCAGTGTAGACGCTACTTGGCGTATATCTTCTTGGCCGTTACGTATGTGTGCTCGGCAAGACCGTTTTGTGTTTGAGCGCCCCCAAGTTGTGTTTTACTGTAACTTAAGAAGCTCCAGACACGTGAGCAAAAGCGCCAATCTCATTGGTCGGATAGTTTTTGATGCGGCGCGTCAAACTAAAAAAACGAACCTGAGGCGTTTTTAAAAAAATGACGCTTTTACGCGTGTCGTTTTTCGCGTCGGTGTGCACACTCACATTGGCGCCCTTTGTTTAGTCACGAGGCGTTAAACGTCGGTGAATATCGCGCACGAAATTCGTCCCGGTGTGAACAGGCCTTAAGAAAAAAATATTTGCAGCATTTAACTGTTATCCGTAAGTGTAATTTGTGTATTTTGAAGCTGCAGCTTCATGCTAACGCAAAATAAATATGATCTGTATTCTTCTGTATCAATCTGTACAGTTGCGTCTTTCTTTTAGCTGCGCTTACAGTTTTGGCACGATTCTCTCACTCGCTGAGTTTTGCAAGCGCGAAGAGGAGGGCGGGTCCACCTTCATCACGTAGCCAATCAAATGAGCTTCTCGCTGACACTCAATTTAGTCTTTTCTGATTGGTTCAATAAACACGCCAGTCACCAGAACACATCTTTATCTTCATTTGGCTCAGAAACGTTCTCATTGCCGAAATGGTACTTTTAATGCACACATAAATGTTAAATAAATAAATACATCATGATTGCTTAATAATCTGTGCATCATAAGGCTGACTATATGACCCAATACTGAATTTTGAGCTGGTGTGTTAAAGGAACACTCCGACTTTTTGGGACTTTAGCCTTTTCACCTTATCCCCCAGAGTTAGATAAGTCCATACATACCTTTTTCATCTCCGTGCATGCTATAAGTCTGTTTGACGCACCCACCGCTAGCCTAGCTTAGCACAAAGACTGGATGTAAATGGTTGCAGCTAGCATACTAATCCAAATAAGTAACAAAATAACGCAAACATTTTCATATTTACATGTTGTGATTTGTATAGTCACAGAGTGTACAAAAAACAAAGTCACATGAGACACAGACATATTTTAACCGTATGAATACTGGGAACTATATTCTCCGAAGGCAAAGCACTGCTACTTGGGCGGAGTGATAACCGCAGCACCTGAGACGTGCCGTGGTGAGGAGCAGAGAGCGCGTCTCAGGTGCTGCGGTTATCACTCCGCCCAAGTAGCAGTAGACTACCTCCAGTAGCGAATTGTTCCCCACAATCATGGGGAAGACTGCTGACCTGACAGTTGTGCAGAAAACCATCATTGACAATTTTGGATGTTGGATGTTCTTAAAGTGCTATATCAAAGCACATTAATAGAAAGTTAAGTGGAAGGGAAAAGTGTGGAAGAAAAAGGTGCACAAGTAGCAGGGATGACCGCAGCCTGGAGAGGATTGTCAGGAGAAGACTATTCAAATGTGTGGGGGAGCTTCACAAGGAGTGGACTGAGGCTGGAGTTACTGCATCAAGAGCCACCACACACAGACGGGTCCTGGACATGGGCTTCAAATGTCGTATTCCTCTTGTCGAGCCGGTTCTGAACAACAAACGTCAGAAGCATCTTACCTGGGCTAAAGAAGAAAAGAACTGGTCTGTCGCTCAGTGGTCCAAAGTCCTCTTTTCTGATGAGAGCAAATTTTGCATCTCATTTGGAAACCAAGATCCCAGAGTCTGGAGGAAGAGAGGTACACAATCCAAGATGCTTGAAGTCCAGTGCGAAGTTTCCACAGTCTGTGTTGGTTTGGGGAGCCATGCCATCGGCTGGTGTTGGTCCACTGTGCTTCATTAAGTCCAGAGTCAACGCAGCCATCTACCAGGACATTTTAGAGCACTTCATGCTTCCTTCAGTAGACAAGCTTTATGGAGATGTTGACTTCATTTTCCAGCAGGCACCTGCCCACACTGACAAAAGTACCAAAACCTGGTTCAATGACCATGGGATTACTGTGCTTGATTAGCCAGCAAACTCGCCTGACCTGAACCCCATAGAGAATCTATGGGGCATTGCCAAGAGAGAGATGAGAGACATGAGACCGAACAATGCAGAAGAGCTGAAGGCCGCTTTTGAAGCATCCTGGTGTTCCATAACACCTCAGCAGTGCCACAGGCTACATGCCACGCCACATTGAGGCAGTAATTCATGCAAAAGGGGCCCAAACCAAATATGCATGATTATACTTTTCAGAGGGCCAACATTTCTGTATTTAAAATCCTTTTTTTTTTTTTATTATTATTGATTTCATGTAGTATTCTAATTTTCTGAGATTTTGAATTTAGGGATTTCATAAGCTGTAAGCCATAATCATCAAAATTATAACAAATAAAGGCTTGAAATATCTCACTTTGCATGTAATGAGTCTTTATAATATATTAGTTTCACCTTGAATTACTGAAATAAATGAATATTCAAATTTTTTGAGTTTCACCTGTATATGTGTTCTGGTGACTGGCATGTTTATTGAACCAATCAGAAAAGACTAAATCGAGTGTCAGCGAGAAGCTCATTTGATTGGCTACGTGATGAAGGTGGACCCGCCCTCCTCTTCGTGCTTGCAAAACTCAGCGAGTGAGAGAATCGTGCCAAAACTGTAAGCGCAGCTAAAAGAAAGACGCAACTGTACAAATCGGGTTATTTCAGGAACTTTTTCAGCGAATTACACTTACAGATAACAGTTAAATGCTGCAAATATTTTCTTCTTACACTTGAAAGGCGATTTACACTTTTACAAATCTTCTCTTGCGCATGCAAATTTAATTTACGCTTGCAATCTTATGTACACTTGCACAAATCTTACCCTGCACATGCGATTCTTTATGGCATCATAAGGCCTTCATAAGCAACGTTCAAAAGTTTGGGGTTGATTAGATTTTTAAAATGTTTTTAAAAGTTTCTTACTCTCACCAAGGCTGCATTTATTTGATTAAAATACATTTGATCCAATAAATGCAGTTTGATTAAAATACAGTAAATACAGCAATATTACAATTTAAAATAATTTTATTATTTTAAAAATGTATTTATTCCATTACTGACTTGAATCTTCAGAAATCATAATAATATGCTGATTTGCTGCTCAAGAAACATTCTTATTATTATCAAAAGTTGAGAACAGTTTATGCTGCAAACAATGCTGTTTAATATTATTGTGGAAACCATAATACATAATAAAAACAAAAACATTTGTTTGAAATGGACATTTTTTGTAACATTATCAATGTCTTTACTGTCACTTTTGATCAATTTAATGTGTCATTACTAAATAAAAGTATTAAAGGGGTCCTATTATGCCCTTTTACGAAGTCTTGATTTTGTTTTTGGGGTGTACTAGAATATGAGTTCATGCTTGATTGTTAAAAAAACTCATTCTTTTTTCACATATTTTACATTATTACAGCACCTCTCTGTCTCAAACGCGTCGTTTAGGTCCGCAATGTGCTGTGAATGGTTAGCCGGCCCAGTGTGTTGTGATTGTGCAGGAAGTGTCACGCCCCTTACCATAACCGCGAGTTTCGTCTGCTCCGGTTTAAAAGGATGATGGCAATTTCAAACCAATTCCAGCCTGATTCAGACTTAAGAATATTAACGAACAAGAGGATCGTCCAGAATGGATTACAAGCACGGACTCTTTTTTTGCTGGTAATGGTAATACAAACAGTAATCGATCACAAAACAATAGTTAATTTTCTTAAGGGCCGTATAACAGCCTTACAAAAGCTACAGTAAATACTATATCAACAGCAAACACTATATCAACACTAATGTCGGCTAGCAGGAGAGCAGAGCCAAACAGATTTGCCCTTTGTTTACATCGTAGCAATAGCATGAAACGATACTCGGTTACTAACATAACCTCGGTTCTCTCTAGAGAGGGAACGAGTGTTGCGTAAGTTTAGCTTACGCTACGGGAAAGATTCATCTTCTCGAGATATTGAAGCCAAAAAATTATCCTTAATTTTGTATTCATTGTCAACGCAGTGCAGCAGCTAGCAGACCTAGAGCAGGCCATCTCGCGTGCTCATTGGCTGCCCTGCGGGCATCTGCTGCTGCCTAGCAGTAAGCCCCGCGTGACGTCACGCCCAATGAAGGGCGCCCGCGCCTTCATAGCGTCACAGCCCGCCAGAATGGGCGTGGCTCAGCGTATAAAAGTAGAGGCTGTAGGCTGACTTCCCTGGTTTTTCGTCAACTGAAGCGAAGTCGCTCGTGGCGCGAGCACGGCCGGTTACGCAATACTCGTTCCCTCTCTAGAGAGAACCGAGGTTACGTTAGTAACCGAGTATCATTCTCTTACGAGAGGTTCTCTCGTATTGCGTAAGTTTAGTTTACGCTATGGGAACACTTTGTCAACGCCGTGCGCGCCAAGCATCCACCATGAGACCCCGAACTTTCAGGGGACCCCTATAAGTGGAGAAATAAGGTGGCCAGCCACGCGGGCCATCACTTGTACATAAGCACACATAGGGAATACAGAGCAGCGCGCCGGTCTGTATAGGCACATGACACATACCCTACTTAGTGCAGCTCAACCAGGAGAGCTGAGTCATGTGAGAGTGATCTGAGCAGGAGGTCTGGGCAGAATACACCTCTCCTTCAAACTGACAACAGTTTAGCCTGCAAGGCAGGAACTTCTAGGTTATAAAACCTGACAAAGGTAGACGGGGAGCTCCAGCCCGCCGCTACACATATGTCATGGATAGAAATTCCACTGGACCATGCCCACGAAGAGGCCACGCCTCTCGTGGAATGAGCCCTGATGCCAAGAGGGCATTGCAGACCTTTTGACGCGTAAGCGGCTGCTATAGCGTCCACTATCCATCTGGACAGGCTCTGTTTCGAGGAGGCGAAACCCTTGGTGCGCCCACCAAACGAAACAAACAGCTGTTCCGAGCGCCTGAATGAGGCGGAGCGCGTAATGTAAAACCTCAGCGCTCTGACAGGGCATAGGAGATTCACATCACTTTCGCTGTCAGATGCTGGGAGAGCTGACAACGAGATAACTTGCGCTCTGAATGGAGTGCCCATCACTTTAGGAACGTAGCCATGTCTAGGTCTCAAGACACGATGCGCTGACAGACAGCGCATGCAGGTCCCCCACACGTTTTAATGACGACAATGCAGTCAGAAAGACGGTTTTCAGTGATAGATATTTCAACCCCACGGAGTCTAGTGGTTCAAATGGAAAAGCTTTCAGGGCCTCTAGGACCAATGAAAGATCCCACATGGGAACCGACGGGGGGCGCGGTGGGTTCATCCTCCTAGCTCCCCTAAGGAAGCGAATGACCAACTCATGTCTCCCCAATGACTGGCCGTGTGTCGATTCTGCGAACGCTGCCACGGCCGCCACGTATACTTTGAGCGTGGATGGGGACCTTCCCTTATCCAACAGCTCTTGTAGAAAGGAGAGCAGATGCGCCACCCCGCATGTCCGCGGGTCCAGACCTCTGTCGGTGCACCATCCAGAGAACACCGACCATTTAGACGCGTAAAGCCTTCTCGTGGAAGGGGCTCTAGACTGTGTGATCGTGTTCATCACTCTTTCTGGCAGGGCAATGAGTACCCATTGATCAACCATGCGTGCAGAGACCAGCGCTCTGGATGGGGATGCCAGATCGTGCCGCGAGCCTGAGAGAGGAGATCTGCCCTCACCGGAATCGGCCACGGAACTGCATGTGACAGCCGTGCTAGTTCCGGGAACCAAATCTGATTTTCCCAACGCAGGGCTATGAGGAGCATCGAGTGGCGCGTTTCCCTGATTCTCTTGAGCACCTGTGGTAACAGAGAGACCGGAGGGAAAGCGTATAGCAGGAGGCTGGGCCAAACCTGGGCCAGCGCGTCCTCGTCCTTCGAGAAGAACGTCGGGCATTGAGCGTTGTCTTTTGACGCAAATAGGTCGACTTCCGCTCTGCCGAATAGGCGCCACAGTTTCTGGACCGTTTGGGGGTGCAGGGACCATTCCCCTGGGGGAACATTGTCCCTGGACAGTTTGTCTGGGCCGTCGTTCAAATGGCCAGGCACATGCGCCGCCCTCAGCGAGCGCAGGTGCATCTGAGACCAAATAAGGAGGAGTTCCGTCAGATTGCAGAGATTTCTGGATCTGACACCGCCCTGACGGTTTACATAGGATACCACAGACATGTTGTCCGAGCGGACAAGAACATGTTGGTCCTGTATGAACGGGAGGAAGCGCTTCAGCGCGTTCTCGACCGCTATCATTTCCAGACAGTTTATGTGAAAACACTTCTCTTGGTCTGACCACTGGCCGAAGACCGGTCTGCCCTCGAACAGCGCGCCCCAACCCCAGTTGGACGCGTCTGTCGAAATGACTTTTCGATAAGAGATGGTTCCCATCATCACTCCCTGCTGGTACCAGTCAGCCACTAACCAGGGCTGCAGAGCCGCTATGCAGGTCTGAGTCACTCTGATTTTCTGGCCGCCAGAAACCCAAGCTCGGCGGGACGCGCTTGCGTTCAACCAGCGTTGGAGCGGGCGCATGCGCAGTAGGCCCAGCTGAAGCACCGCTGCAGCTGATGCCATACAGCCCAACATCCTTTGAAATGTTTTCAAAGGGAGAAAGCTGTCCTTCTGGAAAGATGCGGCTAGGTGGCGAACACGGCGCGCGCGCTGTGTCGATAAACGAGCCGACATGGTCACCGAGTCCAGTTCTATTCCTAAAAAGGAAATTGACTGGCTGGGCAGTAATGAGCTCTTGGTCCAGTTGACCGTGAGACCCAAGCTTTCCAGGTGACTGAGAAGCACTGTTCTGTGAGATAGCAGCTCTGTCTCTGACTGTGCCAAAATCAGCCAATCGTCCAGATAGTTCATTATTCGCAGCCCCTGACTTCTCAGGGGGGCGAGTGCCGCGTCCATGCACTTCAAAAACGTACGGGGTGCTAGAGACAGGCCGAACGGCAGGACGGTGTATTGATATACCTGAGCGTCGAAGGCGAATCTCAAAAATTGCCTGTGACGGGGTATTATCTGAATCTGAAAATAGGCATCCTTCAGATCTAGAGAAATAAACCAGTCCCTCGGGCGAATGTACGCGAGGATTTTCCTGGTCGTAAGCATTTTGAACGGTCTTTTCGCAAGCACTCTGTTCAAAAGTCTCAGATCTAGGATAGGTCTGAAGGCTCCGTCCTTCTTGGGTACGAGAAAATAGCGGCTGTAAAAGCCTGACTCGCTCAGAGAAGGCGGTACCTTTTCTATAGCCCCTTTGCACAGCAGCTTTGCTATTTCGGCGTGAAGTAGGTGTGCTACTTCCGCATTCACTATCGTCGCGGTCCGGGCTCGAAAGCGTGGGGGACGGCGAATGAATTGAAGTGTATAGCCCTGCTTTATTGTGCTCAGCACCCATTCTGAAATCCCTGGGATATTTTCCCACGCAGCTATGTGAGCCGCTAGGGGGCGAATGGCCTCCGGGTTCAGATCGCCGCCATTTGCGGGCTTGTGAAACTGAACCAGAGCCGAAAGCGCGGCGCGCGTGCTCTCGGTTCTGGGCAACGGCTGCTCGCTGAAAACCGAAACCGGCTGATTTATGTGAGATGTCCCAATCATAAGGGATGGGGAACCTTTTCTCCTCACTTTTTGACACGCGAGCGGCGCTTTGGGCGGAAAAGCGTCCTGTAAGCGTGAGCGCGGGCACGAGACTTACAAGTGTATTTGACGTCCCGATCAAAATGGATGGGGAGCGTCTTATTAATGCCCTGCATTTTGTGATAACACTTAAGCGCGCGGGCGGCGCCTGGGGGGAGGTTTGTGTTAGTAAGCGTGAACGTTCTCTGGCGGGCACGAGACTTACATTCATAACCTGCTTTCTTGACCGTGTAACAGAGCGGGCAGATAGTGGGCACAGACCTGTGGACACATTTCTTATATTCAACACTCGAGCGGCTTTTCTGCGCTTTATGAGAGTGTGCTCTGTGAGTGACACGATATTTGAAGTGCTTGTGTGTAGGGGTGAACACTGGGGCGTGGGCACTTCCACTACACTTAAAACACTGACGGCGTGAGCCGGACCAGACATAATGCTCTTTTTGAGATTTCTCTGGGTCGCCGTGAAAACGGCGTTTGTGTGCAGGCGAGAGGGTGGACAAACCGGCTCGTTGGCTGCTAAATGAACCACTGCAGTAGCCTGTTTGAAGGGGACTGACAGGGAAATAAACTTTGACGGCGGTCCGGCTGCAGCGGGACACGCGCGTCTTTTCTCTCTCTTTGTTAGAAGGACTTTGCGTGCTCAGACTTCAGCGTAATCTTCTGCCGAGGCCCTCTGGGGGGCGGCGGTCTGTGACGGCTGTCTGAGCGCGACCTAGGGCGGCCGCCCTGACGTCGCTGCGAAGGCTAAGGCTGTGCTGGACGCTGGGTGCTAGCGCGTACAGGAGGCTGGCTTTGTTTCTCGCTCGAGCGGCCTGTAGCGGAGCTCCAGCGTCGCGGCAGGAAGAGGTTCATGGCCTGCGTGGTCTTTTGTACCTCTGAGAAACGGTCAACGACCCCGTTTACCGCTGGGCCGAAGAGACCAGTGGGGGAGAGCGGCGCGTTCAGGAAAGTGGCTCGCTCAGTTTCCCTCATATCCGCGAGCGTCAACCAGAGGTGCCTCTCTGTTACAGTCAACGCGGCCATGGCTCGTCCGATGGCTTGAGCTGCGGTCTTGGTGGCGCGGAGAGAGAGATCCGTCGCGCTTCTCAGATCTGTAACCGCAGCTGAATCCCGGCCCTTCTCATCCCATTCACGGAGGAGGTCGGCTTGCAGGATCTGTAGCACAGCCATGGAGTGGAGAGCAGATGCGGCCTGGCCGGAGGCGGCATATGCGCGGCCGACAAAGGCGGACGTGGCTCTGCAGGCTTTCGACGGGAGGGCTGACCGTGACCGCCATCTCGAGGAGGGCGGGCAAAGGTGCGCTGCGACCGCCTCTTCCACAGGGGGAATAGCCGTGTACCCTTTCTCGGCGGCGCCGTCCACTTGGGAGAGCGACGCGGAGGCCTGGGACTGAAGTCTTGAGGAGAATGGTGCATTCCATGACTTCGTCAGCTCCGTGTGAAGTTCCGGCAGGAATGGAGCGGGCCTGCTCGCTGAAGCTGCACGGCGGCGACTTTGAAGGAAACAGCCGTCGAGCCTGTTCGGCACGGGTTCCTTCGGCAGCGACCACTCGAGCCCGAGGCGGTCGACAGCCTGCGTCAGCAGGCGCATTAGTTCTGCGTCAGCTCCAGCGCGGGAACGGCTGGATTCCTGGATCGACGAGGAGGCGGAGTGAAGCGACCATTCCTCGCTGTCCGATGCCAGGATGGAGCAGCAGTCTCTCGTGGCGTGTTCCTCGGCCTCATCCTCAGACGCGACGGCAGTGAGGCTCGTGAGCGGCAGCTGCGCGTCTGGGAGGGGAGGCGGGGAAGGCGAAAGCGGGGCTCGAGGGAGGTTCTCCGGCGAGCGTGTCGCTGTGGCCACGGGCTCCGGCTGTCTCAGGGAACGGCGCTTCTTCCTGCGCGGTCCCACAGAGGGCGGAGTGGCTGCATCGGGGTTGAAAGCTTTGAGTCGAGCCCGCAGGGTCGACAGCGGAAGCGCTCCGCAGGCCCAGGCAGAGAGTGCAGATCACATGGCGTTCTCCAACGCTGAGCGGGGCTCTGCACGAGCCGCAGGAAGTGCGAGGCATCTTTAAAAAGACGCTCGCGCTCTTTTAGAATAGAATAGAGTTTGCAAGGTAAAAGGATACGTCGCCGGATAGCGTAGCTCGCACGGATGGCTGAAGGTGGCGAAGACGGCCAGCTTCCTCAGCGCTGTCCTAAGCTGGCTGTTCGCTGTTCGACGGCGGCGGTGGCTTCTCTCAGATCCAGCGATGCAAAGAGCTCGCTGAAGAGTCGAAAAATCAGGGAAGTCAGCCTACAGCCCCTACTTTTAAAGCCACGCCCATTCTGGCGGGCTGTGACACTATGAAGGCGCGGGCGCCCTTCATTGGGCGTGACGTCACGCGGGGCTCACTGCTAGGCAGCAGCAGATGCCCGCAGGGCAGCCAATGAGCACGTGAGATGGCCTGCTCTAGGTCTGCTAGCTTCTGCACTGCGTTGACAATGAATACAAATTAAGGATAATTTTTTTACTTCAATATCTCGAGAAGATGAATCTTTTCCGTAGCGTAAGCTAAACTTACGCGATACGAGAGAACCTCTCGTAAGAGAACTTATCATTTGAACTGTTAATAGAAAACACAACTAAATAATAAAACATATACTAACCAGTTGTGATCCACAAACAACAGATAGTCCCAACAAAGTGAGAACTGCTCCATTTCAGGAGAAGCTTTTGTGTGTATCCTACATAATCTCTTCTGGAAGCACTTCTCGGTAAAATGCGAAGCACACAGATAAACGTTGGGGTTATAATGGAACAGATCCATTTTAACCACTTTAACTAGTTCGTCAGCCTTAAGGTCAAACAAATGAGTTTTGGAAAAGGGGTGGGCAAAACGGCATCTCTTTGACATAGCAGCAGCTCAGCCAGGCCTCGCACCCTTTTTTTGCATATTTCGTGGACGGGGATTATTTAAATAAGTAACATTATGACTTCACAAAGCACAAAATCGCGTTGTCCAAACAAGCCATTCATTGTAGTTCTTGAAAAGGGGATTCTGTTATATTTTATTCTGTTAAAATATCTCCCTTTGCAGTGTACTTTGAGCTTTGTAGCCTTGCAGATCTTTGTATGCTCAAACAGCAACATTACACACTAACTAAAGTTGAAAAAAAGTGAAAAAGCATAATAGGACCCTTTTAAATAAAGCATTATTAAAAAGTTTTTTTTAAAACGTCTTACTGACCCCCCAAACTTTTAAATATAAATATATGTATATATATATATATATATATAAATTAAAAAACTAAATAAGTATGACTTGATTTACATTACTAAATATATATTTGGGTGCGTCATCTCTTCCTGGCAGTATGTTGCAGCTTCTGTCTCTCTTTAAATAAGTAACAGTTAATCCTCAGTTCACACTCTCATCATATTTGTCTTCATCCTTAAGCTGATGTGTATAATTTCAAAAATACTTTCTCCGATCCCATCTTAATGTGAATAGACAACTATAAATAACCCATAGCGACAACTGTACATCAGCCATTCATAGGTTGATTTCCCTGAAGCATGTAAACACTGTTGCTTTCAAAACATTGCTATGTCCTTAAGCAGCCCAACAAAGCAACTTTGTGACAGATGAGCAGAAACCTGCATGAATCATTATTTGTCAGCTTATCCATTTGGTTTGATGGTGCTAGTGAAATAACACACCACAGCTTCAAACTCCTTGAGGACAATGTGAGCCACACAAAACAGTTGCCTAAAGATGGAAAAATGTCCTATTAGCCTGATAAAGGACTGCAGAGATTGAATGCAATGCCACAAATCAAAACCAAACAGAACGTCCCAGGACACATGCCATTATTAGCCTTACAGCTCAGACTGATTAATCATGGGTAAAGAAAGAAAAGGCATATATGCAAGAGCTGAAAAAAAGACAACCCTGAAAATGAAAAAAAAACTGACCCTTATCTCCAATCTAGTACTTTTTATCTCCGTTGTACAAAAATTCGCTGTCTAAGTGGTTTGTCTTGCCACTGCCCTCCACAGGGAGTTCACACAAGAGGACAGATCAAGGGCTTCATCTACAATAGCAGCGCTGCCGAGGCAAATAGGTTGATAACTTACCTGTGTGGCCCGAGGAGGAGTCCAGGTTCAGAGAGGTGTTGAAAATGATGTCAAGGAGGAGGGTATTACCAGCATGGGGAAAAAACAGAGAAAAATGCACATTTACAATATTGTACGAATACTCACTGATAGGGACAAATGTTTGTGTTAAAGGAATTCTGTGAGACTGGATTTGTATGATATCAGGAAAGACTGGGCAATATAGTATAATGTTACACGAGATTTCTATTTCAAATGAATGCTGTTCTTTTAAACTTTCTACCATGGACCCTGAGTTTGGAAATGAAGCTTAATTGAGTTTCTAGTTATCAAACAATCGTGAAAATATGAATCATGGTGTCCACAAAATATTAAGGAGCACAGCATTGATAATAATAAGAAATGTTTCTTGATCAGCAAATCATATCATATTAGAATGATTTCTGGAGGATCATGTGACACTGAAGACTGGAGGAATGATGCTGAAAATGCATGGAAGTGTGTATACAACATTTTTGACGAATACGTTTTCTGACTCAATTTTTGCTAATGAGGTTTAAGAACAAAACAAACATGTCCAGTCTTAAAGTGGTTTAAACGTTGATAGTCATTTTCAACTATATTTAATTTCCCAACCTCCTTACATCAAGTTCGAAGATGAACATTGGACATAATCATCATGACTTGCAAAGTCAAAGCATTTTTGGATAAAGTGCTTAGAATAACAGCACAATTCTGCATTGAAAGATTGTTAAACATTAGCGACGTCAATAAAAGGTCATATAGTTATTTATCACAGGCTTGAATCAAGGACAGATCTGAAGGCCTTCAGGCATTTTCTCCTCACACTCACAGGAGGTAATCATGCATTAAGAGGGTATATGCTCACATGATCCTTACTTAATTTTCTCTCAGCGATAACAGAAACATTGATTGAACACACACTCACTCTCTCAAATCAATGGAGAGGTAAGAGACAGACACACCTTCTAAATCCCTCATTCAGGTTTGATTATACCCTCATACTCCTCTCCATCTTCACCTCCACGCGTCAACTCAGCTCCAGACGCTAATGTGATCACTGACACCCACAAGGTCCCAGTGCGGGCACTAGCTAGCGCTTTCACACTCCCTTTGATCAACTTGGCTTGTAAGGCCGGCTAGAAATGATCACACATAGCAGCATATGATCAAAGCCCTGCAAGTCTGATTTTGTCATGTAAAATAAACATGATCCGTTGCCTCTTGTTCTACAGCTTGTATCTGCTGCGATGTGTCAAAACGTACTTGCACCGCTGCTATTCGGTGATGAGCTCTTTGCTCTTTGTTTGAGTTTAAAAAGTGAGTTTAAGAAGGGCAAACCTTCAGATCTGGAATTACTTTCAGTTTATGAGTTGAAATTTGAATTGAATTCTACTTCCTGTTATTCTCATTCAACTTCCAATTCAGCTGAATATTTTTTTCCAATATTATTTTAACTATTATTGAATACTAAATATACCAAATTTATACTAATACTATTTAATAATATTACAATTAATATTAATGTATTATTTCACTTAATCTGTTTCAATTCATTTGAATTCTCCTTACCTTTAAATTCAAATTCCAAAAGGATATTAAAATATTAAGCCATTTAAACGTTTGGGTTAAGTAAGATTTTTTTTTTTTTTTTTTAAGAAATAAATGTAAGAAAGAAACACAAATTCAAATTCATCACAGGAATAAATTACATTTTAAAATGAAAACAGAAAACACTCATTTTAAAGTGTAATAATATTTCACAACATTACTGTTTATTATTTTTTTTTATTTTTTTTTTAAATAAATGCAGCCATGGTGATCAAAAGGAAAAACTAAGAAAAAAGAAAAAACATTTAAAAAAATTACTAACTCTAAACTTTTGAATGGCACTGTATATATTCAGTATTTTATAGTAGATATTTTGCCAGAGTCCAAATCTTTTTGGAGGATTCATAAAAGTGTGAAATGTACGTCTGCTGCATCTGACACTCAGGACAGCAACCATCAGTCAATCGGTCTTGTCATAATATAATTCTCATTCGTCTCAGTGATTGCCTCAAAAAGTTGATTTGATATTGTGTACTTCTGAAAGCGCTGTCAACACCTGAGCAGCTGCCACTGAGATGAATGATTTGCGTCTTGTAAAATGACTGACACATTCAAAAAGCAGATCCACAATATAAATGTGTGGAGCTATATGTGTGTGTTGTGTTGGAGGTGTAGAGTTCAGTGAGGACCTCTCTGTCTCATTTTGTTCCAGCAGAATACCATGAGACCCTCAAAAGTCAGACAGCAGGGATTTAACCATTCCTCTGAAGGCAGGAGACTGCTAAACTGCTTTCTACTGCATAAGAAAGCAAAAGCTCTTCTGGGAGGAGAGACCTGCCAACCAGGGTGTGTGTGCGTGCGTGCCAGGGAGGATAGGGAAGAAGGAAAAGACAGAAGGAGGTAGAATGAAACAGAGAACAAGGTATTAGTGAGAATTTGAAGAAAATGTATGCTTAGGAGAGGTTCCATCTGCTCAGGCGTATGTGATGATGGATTGGACATGTTGCTGGCAAAGCATTAATGCTAAACTTTACCAATAGAGTTTGAAGTCATATTAAAGTTTGGTACTACAGTATTACTACTGTACCACCTGTGTTTCTTTACATCCAGTTTTATTCATGCAAATCTTGGGGTTTACTTGAAAATAACAGGCAAGTGTCTTAAGGCCGATTCACAATGCACCAACAGACTCTGACAAGACGGCAACAGACGCTTCTTCGGGGTTTTGTTGGATCAGTGTGTTACCCCTGTTGTCAGAGTTAGTCGGCTCTCGTTTGTCAAGACCCGAGGCATCAAGACCTGATTTGGTCGGCATCTGTAAATGCAATGTAAATGGGCCTTTAGAGTAAATTGATCAAAGATTGACTGGTTAGCATGTTTAGCCTCAACTCTCTGCAGGAATAAAAAATGTTTCTCTATTGACAGCTATCTAGAAGTGGCTGTGTAACGACGAAATAACTCTGACAACTGTATATAATATAATTATATACCGGTATTGACGATTTAAAAAATGAAATATTGATAGCATGTTAATACAACATATGATAATATTGTGAATATGTCGGATTGGAGTGTTTGATTGATCAAAGCCTTTGTACAGTTTTTGTACAGAACAGAAACAGAATAAATAAAGTTAGACTTATTTTTTAAAGTGCTATATATATTGTTGTTATTGTGAATTATTTGGGCTACAATTTTAGTGTGGTAAAATTTGATATTGTGACAGCCCTATTCTGGATTATAATTTTTTACTTTGAAGAAATCTGCAGATAAAAAATTTCAATTACGCATATATAATAAGCATAAACATTTTTCTAATCAGCTTTACAGTATTGTAAACACCTTAAAATACTTGAGTAAAAATGGTTGAGTAAAGCAATTTGGTAAATTATTATTGCAGTAAAAATATGTACAGTAATTGATATTTATTAAACTCATAGAACAGAGGGGGGAAAGCAACGCTAAATGCCAAGAATAAAAAGCAACCATATATATTCATACATCATGCATTATCAAAGTTGTGTTCTTGCCAATAAGACGACTGTCTCTTTACACTGAATGATGGGACTTTATTCCCTTTAGTTGCCCGTTTCTTCTATTGATTTGATATATATCTCCTCCTTATACTGTCTCCATCCTGGAATGTGGTAACGGTTGAATTTGCTCTAAAATGTTTGTCATGTCAAACTGAGTCCAAACCTATCAACAGACAGAATATAGGTAACTCAAAAAAAATTAAAAAATAATCCCCTTACAGTAAACTGAGCAAACTTTTTTAGGAGTACTACAACCTTTTTAAGAGTTCATTCAGAAAGCACTGCTAGTTTTCTTTAAGCACTCGATGAGACGCGGAAACCTTTCATTAGTGAGAAGGAACTTTCAGAGGAAGAACAACAATGCAGCTCCATTAGAGAGGTTCTCTGCTCCCGTCAATTCAAACCAGCCTCTTCTCACAGATACCCAGTGGCACTGCTGAGGAAATATATACATAAAAGAAATCTCATGTTTGAATTCACACTAATCAAGTATCGTCTCAGCATCCTTGAAAAAAAGCAAACAAAAGAACTTTCTCCCCAATGAGAAGAGATATGAAAGAAAGTGGAGGAAACAAGTTTTTATTCTCTCTCATGAGATGAATGTTCTCTCCCTCACTTCCTGTCTCTACTCTTTTACACACACTGAGTGACAAACCTATTGACTACATTATACAGTAGCTTAAATCAGTTAATTGTAATGCTCTAATAATCCACCTGTGTACAGACGCTGACTGTAACATTGAAGTCAGAGCTTAAAAGAGTCTTCCTCCATTGCATGACTGCCCCCTGCGCACACAGTTATAAGCAGAAGAGCTGTATACAGGGGTGTTATAGAGATGGGAGATACCAAGTAGACCCGTATCCCATATGACCAATATTGATACCATTACTGATGCTTCTACTAATCTGAAACTGTTTAATTTCTGAGGATGAAATGGGCTATAGCCATTTAACAACACATGTGAATACCAAAAACTTTCATTTAAGTCAGTCTAGTAATACTCTAATGACTGGCATTTAGTTGCAAAGTTACTCATTGTTAGTAGAATGTGTATGGAAGTAAAATAATCCCAAATGTTTTTAAAACAAAAAGCCTGTTGAATTGTACTACTTGAAAAAAATATGCATTGCATTAACCCTGCTTGTATTTTAATGCATTGTATTTTTAGGGCTTGCATTTTTATAGGCTGAAATTTAGCATGGTTGAATATTTAAGCTGTGAATATTTCAAATCAAATCATTTCAAACACATTTTCATTAGTAAAATTTCAATAATCCATATTCACCTTTCATATTTCATTTCCCAAATATTCAAACTGATTAAAAATACAACCTATAATATTCAACAGGCGGTTTTCGGTCCATTTTATTTCGCTTTGCAAATTCGCTTCCACAAATTCAGTGGTTCAAATTCGACAGTAAATTCAACGTTGACATCCAGGAGCTGCAGGAAAAGTAGTCGATTACCGAGCATAATCTCCATCTGCTGTTAGTCGACCACACCAGCAGGGGGTGCAAGCGCGTGTTGTTGACGAAGACCAGAGCAACAGTTAGTGCAAGCCATTCATTCATAAAAACTTATTTACAAAAATGTAAGTGTTTTTGTGATTATTATGACGTCTATTTTATGTGAAATTCAGTGTATTCACGATTACTTTTCCTGTGTAGCCTACATGCATCTTTCTCTATCATGAACGATAATGTTATTCCCCCGATGCGGATGTACAGATCCAGTGTTACATTTGACATATTTCTCTTGGTTGTTTAGTTGCCTTAACCTTATATTGCAGTGATGTGCTGCATGCAGTTCTAGGGTTTGGTTTCCCTCAATATGTCAGGATTCCGCTGGACATATAAAACGCTTAACGTAGCTTAATGGACATAAAAGACCAAACTCGCAGGCTAGCAGATGGACTCAGAATATGAATTTAACGCGCAAAGTTTAATGCTGAGCGTTTCCCAGTGATATACTGGCATAAATTTGGTTTGACATTGGACATTCGCACATTTAGGGACCGTCTCTAAAGTTACATACGAAATTGGTATACACGTTTCTAACTTAAATACCATTTGAAAAGAACGACTTACAGTCATAAAACCAACTGTAAAGTGTTCATGTAGGTGTCAGGCTCAGGCATAATGCGCAATTTATTCAAATAGATTGAAGTTTGCTATTGAAGTTAGAAACGTTTAGGCCTATAGGAGTTGTTACTTTAGAGACGGTCCCTAAATGTGCGAATGTCAACCCAATTTTACATTTAGTCTTTTAGCTGGCACTTTTATCCAAAGCGACTAGTTAAACTAACAATATAGAACAACAATATGAAAGTGCTACTTCCCAGTTTAATCTAATGCAGTACATGTACAATACATACTTTCCAAATAAGGTGCGAGTTTGGTCTTTTATATCACTGTAGTCCATTAAGCTACGTTAAGCGCTTTGTCCTGACGGAATTCGGGGAATCTTTGAGTATGATGATGTATTGAGGGAAACAGATTATAATCCCGTTCACTGTAGAAAAGGCTGATAAATAACATAAGGCTACACAGGGAAAGTAACAATGAATGAAACATAAAAACAGCTTTTGTGCCTTTATCATCTTTTCCGCATATATACTGACCCAGATAATCGTCACTAAAAACATAATGCATGCTGAGTTTTTATGAATGAATGGCTTGCGCTAACTGTTGCTCTGGTCTTCGTCAACAACACGCGCTTGCACCCCCTGCTGGTGAGGTCGACTAACCGCAGATGGAGATTATGCTCGGTAATCGACTGCTTTTCCTGCAGCTCCTGGATGTCAACGTTGAATTTACTGTCGAATTTGAACCACTGAATTTGTGGAAGCGAATTTGCAAAGCGAAATAAAATGGACCGAAAACCGCCTGTTGAATATTATAGGTTGTATTTTTAATCAGTTTGAATATTTGGGAAATGAAATATGAAAGGTGAATATGGATTATTGAAATTTTACTAATGAAAATGTGTTTGAAATGTTTTGATTTGAAATATTCACAGCTTAAATATTCAACCATGCTAAATTTCAGCCTATAAAAATACAAGCCCTAAAAATACAATGCATTAAAATACAAGCAGGGTTAATGCAATGCATATTTTTTTCAAGTAGTACAATTCAACAGGCTTTTTGTTTCAAAAACATTTGGGATTATTTTACTTCCATAAATGTGGACTATCGAACTAAAGTGTTACCAAAATCTCTAATAGCAGCGTAAAACTGAAATGACTATTATATATGCACGCTATGTTTGTCTTTCAGCATTTCTGCTCCTTAAGAAAAAAGAAATGGTTAAATATTTCTTATGCAACCCAGACTTTTTTTTTTACTTTGATAAACATACATTTTTAGGCTCAATAAATAATAAAAATGCTATAGGTAAAAACACTGAATCTATATTTTTAAATTATCCTCTCAATACAACATCATTATTATCGAAAGTTGCATATTTCAGATCGACCCTTAGTGTGTAAAAACTAACCTCACACACATGAAAGCATGAGCACATCAAGAGTCTCAAAAAAGAGTAGCAGCTTGTCTTTTTAATCTGCTCTTTTTTTCTGAACACTGTTTCTGTCGGATGCTGTACAGGAAAGAGGATTAGAGAACAGAGTTGAGTCTGTGTCGGAGTCACTCCGGTTCAGTTCAAAGCCACTCTGATTCACACTTTCAATTCAGATTCATCTGCTCCAGAGTCCTCCTACTAGGTCAGAGGATGTAATGAAAGATGATTTGATAAAGAAGTGGTCTACGGGTGAAATTTACTGACTGATCATTATCCATTCGTAATGGGGTTTTTTTTCCCATTCAGATAGCCTGAGACAATGACAGCAGAAATTACAAGGAGAAGAGAGCAGCGTGTGAAAGAGCCGCACTATTGATGTGCCAAACGTTAGTTATTGTGCCACCTCTAGACAGCGTCATTACAGCTGTCAAAATAACCATCCACACAAGATCCCTCTACAAAACACACAATAGTGACCTATTTTAAACAATAAAACCCTTAACTTTCTTTTTCTCTGAAAGCATTTGAGAGTTCATCTCATAAACATGCCTGCAGTGCACTACAAATCTGACATGCACAAACAGATTATTTGCTTTTCTGCATACATTTCCAAACAAATAAGACAGTGGTTGCAGACACACAAAGCATACACACAAAATGTCACATGACTGAGTGTAATATAATGTTATGTTGTCACTAGATGGCATAGATTGGGATTTATGTCCCTCCCTGATTAAATGCATTATGTTAAGCACACACTCACAGATTTGATATACACAGATTTAACACAAACATTTTACTATGGTATGCATATAAAAATGCACTGTAAAATCTAGTAACAGGTACTTGATACCTGAAGGAGCTATTTAACCTGATCTCACAATTAACAAATGACTTTTTAGTCAGGGTGATTCAGTGATATGAAACATACTGTATTTGACTTAAAACCAACACATTCATTGAGATATTACGACATGAAGCACAAGGTAATCTGATATGTTTATAGTGTACCAAAAAAAATAAAAAAAATAAAATAAAAAAGTGCTTCATGTGCAAACTTTTAAATGATACTGATTGTAATTAACTTTTACTATAAGGATTAGATGTAGTAGAATATATTACAAATATTCCAAAAGTTGTACTGTTATTTCAAACCTCTAGCCTGTAGTGTATAGACTTACTAACCCCAAACTTTGCAATGTTCATTTATATAGTTTAGTTGTTCAGCCACACAGAACCTGACTGATTGACCAAATCACTTACAAGAGGTGTAATGGGAAAAGTGGATAATAGCTTTGTAGGCAGCCAAATGATACCACACAAAAGCACACTTTTAAAAACAGGTTGTTAAAGTCACGAATGTAAGAAAATTGCTGTTGTTTTTCCCCTGATGAAGCTAATCATCATGAGTCACTCTGAGACGAAGGTGTTAACATCTGTTGAGCTGTTGCTGATGCACACTGATGGTTTGAAGAATGATGAACAGCAGGAGCTTCGTAATTTGTTTCAAACCAGAGGTTTTCAGTTGATGAGGAGAAACTTAAAGGAAGAAAAGTGATTTGGAGCTTGACAGATGTGGTCACTATGAAATGTTGTTATATAGCTATGTAATGACTCTTCAAAAATGTCTACTCTTAAAAAAAAGCAATCACATGAGGGTAAATAATTTTTCATTAAAGCAACAATTATGATAATTTCCAGAAAATCTTTTTTTGTGTGTAAACTTGTGGAGTTCCCCAAGGATACATTTTGGCTCCCATTCTTTTTTCTTTATACATGCTTTCACTTGGTTCCATCTTTAGAAAATATGGGTTGTCATTCTGTAATGCTGATGATACACAAATTTATCTGCCTATAAAGCGAAATTTCGGATAGACTGGATGCTCTCCTGGCCTGTTTGAAAGATGTAAAAGGAATGGTTGGCGCTCAGCTTCCTGAATTTCAATGAGAATAAAATGTAAATCATTGTATTTGGACCCTCAGATTCTTTGACTGCTCCCAATCCAAATCTTGGTGGGTGGTCCTCATGTGTTAAGCAATGTTTACAAAATCTGGGTGTTGTGTTTGATGAACATCTGAAGTTTGATAGGCAGATACATTTTGTGGTTAAATAATATTTTTTTTCAGTTGCGACTCCTGTCTAAAGTTAAGTAATCTCTTTCTTTTAAAAACTTTGAGAAAGTAATTTATGCTTTTATTACTTCTAAACTTGACTATTGTAACTCACTTCATGCTGGGATTAGTCAAAAAGCTTTGTCCCATTTACAATTGGTTCAAAATGCGGCAGCTAGACTTCTGATGGGGGTACATAAACGGGATCATATTACTCCGGTTTTACGATCCGTACACTGGTTGCCTGTGCGTTACAGAGTAGATTTTTAAAATTTTACCTATTGTTTACAAATCACTAAATGGTATTGCTCCTTCATGTATCTCTGATTTATTGATTGAGCACCATGTAACCAGATCTCTCCGGTCTTCTAACAAAAAAAGAAAAAAATACGCGCTTTCTCTACAATTGCCCCAAGACTGGGTTAGTTAAAAACATATCTGTTCAATAAGGTTTTTAATTCTTGTTGAAGCACTCTTGTTATTGTCTTATGTTTGCATGTTTATTATGTTATGCTTTGTATATATCCTTCTGTTATTAGTGTTTTTTTAGTCATTTTGTTGTAAAGCACATTGGTCAACTCTGGTTGTAGTAAATAGTGCTATATAAATAAAATCGCCATTGCCATTGCCAAGCAAACAAAGACACATAAGAGGAACCGAAACATCACCCACACAGTGGGAAAGCTGTATACAAGCAGATTATTAGACCCTAACTGAAAAAAAGTCTATTACTATTCAGAACAACAGCCTTATATAGACTCTTTTCCAATCTCATGATTGCTTCAAATGGGTCTATTAATTCAGACATTAGCTTTGATGAGGTTCTGTACATACCTCAGAGTGCACAGTTAGATGGTGTATTTTTTAATGAATCATTTCAGGTTATAAAGTGAATCAATAAGGCTAAAATGATGAATGGCTTCTTTGTCTCTATTGGAAGTCGCTTTGGATAAAAGCATATGCTAAGTGCATAAATGTAAATCCTGTCATAGTTCACATCAGATACATCTCCCATATAAATTGTACAGGCCTGAGTGAATTGCAGAAAGAGCGCCAAACAGCCTCCCAAAACAAACTATACAACAGATTTAAAATTCTCTGAAAACCACTCAAGGCCTTTCACGCTGACTGCAGACTAAGAGCAAAGCAACAAAGCAACAGTGAACATTTGCATTACAACTGTTCGCATCAAGTAACACACGTTTTGATCCACCTCAAATGATCCTCAAAAATGAGAAAAGTTTGCACAACTTGACAGCAAGTAAGTACATTTACAGAATTTACAATTTACAGTAAGTACAACATTCACTAAAATGTAGAGGATATGTTACGATATGAGCATGACAACACATCTTCAACATAGGGGTGTGACGGTTATTATATAACCGTGAGACCGACGGTTATAGTTGAACACCGTCATTAGAACTCTATAACCGCCAAAACTGTGCTATTAAAATATTTTTTTATAAACATTTTTTATCATAGAGAATGTTTAAATACTAATATCAGCTTACGAGGGAAGCAGAGGCGGAGTTGGTGCTTCGGAGGCTGCTACTGCTGGAGATGATTCGGGAGAGGTCTGTTCCCCTTTACCGATCAGAGTGCGCGCTGACACGGAGTAATGGTGTGTTCACACCGAACGCGAATAGAGCGTCAAATACGCGTCTATCGCGTCTAGTTAGACCTTGAACATTCGCTCAAGTTAAAATTTTTCAACTTGCGCGGAAGACATTCGCGGCAAACGCGTCGCCCAATTCACGTCATTCGCAACTCCCGGCGGAGTCTATTCGCGTCTTTGCATTGACTTTGTATGTAATCTACTCGCGCAAATAATTAAATTCGCGTTCGGTGTGAACACACCATAAAGCCTTGTTTATACTTGACGCGTCCGCACGAGCGCAAGGTGCGCGCGGCAAAAATGACGCGTTGGGTGCGCAAGACCGGCAAGACTCCATTTCGCTTGGTTGTGTGCACAGCTTTTTTTGTAACAGCGCGCGCGACACCGCATCCGAGGATGAACGACTTAAAGCCGAATCTGCCCGAGCATGTACGTCTCACCACACCGGCACGAAGTTTGCGCATCTAAATTGCAAAATTTTGTTGTTAAGGTTTTGTTTACTGTGTGTGATTTATTTAAAACAAAGCACGTTCATTGCAACATTTGTTTGTTTTGGTTTTTTTTTTGTTAATGATTTTTTACTGTGTGTGATTCATTTAGTGGAAAGCACATTCACTTCTAGTTGTCTTGCTGTTCATTTTAAATAAACGTAGAGTGAGTAGCTAATCAGTGTCTGCTTGTTTATTTAAACTAAATTGTCCTATAACAGACGAACAGTTATTCAACCTAACGTCCTAACCCCCGAGGCATGGACTCCACAACACCCCTGAAGTTGTCCTGTGGTATCTGGCACAAAGACATTAACAGCAGGTCCTTCAAGTCCTGTAGGTTGGCAGGTGGACCCGCCGTAAATCAAATTTGTTGATCCAGCACATCCGACAAATCTCAATTGGATTGAACATTGCCCAGAGCATCACACTCCCTCTACCGGCTTGTCGTCTTCCCACAGTGCATCCTGATGCCATCACTTCCCCAGGAAAACGGAACACACATACACGGCTGTCCATGTGATGCAAAAGAAAACGGGACTCATCGAACCAGGCATAGCTTCTTCCACTGTTCCAGTTCCGATGCTTGCGTGCAAATTGTAGGTGCTTTCGGGAGTGGACAGGGGTCATCATAGGCACTCTGATTGGACTGGCTACGCAGCACCATAACCGTCATTCAAATGTTGTGTGACTTGTGCCACAGTAGACTTTTTGTTGGCTCGGACCACACGGGATAGCCTAACGGATGCCCAACACCCAGTCGACGGTTTGTGGTTTGTCCCTCCTCGGACCACTGTTGGTAAATTCTCACCACTGCTGACCAGGAGCATCCCACAAACCTTGCCGTTTCAGAAATACTCTGACCCAGTCGCCTTGCCATAACAATCTAGATCAGATGTTTTATTCCAGTCCATTTCTCCTGCAACCAACAAGTTGATTACTAAGACTGATTGTTTGCTTACCATCTAAACTACCCAGACCTATATATCCAGTAAACAGGTTGCGGTACTTTACAGCGGTATTTCGAAAACTCAAACTGCTCATCTTCAATTAGTGCAAAATGCTGCTGCAATATTCCTCTCAAATAGTCGAAAAAGTGACCATATCACCCCAATTCTGAGGTCTCTTCACTGGTTGCCCATTAATTTCAGAATTGATTTTAAAATACTTTTATTTGTTTATAAATCTATATGCAACCAAGCACCGAGCTACCTATCTGACCTGCTACAATATACTCCATCAAGAAGTCTGAGATCAAGCGATAAGAACCTGTTATTAGAGGGGATCGAGCATTCTGGTTGGGCCTCGGCCCATGGCCCATAGAAGTTAGGATAGCCCCTTCCGTCATCTCTTTTAAGTCACTTTTAAAAACGCACTTGTTTTCCTTGGCCTATAAATAAGGTTGGTTAGTTTTACTATTTCTCCTTTGAGTATGATGCTGTTTTTCCTTTTTATCTAAGTCTGATACTGCCATTTCTGTTTTATTATTGATGAGTCTGATATTGTTTTTTTATTTAATATTTTAAGTCCGACAATGTTTTTGCTACTCCTGTTTAAGGCTGTTCTTAGCTTTGCTGTACTTATCTGTGCTGTGCTATTATGCATGGTATTATTGTCTTTTAATTTTGTAGTTCTGTAAAGCACTTTGGTCAGTCAGTGGCTGTTATTAAATGTGCTATATAAATAAATAAAAAAGGAAGGTTGGAAAACTGTGGACATGTCCAGGCAAACCTTTGTTGTACTTGTTCTTTCGGAAAACAAACACATAAAAAGTGGTATTTTGCACAGATAATGCCACTGTCATGTCCACAAATAGAGGTTGGATAGTACTGTGTGCACCACTATGTTTATTGAAACAAACAGAAATGCAAATAAACAATCACTACTGATTCTGAAGTTGGGGTTGTTGTGACTCGAGGGGGCTTTCCATGTTAAAACCATACTGGGAGAAAGAAATTATTCTCTTCCGAGGACAAATGGAACACACCATAATGACTTATTAGTTGGTCAGATGGTGAGTTTAAAAAAAAAGAAAAATCAAAGTACACAAAAATATCTTTTTAGTTGCTTGCAGGGTAATTTTTTGCACTCATGCGAAAGGGCTCACAAGGATGCATTGTTCTGTTTTAACCTCTTGTCACGGCAGAATAACATGCTCGGGATGAACAGGCCTTAAGAGTCACCGTAAGTTAAAGCAAAGGCTTTGAAAGTTCCTGGCTTTCGCCCAAAGAACCTTGTGTCGAAACACACAAGTGTGCTGTGCATAATGGATGTGTCTGATTTCACAAGGACAGGAGGTCTCTCTAATTAAGCTGTTTGTTTCTCTGGCTTTGTGAGGAGGGGCCGGCTCTGATCGGCTGACATGCTAAATACACGTTGGAATTAGGAACAGCTGCTGCAAGACAAAGAGCAGCGTGCCACTGCGACATGTGAGGAAACACAAACACTTAAGGTAAAAGTAAAACATACATTTAAAATTGACCTTTTATAGACCAACAGTAGCTCAATAAACGTCCACAATACTAAGTGTCAGATTTGACTTTTAGGCATCTATCTTATGATGACGAGGCTCAGCAATGGTTAGTTTCAGATGCTAAAATGCCAAAATGTAGGGTTTGGCTTACAATAAGCTCACTTTAAGAAGTCAATGGGAGTTCCATACAATGATATTTAAAAAGTTGTGTGAGTGTGTCCTAACAACCTGGCTTGTGTTTAAAAGGTGGGTACATGCCCCTGAAAGAAGGCAGTAAGTTCACACTCACCATATTGCTGTCTAGCTGTGAACAAAACACCTCACACTCCGTCCAATCTGTTCACAGTCTGTTAAGAGACATTCCCAGAACGAACACCCACACAGACATACTGTACATACAGTGTCCTCCTGAGTGCCATCTCACACACACATTCATTGTACCAAATGGTATACCAGCATGTTTGTTTTTATCTATTTGATTCATTCATTTCGCAAAAAAAAAAAAGAATACTAGAATAAGAATTCACAAGAATACTATTAAGCTACAATATTAAGCTTATTTCCATATGATCATAATGTCTTAAAGGGACAGTAAACCCCAAAATTTTAATTCTGACATAATTTACTCAACCTCATGTCATTTCAAACCTGTATGACTTTATTTTGTCTGCAGAAAACAAAAGAATACATTTTTGTCGAGACAATGAAAGTCACTAACTTCCATTGAATGAACAAAAACAATGTTCTTTTATGTTCCACAGAAGAAGAAAAGTCACACATGTTTGAAATGATATGAAGGTGAGAAAATTGAAAAAATTGAAGGTGAGTTCAATTTTCATTTTGGTATGAACTATTCTTTAAATTATGTTTTATGGCTGACATTAAACTGAATCACCAACACAGGACCTCAGAGTTGTGATAGATGCTGTAGGGCTACTTGAGTTCCCAGCATGTACCATCCATGTGTGTCTAGAATATTTATATTTATTGGCTCTTCAGTCTGTTCAGATCATTGTGATGGTGTATGTCAGGGCTCTCGCCATGTCAAGACCCATAGGCGTTTGACAACATTGCCGATAAGATGATCCATCCTGGAAAACATTCATATCCTCTAGAAAAAAAAAATTCTAAGTCAAAAAATAAATAAATACAGTCAATTTGCAGAGAAACACTGAACAAATCCAAACTCAATCTACTATGCAATAATGATTTTAATCACTTTGGTTTCACGCAGGTTTTTAAACTAACAATTAAGATCATGTTTTCAAGTGGCTTATGTTTTCATGCTTTCACGCAGAGTGTCCAGACAACAGGACTGAAGTACATCTTGTCCCTCTGAACTGATCATCACATCATTAGATGAAGAGGTCTGAGTTATTGTGTGCCAAGCTGCTCCAACAAGAAAACCTGAGAAAAATTATGTCAAAGTGACCTGAGTTACCTCACAGTGATGCAGTGGAAATCATCAGGGGTTTTTTATTTCCTTTTCAGAGAGTCATAACAGAGAGCATGAAAGAACAATGGCTAATGGCTAGATAAAGATGAATAATCTGGGATATTCACTCTGGCAGGTTATTGCATGATGTAGCAATAACCTACAAAGCAAACCCTGAGAAAATAGTATTATTCACGCTTTAGTGTATTACAAGTACAGACACATGGGCCCTCAAATATGATGTTTCGCCTCTTACTTGCTCTCACACACACACACACACACACACACACGCACACACACACACACACACACACACACACGTATGCCCCCTCAATGACCCCTATCCCCCCAGATTTCTGATTTCTTAAAATAAAAAATGAAGAAATTGTTTATTTGCTACTCTAATTGATATACTGAGCAAAATAAAATTCTGCGCAGTAAAATGCAACGGCTATTTTCAAAATGATTGGTTTGCTATTGTCACGTTTTGTGCGTAGCCTGTCATTTTCCTTGCCACGTGGGAGTTCATTAACAGGTGGTGACAATGGCAGGAGCAGAAAGTTCAATATTAGCCAACGCTTTTTCAAGAAATCACGGAAAGATGAGCGAGGAGAAAAAGTGCCATCTCAACCGGAGCCTACTTCACCTTTCCATGAGGAGACAGCGAGTGAAGTGGCACCTGAGGCTTCTCATTTCCAGGACACAAACATGCATATTTCATGACTGGAGTGTAGTGGTGAGACTTCCACAACACAAATCAGCACAACGCCAAATGATTTTGTCTCCTTATAGGGGTAAGGGTAAGACATCATTCAAAATATATTTTTATTTGTGTACACTCACAATAAAACAAAACAAAACATTGTGCTATTGTAAAATAAAGAAAACAAACAGGATTCCATTTTCTGTCATCTCGGTTTCCATTTGGTGAGCTTGTTTTGTGGTTTATTAATCTGGTAATTTCGGTATTTCATGTATAGACCTATTTTTTTCCCCCTCTAATATGCATTGGTCACAATTAATTACACCCTTTTATGCAATACTTCTTGCAACCTCCTTTTGCCAAAATAACAGCTCTGAGTTTTCTTCTTTAAAGGGGATTAACCAAGCAGTCTTCCAATTAATATTATCAATAATAGAGTTCCAAAAAAAATGTCCTCTAGGTGCTATTTTATTTTGTATTTGAAATATTGTACAAATATGTTTATTATTGCATTTTTTATCAATCAATTCAATGCCATGTAAAATTAATTTTGGATTTATCATTAATGTGGAGTTAAATGTGGCATTAATGTGGAGTTCAACTCTGTGAACACTGACTGTACAGGATACAACACAATGCATACAAACATTATGTTGCATATGTTAGCACGCACAGACATATGCACACTTTTGTGTTATTGTATTGTTAAATGTGTCTAGACTCTTGTTTTAAAGTGATTTCTACATCTACTTAAGCCCATATCTTATCTCATGTATGGGATGTATTTATTGTATGTATTTTAATAGCTATACATTTTAAACTCAATACTCTGTAATTTCTGTTTTAATTGTATAAGCCTAACCAGGCACAGGGGTTGCAAATTAGTCATGGCTAGAAACCTGTATGCATGGCATCTACTTTGTATTCTTTATAAAGCAATGTTTTATTCATTTGTCCCTGTCAAATAAACATTAAATAATAATAAATAAATTGAATATGACTTTTGATAAGATGAATCAGAGTAGGGGAAATAGCTTTAATGACAGAATTAAATTCTTTAAAATGCAAACATATTCATAAGATTATTTATATCCCTGTTAAACCAATTCCTTAAAAATAAGGATTTATTGGTCGTGTTGTAACCGACAGTTTAACCCTCTATGGTACGGTGTTGCCTCCAGGCAACATAGTCTATTTTAGCTTTTTTAAGTGGACCGTTCAGTGGGGTCAACGAGACATTTGGCCACTATAGTGGGTAATTGGACAAATAGTGGGTGAGTGGGATGGGGCGTGTGGCTTGGGAGTGGTCAGCCGGGGTCGACGGGACATTTAGCCACTATAGTGGGTAATCGGACAAATAGTGGGTTTGTGGGACGGGGTCGTGGCTTGGGAACGTTCAGTGGGGTCAACGGGACAGTTGGCCACTATAGTGGGTAATCGGACAAATAGTGGGTTTGTGGGACGGGGTCGTGGCTTGGGAACGTTCAGTGGGGTCAACGGGACATTTGGCCACTATAGTGGGTAATCAGACAAATAGTGGGTTCGTGGGGCGGGGGCGTGTGACTTGTGAGTGGTCAGCCGGGGTCGACGGGACATTTAGCCACTATAGTGGGTAATCGGACTAATAGTGGGTTTGTGGGACGGGGTCGTGGCTTGGGACCGTTCAGTGGGGTCAACGGGACATTTGGCCACTATAGTGGGTAATTGGACAAATAGTGGGTGAGTGGGACAGGGGCGTGTGGTGCCACACAGGATGAAGGCAGCGCTGCTTCTGGGATTTTCGGATTTTGGGGTGCTCCCGTCAGGCCCCTGGGGGGGGTCAGACCTCACACGGGTCATTAGGTCGGCCGGGGAGGTCTTCCACATGTTTGATCTTGCTGTTGTTCAGGCCTGGCCTTCATATTAGGAAAAGGTTATGGTGATTGTTAATGTTTTACCCTGAAACAACACCGATTGTAATGTTTTGATATGATAACTTGATATGATGGTTTGTAGTACTTGCGTTCCACGATGGTACAATGTTGCCTGAGGGCAACAGCTGGATAATAAATGTTACTTTTTATAAAATATGAAATGTGTAATTCATTAAAAACGGACAAATCATCACTGACTGTGGAAACTTTACACTGGACTTCAAGCAACGTGGATTCTGTGCTTCTCCTCTCTTCCTCCAGACTCTGGGACCTTGATTTCAAAAGGAAATGCAAAATTTACTTTCATCAGAGAACATAACTTTGGACCACTCAGCAGTAGTCCAGTCCTTCTTGTCTTTAGCCCAGGTGAGACACTTCTGACGCTGTGTGAGTGTCTTGACACAAGGAATGCGGCAGCTGAAACCCATGTCTTGCATACGTCTGTGCGTGGAGGTTCTTGAAGCACTGACTCCAGCGCACGTCCACTCTTGGTGAATCTCCCCCACATTTTTGAATGGGTTTTATTTCACAATCCTCTCCAGGGTGCGGTTATCCCTATTGCTTGTACACTTTTTTCTACCACATCTTTTCCTTCCCTTCGCCTTTCTATCAATGTGCTTGGACACAGAGCTCTGTGAACAGCCAGCCTTCTTTAGCAATGACCTTTTGTGTCTTGCCCTCCTTGTGCAAGATGTCAATGGTCGTCTTTTGGACAGCTGTCAAGTCAGCAGTCTTCCCCATGATTGTGTAGCCAGCAAAACTAGACAGAGACCATTTACAGGCCTTTGCAGGTGTTTTGAGTTAATTAGCTGATTAGAGTGTGACACCAGGGTGTCTTCAATATTGAACCTTTTCACAATATTTTAATTTTCTGAGATACTGATTTGGGGGTTTTCATTAGTTGTCAGTTATAATCATCAACATTAAAAGGAATGAACACTTGAAATATATCAGTCTGTGTGTAATGAATGAATATAATATCCAAATTTCACTTTTTGAATGGAATTGCTGAAATCAACTTTTTGATGATATTCTAATTATATGACCATCACCTGTAGGTCTTGCAAAATGGTAGCTAGGGTACTCTCTTTGGTTGCTAGGGAGTGGCTTGGCAGCTGCCAATCATGACACTCCAAAGGCTGCTTGTCACTATGAATGATATAAACCAACTCCCATGTCTCTGTGACATTCATAATGGAAGATATACCTCTTTGGATTTTGGTTGCTAAGGTGCTCAACAATGGTTGCTAGGGAGGGGCTAGGAAGTGTTCAGGTAATTCATGATTGAATGTTTGCTGCCCCAGGTAAAACGAGACCACCCTCATGTTTCTATGACACTTCTATCCAGAGATATCCCTTTTATCTCTTTCAATGGAAGTCAATGGAACTTGTTGCTAAGGTGCTGTAAATGGTTGCTAGGGCGTGGCTTAATAGCTTCACAATGATCCTGAGAGACTAATTGATCGTATGAGTAAAATTAGCCCGCCCCCTTGTCTCTATGACACTGTGATCCAGAGCTATGTTCAATACAAAATCCCTATGCAATGTGTTTGACGGCCCAAACACCATAGTAAGTCAATGGGGCAACTTTGGGCAGTTCCTGCCCCCCAGGGGTGCAACTTTTACCCCATTGTGAGTTATGTTCTTACAGAGCCTGCCAGCCTCTTCAAATGTGGTAAACCGCACGTTTCTGTGAAATCCTCGCTCGGAGCTATGAATCGTCAAAGTTTGTCGCAATGTTGGTAAATGGTAAATGGACTGCATTTATATAGCGCTTTCACAGACCCAATGGCCACCAAAGCGCTTTACAATTTGCCTCACATTCACCCATTCACTCTCTCATTCATACACCGACGGGCGACGGCAGCCATGCAAGGCGCCATCCAGCTCGTCGGGAGCAGCTGGGGTTAGGTGTCTTGCTCATTTTTGCTTGTTCACTTGCTCGCAGCAGTGAACTAGCAGGGTGAATAGCTGCCTGTTGTTCTGTAATCAGCCCAGTAAATGCTCACTGATTGAAATGGCCACCTTCCCTTTTAAAGTCAGCTGCATATTTATTTTGCAGCACGCCCTTAACACAATATCCCGTCTGTACCAATCCTTTGGCCTACAGGTCAACATTCAAAATCTCTCTACCCCCGCCCCCACACCCCCCAGTTTTCATATAAACGGTTTTCCACTTAAAACAGTGGACCACTTTACCTATCTCGGCTCCACTTTGGCCTCATTCTGCTCCCTGGACAAAGAAATACACACCCGGATGAATAAAGCCTCATCATCTTTTGGACACCTACGCAGCAGGGTTTTTGAAAACCGTAACCTGAAGGTCAGTACCAAGGTTGCTGTTTACAACGCGGTATGTGTCTCTACTCTGCTCTATGGGGCAGAGTCATGGACCCCATACCGCCAGCACATCATCAACCTAGAGGCCTTCCATATTCGCTGCCTACAGAAGATCCTCAGTTTGTCCTGGGAAGACCGAATCCCCCATACAGTCATCCTCAGCAACACTGACTCAATCTGTATGGAAGCAGCTGTTGCCAAAAAACATCTGTGCTGGATAGGGCACACCATACGCATGCCTGAACACCGATTGCCCCGCCAAGTCCTCTACAGTCAACTAATGGGCGCAAAGCGGTCCGCTGGAGGGCAAAAGCGGCGCTTTAAGGACTACATCAGGGACATCCTAAAGAGAGCGAACATTCCCCTCACGCAGCTTGAATCACTGGCACTCGACAGATCTGCCTGGCAGGTCACCTGTGCAACTGCAGTCTCTCAAATACACCAAACCAACCAAGACCGACAATCCGAGAGGCGCATCAAGAGACACCAGTGGGCGGCTGGTACCCCCCTGGTATCTGGTTTCCCTTGCTCCATCTGCGGACGAGTGTGTGGCTCAAGGATCGGACTCAACGCCCACGAGAAGTGGCACCAGCGGCAAGGTCGCTAATCCCACCCCCCTCCCACCCCCACCCCCTGGAGCAAGCGTCATCATCGTACACGATGGACAGCTAAGAAGAAGAAGAAGAATTTGTGTGTGTGGGGGTGTGTGTGTGGGGGGGAGGTGTCTTATTTGCACTCTTGATGTTTTACAGTTCATTGCTGTACACTTTTTTTCTGCACAGTGGCTGATCTGTAGTTTGTACCACCAAAAGTTTCTCTGAGTTTTCCTATTTTTTCGTATTTCCCATTCATTTCCTATGGTCGGTAATTTTTGACAGGGAGGAAGCTAAGTTTTTTTTTTTACGACCCTTTAACATATCAGAATCATCTCCTTGATTTTTTGTGTGTGTTCACATAGGTAATACAACAAAAGTCACCATTTTCATCCCCCTCCGATGAAGCAAAAAAAATAAACATTTCAAAACGTTAACGGTTTCGGTCATTTTTGACCGAAGAAGCCCATAGGGTTAAAGTGCCAGCAGCCTAATATGCCTGCCACTGTCTGTCATTAATCTTAATCAAACAACAAAACAGCTTTAAAAAAGATGAATCCATATTTAATTTATACTGTGAACACTATGTAGTGTTATTATTTTTATTTAATTATTAAATTTCTGTACCTGAATATACCACTGTTAAGGCCATTGCACACTGAGTCCGAAATTCGCATCCGAAATTTTCGCACATTAAAAAATAAATACGACCTCACGTTATGTAAATCACGCTTGCACACTGCCTCCGAAACTTTCGTAATAAAAAAAAATCGAATCGGGTTCGATTTTCTGCGTTTTTCGCATCCGTAGCAAGCAGTTTGAATGGAGTTTGAATGGTGTTTTGACAATTCAGAGCCACCAAATCACGAATACGAAAATTTCGGACTCTGTGTGCAATGGCCTTTAGACCTTATTTGTAACTTTGTTATATTGTATCTTTTTTATATTCGTTATATTTATATTGAAAAAATACCGCTCAATGGGAAAAATAAGATGTAGTCTACTAGCACCTTTACAAGGTCACATAAGAATAAGGGAAATTTTTAATATTGGGCTCCAGCTTTATGATTTTAATACGTATGCATCTCAGACTGCCTAATCCTTTTTCCATCTCAATGAGCTGGATTTTCTACATTTGTCAAAATATTAGGTTTGCTGGTGATATGCAATATCAATTTTAGGATTTTTCCCCCCTCAGACCTTTTAAAGTGATATAAGAGAGAAAACATGTTTTCATTTTGTGTTTTTTCAGAATTCTGCATTATAGAACCTTTTAACTACAAACACACAGAGAGAGAGAGAGAGAGAGAGAGAGAGAGAGAGAGAGAGAGAGAGAGAGAGAGAGAGAGAGAGAGAGAGAGAGAGAGAGAGAGAGAGGGGGCGAAATACTGATTTTGTGTTGATTTGCGCAGTTATGTTTTTAAGTGAACAAGCTTCAGCTTTGTTAGGGTCACTGTGCTGGGTTCAGAAGGATAGCCACATCAATGTTATCATCTGTAGTGTTACAATTATTGTACCCCAGATCACAGCTGCTTTCCAGTCAGTGACTCACATCTGACTTATGACCGTTCAAGCCTGCCATCTAATAAACTGCAAAAATATTATTATTTTTTTCACGTCCTGAGAAAAAAAGTAATTTCCTTTACAATGCGTTGACATTAAAAGTGTCTAGCTGCACCCGTTTCATAAACCTCCACCAGTGTAATGAAACTACTTACCAAAGTAGAAAGGATTTTGATCACTATAATCACAAAACATTTACTATTGTATACGTATTTGGCATACGCTTTTATACAAAGCGACTTACATTGCATTTCAAGGTACACATTTTACATTCTTATCAGTTCTTGCTTTCCCTGGGAATCGAACCCATGACCCTGGCTTTGCAAGCCCCAACGCTCTACTGTTTGAGCTACAGGAAAGCTATGCAACAGATATTAGCAAAAAATAATGTAATTTACTAACTCTATTTATCGTTTTTAATCAATATTAAAGACTGTAACTGTCACAAATTGTTCGTACTTGTTTATAGTTTATTATTTATGTAAAATAATACCAGAACTTGACCTAAAAGGAAAATTGCCATTATTTACCCTGATTTAGTTCAGAAAAAAACTATTTATTTTTCTACATAAAGAGAACATTAACAGAACATAAAACGTCATACCATGAATCTGATTATGCTCCATATTCAAAGTCCACTGCCACTGAGAAAATGATTTCCACAGGACAAAAAAAAACCTATTCAACCATATTTAAATGTTAGGCTATAATTCAAAGAAGACACAATGCTTTTGGTCGGAATGTGCTTTTCTGAAAGTCACGCTCTTGCCTGAGGGCTTTTATGACTTTATCGGGCTGTTGGGGTCTTCAGTAGAAGTGCATATAAAACAAAGAGGCTAATAGGTTCTGAAGGACATGGAAGTGAACAGAGCTGTTGAATGTAGAGACTGACCTTTGCATGATAATGCTCCAAATCACGTTCTCTTTATTTTTCTTAAAGACCCCATGAAATCAAAATTTCAGTTTTTGCGACCATGTGTGACAATTTGGAGATCTATATGCTAGTGTACTAAGAAAAGTAGAAACATATCACTTTAATTCCCTCCTTTCTCCTTTATCACTGACTGCTAAGTTGAGTAAAGACTCTTAGGCTACTATACTATACTCTTGGAACCTACGATATTAATGAAAGCAGTTACCAATAATGTTCCAGAGCGATTAGGGAAAGCAATAACATACAAATTACCCCAAACTAAACGGTGTGAGAGTCCATAGAGTGGCTCATTTAACACAGTTCTGTCGGGTTGGCCCTAACCACTCCTCCACCTTTCATCCATAGACAGAACAGGAGCCAGATGCTGAACGCCAGCCAGGCTAATGACAAAAAGGCCAGCCAATAAAATCAACCCTATTTTCTCCCAAAAGCGCAGCAATTACAGAGCAACAACAACTTACTCTGTCATCCGACGTGACTGAGCACAGTCGAATAGACAAGGGCAGCAGGATGAAGAGAGAAAGAATGGGAGGAAGTAACAAAATGACTAAGAAGAATTGGATAGCCAGGGAAGAGAGGGAGGAAACACAGGATAGCGCACAGGCCAGAGTAAGGCAATTAAGGGAATTAAAACTCTGACAGCTACTGATAAGTCAATAATTATTTTCATGTCGTGGTCGATAACTGAAAAATGTCTGATTTTAAGATTCTATATGATTGTGTCTAAATTTTTTTTTTAAACACTAAAAAACTGTTTTGCACTGGGTCCAGGTTGGTCAAGCGGATTTACCGCATTTGAAAGTGACTTGTGTGAGCTGTGCTTTATACATCGATACAAATTGCCATTTTTGTCCGCAAAATTTCACAAAATATTCATTAATGTGACTACACTATGACACAACCTTGTATGGGGCATTGCTTTGAATCCTATAATACTATCTTATATTATGGATTCTTTCATCAATTTACAATCTGTTGACAATAAAATTCCTTTTGTATGAAGGCACCTCCTAAGGAAACTGGATTCAGACCAACTCCATAACATCATGTCTAATGATCTAGAACAAATCGAAGTGAGCTTTAGAGGTATTTAAATATTTAATGATACAATACTTATTTCTGGGTAGACTGAATACTTCGCAACCACTGGATTCAGATAGATGCCATCCTGTCTGCATCAAGTATTCTTCAAGTTGAAAGTGTTTCTCCCAAGCTTTGATTCGTTTACATCACAAGTGCAATTTTACTGCCCTGAATTTTAGGATTAGGCTCAATGAGCAAGGTGTTTGTAAAAACTAGGGTTGGGTACCGAAACGCGGTGCCAATAGGGAACCGGTTCTGACGTAAACGGTAGTAACCAGACCGAATAAGAACGAAAATTTCGGTGCCTGATTTCGGTGCCCGAGTCTCTGTGGCATAAGGCGCACACACGCAAAGTCTCTCGCTCTCTCCCTCTCTCTCTCCACCGTGCACGCACTATACGGTTTATTGGAGCACTGTCTGTTTTGTCTCACATGCGCGCTTTTGCTCGCTCGCTCAAGCGTTCCGGGAGATTTTAACTAATTTGCGGGCATCAGGGAGCCGTTATCAATATGCGGGAGACTCCCGGAACGTCTGCTGATAGCGAGGGGATTATTGAAGATGCCGAAGACAAAACGCTCCAAGGTTTGGCTGCATTTCACGTGTAAAATTACGCGTCAGAACGATTGTCTGAAGCCCATATAGAATCACGATTCACTCCAATCCATTGGCTGATGGCGCGGCCGCCGCCTTGACGCTCTTACGTCGTCATATTATATTAGCGCGCGCATCATCTGCTCCTCAGATTTCTCTGCCGAAAAAGGAAGCTGGTCGGCAACGCGAGGAGTTTGGCAGTGAACGCAGCGTCTTGTTCCCTATTCAGAGAACATGGGTTACACCAGTAACCAGAGACGTTCTCTTTCATAAGTTTACTCAAAGCTGCGTAGCTAAGACGCAGTGGGAACGAAATACCAAACTTGCCAAGCTAAGCAAGTTCGCAAGCAAGGATTTCGCTGAGGATCGCTGAGAGGACGCTGGCGTGGCTTGTTCGCCGCTTCTCCGTTTCTCTAACCGAAAAATCTCTGCAACCGTTGTTGTTACGTATATAGTATAACGTTTATCGACCAGTATTACGTTCAGTAAGTTATACTAGTGTCGCTGCTCACTAGTAAACATTGTGGATTTGGATGTGTTCTGTACGGATTCCGCCGACTCAAGCGGCTGTCTACCTACCAGTTTTCCATCGCTCTGGGATTCCCGTATTTGTTCATTACGCCTGTTACCGTGAGGCTTTTTCCCACTGTCGATGATCGCGAGGTATCCATCCAAAGTCACAGTTATCTGCTTACTGTGTCTGATGGCTTTCCTCTGTGCATCACAGGCATGGCAAACAACTAACAGACCACTCTCCACGATCGGCATAATGCTGAACTATTCCGCCATCCAATTGAAGGAATTCAACAACTATACCACTCCATCGTGCATATCAGTCATTAAACAACTTGGACTCCTTCGCCGGCCCCGTTATATCCACAGAAGTTGCCGTCGAAAGTTTGTTTTCTCCCAGTCTGATCACAACATCTCATCCCTCTTGTCTCGCGTGCGCACCGTCGCATCTCGAACACGTCATCAGGGCGCTGCCACTCCTGGGACTAGTAACGCTGGAGTTTCCATGATGACACTACGCACTGATCGGGTTGGAAAACGTGGAGTGGATCTCAGTCTACTTCAGCCAATACAGAGACTCACTACTGCATCAAATATCAAGATTGAACTTTTCAATGCACAATCCATCACAAACAAATCTTGCCTCATACATGACCATATATTGGAAAAGTGTTTGGATATGATGTGCATTACAGAAACCTGGCATCAAACAGATGTTTATTCTTTTTTAAATGAGACCTGTCCTCCTGGCTACTGCTACTTACAGAAAGCCCGCAGCACAGGGCGTGGTGGTGGTCTGGCTTTCATCCACCGAAGTGATCTGATCTTGTCCCCTATAACCCTGCCTGAGCTGTCTTCATTTGAATGCCTTGCATTTAAATGTAAGCACCCTCTCTCCACGACGATTTCTAATCTACCGGCCACCCAAACCAAACTCATCTTTCATCCCAGAGATATCCAATCTTCTTTCAACCTTCTGTACAATGTCTGCCAATATCATTGTACTAGGAGATATGAATATCCATGTTAACTCCTCCACCTGCCGTTTCGCAGCAGAATTTCTCCATTTACTTGACTGTTTTAATCTGACACAACTTGTCGATGCCCCCACTCATACCAAGGGCCATACTCTCGACCTAGTCATTACAAACTCCGTTTATCTCAGCAATCTTTTGGTGTATGACCTGGGAGTTTCCGACCATAAGGTCATCTCCATGAAAATGTCTTCACCGTCCACCCTCATCAAGCCCAAACGCCAAATCTGCTTCAGAAACCTGAAAAACATCAACCTAGAGACTATGGCATCCGACCTTCATCATCTCCTCTCTGTAAACTGTTCACAACCCATGGACTTAGTGGACTATTACAATAACACCCTCAGAAGCATTATGGATCTCCATGCCCTGGTCAAAACCAGAACGGTCACTTTCTCCCGATCAGCCCCCTGGTACACTGATGAGTTACGGAAAATGAAGGCAGCTGGGCGTGCCATTGAGAGGAGATACAAAGTCACAGGTCTCTCTGTGCACAAGCTCGCTTTTCGGGAACACCAAAAGGTCTACTCAAAGTCACTTACAAAGGCACGGTCACATTTCTACTCAAACGTCATCAAGAATAGTCCCGGAAATTCCAAACAGCTTTTCTCCACCATAAATCATCTGCTCAAACCACAAACCCCCTCACTTATAGAAACTACAGAAGAGCACTGTAATCATTTTCTGGACTTTTTCAAAACAAAAATAGACTCAATTCATTCTACCTTTCCTGGATCCTCACCACTATCCACCCTGACTTTTCACTCACAGCCTGCAATCTCCGAGCCCCTACACTGCTTCCCAGAAATCACACAGCAAGAGGTTGAGAAGATAATCAAAAGGATGAAACCTACCACCTGTGCCCTCGACCCTTTTCCTACATCTCTAGTGAAAGTAAATATATCTGTCCTAAGCCCTCTGATCACCACTGTGATAAACGACTCCCTCCAGTCCGGCAATGTTCCATCTGCCCTAAAAACTGCCACGATCAGACCACTTCTCAAAAAATCCACCCTTGATCCAGTTGTATTTGCAAACTACAGGCCCATTTCCAATCTCCCATTCCTCTCCAAAGTACTGGAAAAGGCTGTTGCCGCCCATCTACAGGAACATCTCAAACACAACAATCTTTTCGAAAAATTCCAGTCTGGTTTCCGCCATGCCCACAGCACGGAAACAGCCCTGGTTAGAGTCACAAACGACCTACGAATGACAGCTGATGATGGTTCACCATCCCTCCTCATATTACTCGATCTGTCTGCTGCTTTCGACACAGTGGATCATGGCATACTCCTAAATCGTCTACACCAAACCACTGGAATCACTGACACTGCTCTTAGCTGGTTTAAATCATACCTCACTAACAGAACAGAGTACATTTCACTTGGAAGTGCAAGGTCCCGGCAACACACAGTCACCTGCGGGGTCCCTCAGGGGTCAGTTCTTGGCCCCATCCTGTTCATCACTTACATCATCCCTTTCGGCCATGTCATTAGCCGCTATGGAGTCTCATTTCATTGCTATGCTGATGACACACAACTGTACTTGAAAACGGAAACAAACACCACTGCAATTTCACCAACATCACTTCCGTCTGCAACACTCACCGCCTGTTTGGAGGAGATAAAGGTGTGGATGAAACACAACTTCCTCCAGTTAAACAGCTCCAAAACAGAGGCAATTCTTGTTGGTGTGGCAGGATGGACTGTGGTTGAATCCAGTCCCTCCTCCCCATTTGGTTACATTGGCTGTTGTCCTTCCTATCCGGTTCGTGATTGGCTTGTGGTGAGTCCGTGGTGGCCAATCATGTTAGGAGGAGGAGGTTAAAGCTTGAAACGTACCCTCTAGGGCAGTGCGTGACGTTGTAGGCTTGTGTTGTTTGGGTTCACCCAGTTCCTGGTGGTGTTGCAGGTATGTAGAGGTCTATTGCAAATGTTGTACTGTGTTAGTTTGCTTGTGGTTTATGTGGGATTCCGATTTTTCATAGAATTCCTTGTGTTGCGGCTAACCCATTTTCCATTGAGTTGAACGGAATAACGTGTTACTCGCCTGTTTGTTGACTCGCCTGCGAGATGTGTGTGTCGCGCGCTGTGGCTCAGGTAAGTTTTCCCCATTTGGGTAATGTATTTGCCTTATTTGGGCGGTAGCTTAATAAAACCATTATTGTGTGTTTTAGGGATAGCTACTATAGCAAGGAAGCGTTTGCGGCCTGCCTTGGGGCAACTGCTGCTTTGCTTAAATACTGTTACTGCACGTCCCCCTACGTGTCGAACTTGTTTACGGCGAGTCCAAGTTAATGGACTGAGTTCATTTTTGCTCAAGGAAACTGCATCGTAGGCCACTTGTGTGGCCGACTGAGTATCTGCCCTCAGATGTGTGTATCAACGGATGAGTGTGTTTGTTATGTGATCATTTGAGTGGGTTGTGCGTTCTTATTTTCTAAAAGCGATTTCATTTGTTTCTTTGGTTATTTCATTTGCCAGTATTATAGTTGTTTGGTAAAGTCATTTAATTTGCCTTTTTGTTTATTTCATTTACCCGCATTATGATCGTTTTGTAAAGTAATTGCATTTGTTTCTTTGGTTATTTCATTTGCCAGTATTATAGTTGTTTGGTAAAGTCATTTAATTTGCCTTTTTGTTTATTTCATTTACCATCATTATAATCGTTTTGTAAAGTACTTTCATTTTGCTTCTTTGTTTATTTCCTTTACCAGCACTATAGTCGTTTTGGTAAAGTAATTTCATTAGTTTCTTTGGTTATTTCATTTGCCAGTATTATAGTTGTTTGGTAAAGTCATTTAATTTGCCTTTTTGTGTATTTCATTTATCTGCATTGTTGTTGGTGTGCATGGTTATTCCATGTTTTTGTTTGTTTATTTGACTTAAAAGTATTACTGTTGTTTTTTTCCTCTATCTCATTTTCTTTGTTGCCGTTCTGGAAAAGTTCTTGTTTTTTTTTTGTCTTTGTCATCATTGTTAGTTTGATTTATGGTGTGAAATTATGACTTATCGTTAATTTTGTTTATTCTGTCTTTGTTATATGTGGCGGCGCTGAGAGCTGACGGTGGGGACGGCGTGCTCGAGGTGGTGGGCCCTCTTTAGTGTGTAGTGTGGTTCCCTTCACAGTGTGACCGTTGCTGTGCTGGTTGTGTGGCTGTGCACGTGCGTTTGGGGTGGATTATTTGGATACTCATGCCCGAGTCGCTGGACGCCCACCAGTAAGCCTCAAGCCCGGTATTGTGAGTGTGCGTGTGTGAAATATACTCTATGTCCGGACACTGATTCACACATCCTTGTGTGTTATTTATTATTGTGTTTTATTGATGATTAATTATTTGATCCCCATTGGAGTGCTGTGATGTGGTATTGATTCTTACCCAGTGTGTAGTGTTTTAAGAATACGCTGACGTCAGCTTTTCAGAGTGTTTACTATTTTTGCTGTGAATTTGATTAATAAAATTGTATTCCTTTGTACGAACCATTTCTCTGTTTGTTCAGTGCGCGAACCTGATTGCCTAATTCTATAGAAGTCTTGGTGGTTACTTACAGTTCCCCGGGTTAGACCTCGGGGTGGCGTAGTCAAATTATATTTACTGCCGCTGCTACATTTGGCGTAGCCGGCAGGATAGACTGAAATATAACAGAGAAGTGTATCCTACATGTTTTTTTTTTTTTGTTTTTTTTTTGGTTGTTGTTTTGTGGATAAATGTTGTGTTTTGTTTTGAGGGCAGTTGGATAACGTTTCTTTTTGAGCAAAGCAGCAGTTGTTCTCACGTGGACCCGTAACTGTCAGGTAAGGTTGGTGATTCGAGCTAGCTATGGACGAGGAACTACAAGAGTTGAGGGACTTAGTGGCCCAGCTGAAAGTAGATAATGAGAGGCTTCGCCAACAACAGGCTTTAGTTGCACAGGATCCCAATGTAGCCCCTGTACCACCTAATCTACCACCAGCTGTTAATGTCGCTAGTGATGGTGCGGCTGCTGTCCCCATAGCAGAGAGGATGGTTTTCATCCCGCGAGAACGTACATGTCCCATATTTAGTGGGAAATCGGGCCAACGGCTGAGTGAGTGGCTTGAGGAGGCACAAGCAAGTATGAGAGTACGGCATTTGGCAGCTAATGATCAAGCCGATTTCCTTTATGACCACTTAGAGGGGGAGGCTCGTGACGAGATAAAGTACCGCCCTAGCGTTGATCGGAGGGACCCAGCTCGCATAATTGCCATATTAAGAGAACTTTATGGTTGTACTGATTCGTATGTAGTATTGCAGGAGGCATTTTTTTCAAGGAGACAGCAGGAAGGCGAAACCCTTCAAGAATTTTCTTTGGCCCTGATGAGTCTCATGGCCAAGGTAAAGGGTCAGGCACCTGATGGTATGCCAAATGCTGAAGCCCTACTTAGGGATCAGTTTAACGAATATGTTCTTGATGGTGCTTTACGCCGTGAGTTAAAGCAAATGGTGCGGCGGCAGCCTATGGCCACCTTGCTGGAGGTCAGAAGGGAGGCCATGCGGTGGGAACGAGAGGGGTTGCCTGGCGGCATGAGGGGTCGCAGCCACTCTGTTCCCTCGGCTATTGGCATTCAGTATAGGGTACAGGGTAGCCCACATGATCCGCCTCGGACACCTCCGCCGTCGGAGGTGAGTGAAATAAAGGAGATGTTGAAATTTCAACAAGAACAACTGCGATGTCAACAAGAACAATTACAACAGCTTACCCAAAATCTTGTTCACTTGCAACGCCCCGACATGCGTGGTCGCTCGTCACGTAATGGGCCGTTAATATGCCGCCGTTGCCAACAGCCTGGCCATTTTGCTAGTGAATGTGATGGGGTTCGGGTCCCTTCTCGACCCCAGTCTCTGGGACGAGGCCCTCCCTTTGGTAGCCATGCCCGCCCAACTTCGGCCTCGGAAAACTAGTGCCCACCGTTTTGCAGAGCCACACATCCGGTGGGGCAAGCTCTGGCTCAATAAGTGATTCCTCAAATTTGACCAAGGTTTCAACGTTAATGGCCTCCTGTCCATATGTCGAGGTAATATTGGGAGGGGTCAAAGTGTCTTGCCTGGTAGATACTGGGTCAATGGTGACCACTGTCACAGAGAGTTTTTTTTCGCAGCATTTTAAGCCTTGGGGTCCGGAGCGTCTTCACTCTTGCCATTGGTTGCAGCTTAGGGCGGCCAATGGCTTAGCCATTCCGTACCTTGGGTACTTGGAAATGGACGTGGTGCTTTGTGGGAAGTTGATGCCACAGTGTGGTGTATTGGTGGTTCAGGATCCACCAGGTAGTTCCCATACTTTAGCACCCGGCGTTTTGGGAATGAATGTGATTCAAAAGTGTTTTCAAGAGCTCTTTGGACTTTATGGTCTGGCTTTATTTGAGTTGCCATCAGTGTCGGAAGCACCTGTTTCTGTCCAACAGGCTTTCCAACGATGCCATAGTAGTAGCCTGCAGTTGTCTGGAGGGGCCAGGGGTAAAGTAAAGGTTCGGGGTAGGAGGGCTTGTAGAATCCCTGGGGGCACAATGAAGCTGGTGGCTGCTACTTGTTCATCCCAGTATTCTGGGGCCACTGTGTTATTGGAACCCCCAGAGGGGGGGTTACCGGCGGGTTTGTTGGTCTCTCCTGCTCTCATTCAAGTGATTCGAGGCATTGCCCACGTACCGGTTGTCAATGTGGGCACCGCAGATGTCCTGCTCTATCCCCGCACAGTTGTAGGTGGGTTAGAACGTGCCCACATTGTTAGCTTACCAGCGGGTGTCACCGAAGTGCCCTCCTACACCGCTACTGTGTTTTCTCAGTCAGCCTCCCCTACGGTGCCGGACCAGATTGAGGCTTTGGACCTGTCCCCCTTGTCCAGGGAGGACCAAGAACAGGTGCGATTCTTGGTAAGGAAATACACCCATGTCTTCTCAGTTAATGAATTAGACCTGGGGTGTACTAACTTAATCGCTCATGAGATCCCCCTTCAAGATAGTGCCCCAGTGCGACAACGTTATCGGCGCATACCCCCATCGGAGTATGAGTTGGTAAAGGAACACATTAATCAACTGCTGGAAACACAGGTGATTCGAGAAAGTTGTAGTCCATACGCTTCCCCCATCGTTCTAGTGAAAAAGAAAGATGGCAGTCTCCGTATGTGCGTGGATTACCGACAGTTAAATAGCAAAACAAGAAGAGATGCATTTCCTCTTCCACGTATAGAAGAGTCGTTGGATGCGCTGACGGGGGCTCAATGGTTTTCCACTCTCGATTTGGCTAGTGGCTACAACCAGGTACCGGTTAGAGAGGAGGATAAGTCCAAGACCGCTTTTTGCACGCCCTTCGGATTATTTGAGTGGAACCGAATGCCTTTCGGACTGTGCAATGCCCCCAGCACCTTCCAGCGATTGATGCAACGGATATTCGGTGACCAACAGTGTCAGTCGTTGCTTCTCTACTTGGACGACATTGTGGTTTTTTCCGGTTCGGTTGGGCAACATCTGGAGAGGCTGGGGGTGGTGTTGAGTCGGTTGGAGCATGAAGGGTTAAAGGTGAAGCTCTCGAAGTGTGCGTTTTTCCAGCAGCAGGTACGGTATTTGGGTCATGTAATCTCAAACCAGGGTGTGGCCACTGACCCCAGTAAAATCGAAGTGGTATCTTCTTGGCCAACCCCTACCACAGTCTCTGAGCTACGGTCCTTTTTAGGATTCGCTAGCTATTATAGGCGATTTGTCGAAGGTTTTGCTAAGCTGGCTGCCCCGTTACAACGGCTAGTGGCAGAGCTGGCCAACGTAGGGTCAGGAAAAAGGCTACAGAAGGCAGCCATTCAAATCTGGTCTAGTGAGTGTCAGGCCAGTTTTGATTCTCTTAAGACAAAACTGACTACCGCTCCAGTATTAGCGTACGCAGATTTTACACTACCTTTTATTTTAGAGGTTGATGCGAGCTATGGGGGTTTGGGTGCAGTATTGTCACAGGAGCAAGGGGGCCGAGTGAGGCCAATAGCGTATGCCAGCCGGGGGTTGAGACCTGCAGAAAGGAACATGCAGAACTATAGCTCCATGAAACTGGAGTTCATGGCCCTTAAATGGGCCATGACAGAAAAGTTTCGTGAGTATCTGTTGGGTCACAAATGCACGGTCTATACAGACAACAACCCACTGAGTCATCTGGCCTCAGCGAAGTTTGGTGCTACAGAGCAGCGTTGGCTAGGCCAACTGGCGTCATTTGACTATGAAGTCAAATATCGGTCGGGGAGGAGTAATAAAAATGCAGATGCACTATCTAGGCTGCATTTACCAGACTCCCAAACCATAGAAGCTATAGTCCCGGGCACTACTCTCCCTCAACCACTGCAACAGGTGTTACAGTCCGGGTTGACAAAGGTCACGCAATTGGCCATCTCTGCTCTACCGGCTCATACACCGGCGGAGATTTCTATTTTTCAGCAGGCAGACCCTACCATTCAGGAAGCTTTGGTCTTTTGGAGGAGGGGGGAACGACCCAGCCCTCAAGAGCGCAAACAGGTTTCACCACAGACGCTGGCCCTGCTTAAACAGTGGGATCGTTTGGTTGAGTGGGATGGTGTGGTTTACCGTAAGGTCTTCCGTTCAGACGGGGGAGAAATAGTATGGCAATTGTTGCTGCCCGAGGCCATGCAAAAAGAAGTACTAACACAGGCCCATCAGCAGCATGGCCACCAGGGAACCGAAAGGACCCTGGAGCTTTTACGGCAGCGGTGCTTCTGGCCAGGTATGGCTTCGGATGTGGCACGTTGGTGCCAGTTGTGCGAAAGATGTCAGGTTGCCAAAGACAATCATCCTACTGCACAGAGTTTCATGGGCCACCTTCTGGCGGGGCGACCCAACGAAATCTTGGCAATTGATTTTACTACTCTAGAGCCAGCTAGGAGTGGGCAGGAGAATGTCTTGGTAATGACTGATATTTTTAGCAAGTATACTTTGGCCGTCCCGACTAGCGATCAACGTGCCCCTACAGTGGCACGGGTACTGGTGGGGGAATGGTTTTCAAAGTTTGGGGTCCCTGGCCGAATACATTCGGACCAGGGCCGCAGTTTTGAAAATGGGCTTATTCAGCAGCTTTGTGGTTTATATGGAATCCAGAAGACGCGCACTACTCCGTACCACCCCGCGGGAAACGGGCAGTGCGAGCGTTTTAATAGGACCATGCACAACCTGTTACGAACTTTACCAGTCTCACAAAAAAGAGACTGGAACTCTTGCTTGCCCCAAATCCTGTATTGTTATAACACCACCCCCCACCAGGCCACAGGAGAGTCACCATTCTTCTTGATGTTCGGGCAAGAACCACGTTTGCCGTTGGATTTTCTATTAGGTAATGTCCCTGAGCCCTCTGGTGTCACGGTTCACGAATGGGTCAGAGAACATCAGGCTGGGTTGCAACTTGCCTTTCATGGAGCCAGAGAGCGGCTGCAAGCAGCAGCTACACGCCGTAAGACAAACCATGACCAGCGAGTTCGCGAGGCACCTTTACAGGAGGGCCAGTTAGTATATCACCGTGACCTCAGTGTGAGGGGGCGCCACAAAATTCATGACATGTGGAGCTCAGTAATGCACCAGGTACTGAGAGTACCGAAGGAGGGTGGCACGGTATATACCGTGGCACCAGTAAGTGACCTGAGCAAGGCTCGTCATGTGCATCGCTCCCTGTTGAAACCGGTGGTTTGCGAAAATGTGCCAATGCCTCCTCTTATTGACCAAACTGTCGCCCAGCCACTCACTTCACATGTAGCCAGGCAGGAGGAATGGCTGGGCGATTATGACTTGATGATCCAGGGCTGGCCAGCTTCTCGGCTGGCGTCTGAGTCTCCAGCGACAGGGTCAGCCAATAACGATCACAGTACGTCGCCCCTTTTAGCCCCTCCAGTGGAGGTGGGTGGCTCTCCACTCCCTGGAGTGGCTGTGTTGCCTAACTCCTCCGATGGGACGGAAGTAAGAGCACGTCAGACCTCCCGGTCAACGGCTGGACAACATTCAAACCTCCACCATCTCCCAAGATCGGTGTGTTAGGGAGACAAAGTACTGTTTCATTGATACAAATGGTTCACATGCCTTGTCTTTCTGGTGGCCCATCGTCGTGGCGCCGACTTAAAAAGGCCGGGTAGATTGTGGCAGGATGGACTGTGGTTGAATCCAGTCCCTCCTCCCCATTTGGTTACATTGGCTGTTGTCCTTCCTATCCGGTTCGTGATTGGCTTGTGGTGAGTCCGTGGTGGCCAATCATGTTAGGAGGAGGAGGTTAAAGCTTGAAACGTACCCTCTAGGGCAGTGCGTGACGTTGTAGGCTTGTGTTGTTTGGGTTCACCCAGTTCCTGGTGGTGTTGCAGGTATGTAGAGGTCTATTGCAAATGTTGTACTGTGTTAGTTTGCTTGTGGTTTATGTGGGATTCCGATTTTTCATAGAATTCCTTGTGTTGCGGCTAACCCATTTTCCATTGAGTTGAACGGAATAACGTGTTACTCGCCTGTTTGTTGACTCGCCTGCGAGATGTGTGTGTCGCGCGCTGTGGCTCAGGTAAGTTTTCCCCATTTGGGTAATGTATTTGCCTTATTTGGGCGGTAGCTTAATAAAACCATTATTGTGTGTTTTAGGGATAGCTACTATAGCAAGGAAGCGTTTGCGGCCTGCCTTGGGGCAACTGCTGCTTTGCTTAAATACTGTTACTGCACGTCCCCCTACGTGTCGAACTTGTTTACGGCGAGTCCAAGTTAATGGACTGAGTTCATTTTTGCTCAAGGAAACTGCATCGTAGGCCACTTGTGTGGCCGACTGAGTATCTGCCCTCAGATGTGTGTATCAACGGATGAGTGTGTTTGTTATGTGATCATTTGAGTGGGTTGTGCGTTCTTATTTTCTAAAAGCGATTTCATTTGTTTCTTTGGTTATTTCATTTGCCAGTATTATAGTTGTTTGGTAAAGTCATTTAATTTGCCTTTTTGTTTATTTCATTTACCCGCATTATGATCGTTTTGTAAAGTAATTGCATTTGTTTCTTTGGTTATTTCATTTGCCAGTATTATAGTTGTTTGGTAAAGTCATTTAATTTGCCTTTTTGTTTATTTCATTTACCATCATTATAATCGTTTTGTAAAGTACTTTCATTTTGCTTCTTTGTTTATTTCCTTTACCAGCACTATAGTCGTTTTGGTAAAGTAATTTCATTAGTTTCTTTGGTTATTTCATTTGCCAGTATTATAGTTGTTTGGTAAAGTCATTTAATTTGCCTTTTTGTGTATTTCATTTATCTGCATTGTTGTTGGTGTGCATGGTTATTCCATGTTTTTGTTTGTTTATTTGACTTAAAAGTATTACTGTTGTTTTTTTCCTCTATCTCATTTTCTTTGTTGCCGTTCTGGAAAAGTTCTTGTTTTTTTTTTGTCTTTGTCATCATTGTTAGTTTGATTTATGGTGTGAAATTATGACTTATCGTTAATTTTGTTTATTCTGTCTTTGTTATATGTGGCGGCGCTGAGAGCTGACGGTGGGGACGGCGTGCTCGAGGTGGTGGGCCCTCTTTAGTGTGTAGTGTGGTTCCCTTCACAGTGTGACCGTTGCTGTGCTGGTTGTGTGGCTGTGCACGTGCGTTTGGGGTGGATTATTTGGATACTCATGCCCGAGTCGCTGGACGCCCACCAGTAAGCCTCAAGCCCGGTATTGTGAGTGTGCGTGTGTGAAATATACTCTATGTCCGGACACTGATTCACACATCCTTGTGTGTTATTTATTATTGTGTTTTATTGATGATTAATTATTTGATCCCCATTGGAGTGCTGTGATGTGGTATTGATTCTTACCCAGTGTGTAGTGTTTTAAGAATACGCTGACGTCAGCTTTTCAGAGTGTTTACTATTTTTGCTGTGAATTTGATTAATAAAATTGTATTCCTTTGTACGAACCATTTCTCTGTTTGTTCAGTGCGCGAACCTGATTGCCTAATTCTATAGAAGTCTTGGTGGTTACTTACAGTTCCCCGGGTTAGACCTCGGGGTGGCGTAGTCAAATTATATTTACTGCCGCTGCTACATTGGCACCCCACATCAAACCCAGTCTTCCTCCATAACTGGCATAACTATCTCTGGTCATGACATTCCCCTCTCCACAACTGTCACCAATCTTGGTGTAAGATTGGACCCACAACTCACATTCGAAGCCCATATCAAAAACGTCTGCAAGATTTCCTTCTACCATCTCAGAAAAATTTGCAAAACTACGTTCTACACTCACCTTAGCAGATGCTGAAAAACTTGTCCACGCATTTGTCTCCTCCAGACTGGATTACTGTAATGCACTTCTCATCGGGATCCCTAACAAAAGCCTGCAGAGACTGCAGTATGTTCAAAATAGTGCTGCAAGGATCCTGTTGAGAGTGCGAAAATATGACCACATCACACCCATTCTCCATTCACTTCACTGGCTTCCTGTTTCCGCCAGGATTGAATATAAGGTCTCCCTTCTTACCCACCAGTGCATCTATGGAAACGCCCCCCAGTACAATGATCAGATAACTTACATGACTGGTTCAAGCAGACAAAACATGGGAACCTGTAGCCATGTCGATATTAGATTACCCAGGTAGTAATCTCTGTTAATCTCCAGTATTATTACATTGTTTGATACAATATTGTTTTATTTGATATTATGTAATGTGAATTTTTATTTTATATTGGTTTATTTATTATTACCATATGTTACTTGTATTTATATTGTTTAAAGATATGTTAATATTGTGTCCAGTTTGACCCTGTAAATAAAGGGGTATTATTTTTTGACAAAGTTCGGTTTCGTTTTCTTAAGTACCGTTTCAAGAACCGTTTAAGCACCGGAACCGTTTAAAAAATACAGAGTAGGTACTGGTATCGGATAAAACCCACCCAATACCCAACCCTAGTAAAAACCCATGAAATGTTCTCTGTGATTTCTTGATAAAGCATTAAGGAATGAGCAAAATGAAGCCTGCACTGTTATCTGTGGACTTAAACAGCCGCCTGTGAGCAGTAAATAGATCCTCAAGCAAACAAATGGCAAACAAACAAAGACTTGGAGTAAAATGTCCACAGTCTGAGGCTATATCCACACACACAGACCATTAAAAGGGAGCAAGTGTTTTGTGGGTGTGTGTACTAAGGACAGGTTATTTTCCAGACTCATAAATTGGGTCGATATACGCGTGCATCTCTGTAACCTTCCTGGATGTCACATTTCATCACGAGTATGTGTGTGCAAATTTATTTCTCAATACCGCAGATCGATATAGATGAACCTGCCCATGTCCCCTATAAATATATACTTTTCCATTAAATCAAACCACGTTCTGAAGATACTATATTACAACAAGTCTTGGATCAGCAGTGTATCTTCTCAAATAGTAGCTGGGTCAAGTTGTTCATTAAATCTCAAGACAGGTTTCGGATCAGCACTTTTGCTCTCTTGCAAGCCTGTCAGGTCTCCAGTCTGAGACTCTCAAAAAGTGACCAACTGACCCTGAGATTTGTACATGCAAACAATACCGTTCACAACACATACAAATAAATAAATGTGACCCGCTCTGGCGAAATGAGTCGGAGGTCGCAACGTTCCATTTTAAGATATGGGCCGATTATGTGAAATAATATATTTTTTTGTTTGTTTTTTTGTTTTGTTGCTAATTTCAAAGAACAGACATTCAAAAACAATCTCCCAAAGTTTCGTAGTCCAGATAATTGAGTAAAGGTATTTAAATGACCATTTAAGTTTACAAAGTTTTACTAAATTCGCTGGAAATGAACATTGCTTTTCTCAACTCCTCTCTTCACCTCTGAGCATTTCCCGGGTATCCCCTGAAACGTCACTATCTCTACTCTCCAAATGGTGTTACATGTTGTATAGAACCAATCAAAAAGCTTAGAAATGTACACAAACGCTGATCATTTGTCAATGTGAAGCCCCGTTTCTGACATTCTCCTGTCAGACTCGCAGCGCTCTGTGTAAACAAGCTAGCAGATCTCCTCGGAAAGATTAAATATTATTCATTTGAGAAATGTCGATGTCAAAAGAGAGCAAAGTCGCCAAAGCGTTGAACTCACTGGAGGCTCAAACACACGCACGCACGCACACACACACGCACACGCACACACACACACACACACCCTCTCCTTCAAGCAAAAATGTAACACCTCTGTTCAATCTTTCTGATTTTAGTAAATTATTGTAATAATGTACAAAAAAATAATATTCAAATAAAAACTTTAAAATAATTTGAGCTTCAGCCTGCATAGCATTTATATATATTAATGTCTTTGGTCAAATTAAGCTGTAAAATAAATAGTTTATCTCTTTAAAAAGCAATGGATTTTGAAAGATAACAAAAAACGGGCAAAAAACGTACTCGGTTACTAACGTAACCTCGGTTCTCTATAGAGAGGGAACGAGTACTGCGTAATAGCTTACGCTAGGGGAAAAACTCTTTTCCGCGAGATATTGAAGCCAAAAATTATCCTTAATTTTTTATTAATGTAAAACGCTTTGCAGCAGCAAGCAGACATAGGCGAAACAGCTCGCGCGCCTATTGGTTGCTCTGCAGCAAATGCAGCAGCCTATCGAGAGAGACTCTGCGTGACGTAATGACCAATGGGGGCAATTCGCGCCCATATCGTCACGTCCCGCCAGAAGGGGCGTGGTCTCACCCTATAAATATGCTCGTTAGGCTGATACAAGCTGGTTTTTATCACTGAAGCGAACCAGAGCGTATTCCAAGCACGGCAAGATACGCAGTACTCGTTCCCTCTCTAGAGAGAACCGAGGTTACGTTAGTAACCGAGTACGTTCTCTTACGAGAGTATCTCTCGTACTGCGTAATATCTTACGCTAGGGGAACACAATGCAACACGCCGTGCGTACAGGGATCCAACACCAAAGTCCCGGGGGCCGAAGCCCAGGGCTCATGTAGTGCATAATCACCATAAACTCACATAGAGTGGAGGAAGAGAGGCTGGAAGCGTCATTCCCTATAAAAAAAGCACCCAGCGGGGCTATTATATGACAATAAAACACGCAGCCAGGGTGAAAGCTTTCAGCCTGATCTGGGTGGCCATACGTGTGTCAACACTCATGGGGCTGCAGTAAACTCAGCATCTGGGCCGCACAGCGGGGCAGATAGCACTGAATTTTAGACCGCCAAAAGCTTAGCTTGTAAGGCGGGTACCTCCAGGTTATAGTATTTTATAAATGTAGACGGCGAGGCCCAGCCCGCGGCCGTACAGATATCTTGCAGGGAAACCCCGCTTGACCATGCCCACGAAGAGGCCACGCCTTTCGTGGAGTGCGCCCTGACACCCAAGGGGCACTGTAGGCCCTTCGCAGAGAAAGCGAGCGCAATGGCATCCACTATCCATCTGGATAGGCTCTGTTTTGAGGCGGCGAGTCCCTTGGAACGCCCGCCAAACAAAACAAAAAGCTGCTCCGTCTGTCTGAAAACAGACTAGCGTGACACATAAGCTCTCAATGCCCTGACGGGGCAAAGGAGACTCGCATCCTCCTCCTCACTGAGAACCGGAAGGGCGGACAGGGAAATTACCTGGGCCCTGAACGGTGTATTGAGGGATTTCGGGACATACCCGTGCTTTGGTTTGAGAATGACCTTCGAGTCATTAGGCCAAAACTCCATACACGACGCGCTTACTGAAAGCGCCTGTAAGTCCCCTATGCGCTTCACTGAAGCGAGAGCCATGAGAAACACTGTTTTAAACGACAGGCGTTTCATGTCCACCAGCTGGATTGGCTCGAACGGGGCGCCTTTCATGGCCTCCAGGACCGTGGAAAGGTCCCACGTCGGGACTGAAGGGGGCCTGGGAGGGTTCAGCCTCCGAGCTCCCCTAAGGAAACGCACGACTAAGTCGTTTTTCCCCAGCGACTGGCCAGACACCGGTTTTGCAAACGTTGCTATGGCCGCCACATATACTTTGAGCGTGGATGGGGTCCTGCCCTTATCCAGTAGCTCTTGAAGGAAGGAAAGCACTTCCGAAACCCCGCATTCCACAGGTGAAAAGCTCTGGGCTTGACACCATGCAGAGAAAACAGACCATTTCGAGGAGTAGAGCCGCCTGGTAGACGGAGCTCTAGCCTGCGCGATCGTGTTTAACACTCCTTCTGGGAGGCTAGCGGGTACCCGTTGATGGCCCATGCGTGCAGGGACCCCAACTCCGGGCGAGGGTGCCAAATCGAGCCCTCCGCCTGAGAGAGGAGGTCTCTCCTCAACGGTACAGGCCATGGGGCAGTGTTGGTCAGCTGCATCAGGGCAGGGAACCACGTCTGGTTTGTCCAGAGCGGAGCTACGAGCAGCACTGGGCATCCGTTCTCCCTGATTCGTTCCAACACCTGAGGCAGGAGCGAGACAGGAGGAAAAGCATATAGGGGGCAGCGGGGCCAAACATGAGCCAGCGCGTCCTTGCTTTTCGAGAAAAACTCCGGGCAATGAGCGTTTTCGTGGGACGCGAATAGGTCCACCTGTGCTCTGCCGAACGTTTTCCACAGCAGCTGGACCGTCTGCGGGTGCAGCGACCATTCCCCTGCTGGAACATTGTTCCTGGACAGTCTGTCTGGTCCCACATTCAGGTGACCAGGCACGTGCGCTGCTCTCAGTGAGAGCAGGTTGTGCTGAGCCCAGACCAGGAGGCGTTCCGTCAGCCTGTGAAGGTTTCGTGACCTGACGCCGCCCTGGCGATTTATGTATGCCACCACTGACATGTTGTCCGACCGGACCAAGACGTGGTGGCCTGTTACCTGGGAACAAAAACGCCGTAGCGCTTTGTCGACTGCTATCATCTCCAAGCAGTTTATGTGAAGGAGCTTTTCCCGTTCTGACCACAGGCCAGCTAGCGGTCTGCCCTCGAGCAGCGCTCCCCACCCCGAGGTGGAGGCGTCCGTAGACACCACCTTCACACTCGAAGCGGTCCCCAGACTCACACCTGACCGATACCAGTCGGTATTTTTCCAAGGTTCCAGAGCTGAAACACACTGAAGGTCGACCCTGAGGCGAAACAGACCCGCTGTCCATGCCCTGGGTGGAACCCGCGCTTTCAGCCACATCTGCAGTGGGCGCATGCGGAGCAAGCCCAACTGGAGTACAGAGGCTGCTGAGGCCATCAGCCCCAGCATTTTCTGAAACCTTTTGAGCGGAACTATCGCGCCGTGGCGGAAGGATTTCACGCCGCGCTGAATATTTAGCACGCGCTCTGGTGACAGGCGTGCTGTCATGGACAGCGAGTCCAACACGGTTCCCAGAAAGGAAATTTTCTGACTGGGAGACAGTGAGCTCTTCGCCCAATTGACTGTGAGGCCCAGCTCCTCGAGGTGCTCGAGTAATGCGGCCCTGTGTTCTATGAGCTCCGATCGTGATCGAGCTAGAATCAGCCAATCGTCCAAGTAGTTCAGGACTCGCATGCCCTGAAGTCTCAGGAGTGCGAGCGCCGCGTCCATGCACTTCGTAAATGTACGAGGTGCTAGGGACAGGCCGAACGGCAGGACTGTGTATTGATATGCCTGGCCCCCGAAGGTGAATCTCAAGAATCGCCTGTGATGGGACACTATTTGTATTTGGAAATAGGCGTCTTTCAGATCTATCGACATAAACCAGTCCCCGTGGCGCAATTGCACGAGGATTTTCCTGGTCGTAAGCATCCTGAACTGGCGTTTGACAAGCACTCTGTTCAGCTGTCGTAGATCTAAAATGGGTCTGAGACCCCCATCCTTTTTCGGCACCAGAAAATATCTGCTGTATAGGCCCCCTTCGCTCTGAGCCTGAGATAAAGGTTCCATAGCCCCTTTGCTCAGTAGTTTCGCTATCTCGGCACGAAGTAGATGAGACACTTCGTTTTTCACCGTAGTTTCGACACGCGCCGTATAACGGCGCGGGCGTCGAGCGAATTGTAGCGAATAGCCTCTCTTTATAGTGTTCAGTACCCATTCTGATACCCCGGGAAGCTTTGACCACGCATCTGCGTGAATAGCTAGGGGCAGAATGAAATCCGGGCTCTGGTCGCGGCAAAACGGCAGCTCGAGAGCCCGGGCATACTGGGAACACAACACCGTGTTTACAGCGTTCGAGGCGGGGGGCGCGCTGATCACAGCGGGCGGCCTGACCGCGCTCAGCTTTTTTATGGCAGATTGTGCAGAAAAAGCGAGCGGGGGAGATCCCGTAGGAATCGGCGTGTCTGTGAGAAAATGTGGGCGCGGGGCTGCGGGCACATTTATTACACTGAAAACACTGTCGTTCATGGCCGACTGAATGTGTGTTGGTTTCGTTTTTACAGAAACCAAGGGACACGCAGCATGTAGTGTGAGCGGGCATGGTGACATGGGCGCGTTTACTACATTGTTTGCACAATCGACCTGAGTCGATTTTATTTGTGCTAGCCCTGCACCGTGGCGGGCTGTGTCTGGGTGTGGGAATGGGCACTGGGTGGGCATTCTTACAACACTCATAACACCATCGGCCGTGGCCGGATTGTTTGTGCGAGCCCTGCATTTTTGCGGGCTGTGTTTGTGTGTAGAAATGAGCCCTGGGTTGTAGGCATTTTCAATACACTCATAACACCATCGGCCGGAATACCAGAAAATACACCATTTATGTGATTTATCTGGGTCGCCGTGGGAACAGCATTTGTGTGCAGGCAAGCGGGCATGGTACTGGCTTGCTTACTGCAAAATACACTGGAACAGTCACATTTTCTGGAACTGAACGAGCGAAAATTTCAGTGGAAGTCTGGCCACGGCGAGACTGAAACACCGTCGATTTCCTAGGAGGCTAGGAAGACTTGTGTTGGTTTCGTTTTACAGAAACCGTGGTAGTGTTTGTGGGCACTGGGTTGTGGGCACATTCACTACATTTAATGTACAATTGACATGTGTCGATTTCATTTGTGCGAGCCCTGTACCGTGGCGGGCTGTGTTTGTGTGTAGAAATGAACACTGGGCTGTGAGCATTTTATTACACTTATAACACCATCGGCTGTGGCCGGAAAACCAGAAATACAATGATGACATGATTTTTCTGGGTCGCCATGGAAACGGCCTTTATGTGCAGGCAAGCGGGCCGTGGTACCAGCTTGTTTACTGCAAAATACACTGGAACAGTCGCATTTTCTGGAACTGAACGAGCGAAAAGTTTCGGTGGAAGTCTGGCCGCGGCGAGACTAAATTTTTATCTGCTGCGAGAGCTGGGATCGAACACGGGTCTCTCGCGTGAAAGCTTCAAGTTCCGCCACTGGGCCACAGGGAGAACTACACTAGCGCAAGCAGATAAGAGAGCGTCATCACAGTTTTGTGTGTCGGCGTTTATATGCAGGTGTGCGTGTTATACAACAGGCTCATTGCTGCAATAATGACATTTTCAGCCGCTCAAACTAGGAGCTGAGAAATGTTTGAGAAATGGAGATTAATCCGGCCTCGGCGGGGACTAAAACACACTCTTTTCTCATTTGCCGGTGACGCACGCCCATTGGGGGGCGGGGTAGATTTCTTATAACGCAAAGAAAGCTAGCCGCGGTTTTTAGGGCTCGCGGTCTTGATGCTGGCCCGTTACCTTGACGACTCGCGGACAGAAGGCGGAGGTCCACAGAGCTCGCCTGTTGCGCGGCGGTTGCGCGGGCGCCTCCCAATCGAGGCCGATGCTTTCCACGGCCTGAGAGAGCAGACGCATCAGCTCAGTCTCAATGCCGGCTCTCTTACCAGTGGTCTGGCGGGAAACGCTAGCGGAGGGGAGATCCACGGAGCTCGCCCAATCCTCACTATCGGATGCCAGAAGAGAACACGCCTCGGTGGGTTCGTCAAACTCGTGGATGGACGCGGCGGTGAGCGTCAGTGAGCGCTCCGTCAGTGAGCGACTCGAGCGAAGCCGGCGAAGCTGGCGGGCGAACCGGCGAGCTTTGGCGGGCTGGAGAAAGCTCGGGGGCGCGCTGGGCGCGGCGCTCTTGCGGCGCAGCACCACGGCGGGTTGCGGTGAAGGCTCGGAGAATGATGCCAGGCGAGTCCTCAGAGTCACCATGGGCAAAAGCTCGCAATGAGGGCATCCGCCGTCAGCGAGCGCGAGAGCCGCGTGATCCTCACCCAGGCAGGAAACACAGATGACGTGCCGGTCTCCATCGCTGAGCGGGGCGCGGCACGAGCCACAGGAACGCATCTTTAAAAAGACGCAGCTCTTTTTGTGAGAGAAGTGTGAGTCGCGTCAAGTAAGCGAGCAAACACTCTCAACAGAGTAAATACACACAGAGTATGAAAGGATATAGAACGCCGGAAAGCGCAGCAGGTACGGCAGTTGAAGGCGGCGAGGCCAGCGACTCCAGAGCTCGTCCCACTGAAAGGCTTGCTTCGACGGCGCGGCTTCTCACTCCGGATCCAGCGATGCGTGTGCTTCGCTGAAGAGGTAAAAATCAGCTTGTATCAGCCTAACGAGCATATTTATAGGGTGAGAACACGCCCCTTCTGGCGGGACGTGACGATATGGGCGCGAATTGCCCCCATTGGTCATTACGTCACGCAGAGTCTCTCTCGATAGGCTGCTGCATTTGCTGCAGAGCAACCAATAGGCGCGCGAGCTGTTTCGCCTATGTCTGCTTGCTGCTGCAAAGCGTTTTACATTAATAAAAAATTAAGGATAATTTTTGGCTTCAATATCTCGCGGAAAAGAGTTTTTCCCCTAGCGTAAGCTATTACGCAGTACGAGAGATACTCTCGTAAGAGAACTTTAAAAGCGATTTTCTCAGGTTTTCAATTGGAATAAGAGGACAGACAACCATAATTCAAATATGTATATCTTTACAACCATTCAAGGTATGACTTTGACTAGGATATCATTTGAAAGCGTATGGTCTCCTCTTTCAATTAATACCAACATCTCTATTTTGAAATTTGGGTCACTGTGACTCATTTTGCTGGATCAGGTCACAAATTGTTCAACTGTAAAATATAACGTGCAATAGAACCATCTTACGACTGTTCAAAAGTTTGGGGCTGTTAAAGATTTTTTTTTAAGTTTGTGAAAGAAGTCTCTCATGCTCACAAAGGCTGCATTTATTTGATAAAAAAATTACAGTAAAACAGTAATATTCAGTACAGTACAGTAATATTGTATTACAATTTTATGCTGATTTGATGCTCAGGAAACATGTATTTTTATTATTATTGCTGAAAATAAATTGTGAAATAGTGAAATATTTTGTGCACAAATATTTTAGTGGAAACCAACGATTTTTTTCAAAATGGTTAGATAAATAAAAAGTTAAAAAGAACCACATTTATTTGAAATAAACATCTTTGGTAACATAATAAAAGTCTTAACAGTCACTTTTGAATATTTTGATGCAGCCTTGCTGAATAAAAGCCTTAATTTATTTTTCTTTTTTTACTCTAAACTTTTGAACAGTAGTGTACCTCTTGACCAAATGTAAAACAACAAAACTGTTAAATAACCGGAGAGAAAAAAAATAAGAAACTGATAAATAGCACGTTATAGAAGCAAGCAAGATTAGAAACAGGTTGATGGTAAACCTGCTGGGCATTACTGCCTGACGCACCTCCATTGGTGCCAAACTGCCAGCCGCAGGGTCATCAGCTGGAAGCCACCCTTCACCGATGTTTCGCCCCTTTAGTCCCAGAACATCTCACGTCTCCCTGCCGCTGGACTTAGATCTCAGGTTCTTATGCCTTGAGGCTTCTCAGCACCCTAGTTCTTGTCATTCCTCCTCGGCCATAGCCAAAAGCTTCCTTTCGTGGCCTTTTCGGCAAGATTTATAGAAGCAAGCAAGAATTTTTCATTTGAAGTCAAAATGCACCTGAGAAAGTGATGTCGAGTCCAGAATACCAATACTGAAAGCATTATAACAATGTTAAGTACAATGCAATAAATAAATTCATACATACATAAATAGTGAATGAATGAACTAAACCAATCATAAGTTTGTCAAAACATAACACAAAAAAAGGAAAAAGTGGAGCTATTGTTGCAATGTAATGGCTTTTTTAGAGAATAAAGAATGCCAAAAATTCATCGATTAGTCAATATGTTGAACTGATACCATGTTGGAGACACATGACTGATGCTGGCATCAGTTATCATCATTTTTGTTTATATGTAACACTGCTTTATGTGCTTGTCAGCAGTGGATGTCACAAGTCTCATAAAAGTTGCACTAGATCATTGATGACGCCCTTGTCAAAACAGCTGGAGGTAGACAATGGTTTTACATTTTCATGTCATTGCCATAGAAACAACCTCACTTCAATTAAAAATAGATAGTTAATAGAGGACACAAATTAGTAAACTAAAGAAAAATCAGGTCACCTTTTTTCTTAGAGACAACTCAAAGGGTCCACAGTATTAGGGATATTGAGTTGGACAGATATATTACACATACCCGGATCAACATATACATACAATATAACAAGAAAATAAGATTATATATTTCTCAGTGTCATGAAATTTTTTCGGACTTATTACAGACCTCCTCTGGTCCAGAAATCTCATAATCAAGAGTCAGTGACAAACTATTCAAACTAATCAAAACGGCTTTATTAATTCTGGCTCAATACGTGACCTTCGTTAACTTTTTCCAATGTGCCTTTGTCACTGGCCAATCGAATGATCCACAAAATCGTCTCTGCCAATGCTTTGTCCAGTCACATCATTAGAAAAGCCATCTATGATTGCAGACTTGTCTAATCGCGTTAAAGTCAAAATCAGTGGTGCTGACTGACCAACAGAGAGAGCAGAACATATCAGAGAGGAGTCAGATTCTTTAAAAAATAACTGTATAACCAGCCATTTCTCTTTCTGGCCAACTTCTGTTTGTTCTTTTTTACAGAAATTCACTCTTTATCCACTTTTTACCTTTGTGTCCAGTGCTAACTGACAACAAGACACATGCTATGAGCATAGATATAAGAATTTAGGAAAATAAAAATAGAAACATTTAGCTATGCCCAAGTGTAGAATGTATGTGTAATGTCCATGGAGATGGATAAGAGACCATGGTGGATCCTGGGTATTGTTGATGAGGTCAGTTGCATATGGAAAGAAACTGTTCTTGTGGTGTGATTTTAGTCTTGATGCCATGGACCGCAGCCTCCTGCCGGAGGGGAGTGTCTCCAAATGTTTGTGTCTGGGGTAGGGCTGGGCAATATATCGCATCACATTGTTATGCGCATCTCGTCAGTAAAGCCGGTTCCTTGATTAGTAGTAAATCGCGTTCACCTGCTTTCAGATGGAGCGGCATTTACTACAAAGAGCCGTAGATAACAAGTTTACTACGATTTACTACTAATCAAGGAACCGGCTTTACTGACGAGATGCGCATAACAATGTGATGCGATATATCGCCCAGCCCTAGTCTGGGGTGAGAGGGGTCAGCCACAATTCCCTATGGTAAGAGTATAAGTGTTTATATTTTAGACCGGCCAGGATGGTTTTTGCGCTAAATTGATTTGTTATTTGTCGATATGATGTCGCCATATCCTTAAATAGAGAAAATGAATAAAACAAGAATCAACATCGGCTTGGATTTTTGGAGATGGCAAGAACTGAAGGATTTTAAATGTGGTAAAAGCGACACAGAGATTATTACTCAACAGGTGAGAAAGGTATTTTATTGAACAGATAGATTGCAATATGTAGCTCTCTAACAGAGTTCATAGTAAAGCATTTTCTGTGAAGGGTCATTTCACTATGGTTGTTGTAGTGCTGTGCTGGAATTTATTTTCTAGGAAGTATCGTGTCTATTAATGGTATAGCTACTGTACAACTTCAGTTAGTCAGCTTAAGATCATATCATAAGCCTAGTAGAAAATGTTTTATGAGCAGTATGAGCTTTTTCATCCGCACAGTCACGCAGGGCTATATATTTTGGTGGAAACCATGAGACACTTTTTAGAAAGAACAGCATTTTTTTCATAACATTGTCTTTACCATCACTTTTGATCAATTTAATGCATCGTTGCTGAACTTACTGACCCCAAATATTTGAATGGAAGAGAAAAGAAAGGAACATGAAATAAAACTATTTTACTTTATTTAGATACATGTAAAAGAAAATATGTACAGTAATCACAGTAGTTATCGCTGTTAATTAAATCAATTTGCTGTTTCAATAGTAAATGAATTCAAATAAGAATTCTTGCAAAATGGTGCCTTGATTTAGTTCTTATCAAACAGGTCATTTACAGATTTGGACAGTAGACATGTAAGTCGAGAGACAGCAAAGGGATCAGGACATGACACAGGCTAGATTTGCACAATTATTCATGTGAGCACACAACTTTTGAGCATCACTGTGCCACAGCTCTCACAAGCACTGTTATGCTTAAATACAGTTAGGCTGGTTGATGGCAAAAACCACACACATATACAAACTACACTACACTGTCCCCGAGCTCATAACATCCTTCCTGTCAGCGGGTATATAAGTCAAGATGAACTGGGAAGGGCATGGTCTCTTGGCCTTTGAAAACAATAGTCACGGGTATGACATGTGCATCACATGCCTCTCTTCAAATGCTTTTGAACTGTGACTTTCTCTCATAGTTAAGCATGCCAAATACTTCATGATATGAATATAAATGCAAAGCCAGATGATTGACTGCCTGTTGCCATGCAAGGCTGGGGAATGTCTTCCGGTGTCATGTTAGGACTTTATGGTCTGGAGGACCAAAATCTTTTTATATATTATTTATATATTAATATATATATATTTTAAGTTATTAAGTTATTTTTTCTGTAAATTAAATAGTTGCAGTATTAATCTGGTGAAATTAATAAATTAAATAGATTAAAATAATGTACAAAAATCAAGCGTAGCGTCAGTTCTGGCAGGTCACGTTAGTCAAGCTCGCATCAGCTGATCCACGTCTACCTATAGGAATACGACGCCTATCACTGTATACATATATAAGCTCCTTCAGTATTATCAGCAGCTATCACGTTTCTCAGGAGCCAATTTCCACAGCTCCTCCTCTTGCCCAGTCAGGATTTGGCATTCTAATTACCCCTGAATCAGAATAAAATTCTCTAATTATTGTACATTAAAATTAATGAATTATATCTGCATTACATTCATGTTGGTTCTGTTCTGTTTACCCTAGGGGGGGGGGGGGGGGGGGGGGGGTATTGCTGCTCTTATCCATGCTGCCAGGGAGTTCTCGCCCAGAAGAACAGAACCATACCGCCAATCCAAACTGTATGCTAATTGTCAATCATATCTGACAATAGTTGTCCTGACAGAAATATAAAAAAATACTAAATAAACACTTCCATTTGATTATTTTTAATTTTACATTATATTTATTTTAAAATCATTGTTTTAACATAAAAAAGTTTTTTTTTTTAAATAAGTTAATTAAAAGTAAAATAAAAAAAGTGGAATACTTTTTTAATGTTATGTCTTTACTTTTTTTTTAGTTTGAGTTGATTCTGTTAATGACATTCCCTCTGATAAAATTATCACCTATACACCAGTACTCAAACCATCATATTCACCTATGCTTGAGAGCTGAGCTGAAGACAAACTCATGAAATTACCAAACCAATGTTCCTCTGTGAGTAACTTGTAGTTTTACAACTGTTATGAACTGCAGTATGCCATAGTAACTTTCTTTAAGCCTTCTAGCCTATATTGAGATCTGGTGACTGTGGAGGCCATTTGATCGTGAACTCATTGTCATGTTCAACAAACCAGTTTGCAGATGATTTGAGCTTTGTGACATGCATTATCCATGGCTGAACACACTGTGACCATTCTCTGTAAACCCTAGAGATGGTTGTGTGTGAAAATCCCAGTAGATCAGCAGTTCCAGCCCGTCTAGCACCAACAACCATGCCACGTTCAAAGTCACTTAAACAGTGGTGGACAGTAACAACGTATTTTTACTTAACTCTTTCCCTGCCAGCATTTTTTTTTTTTTTTTTTTGCCAGCCAGCGACAGCATTTTTGATCATTTTCACAAAAATTTCATGGCCCCCAGAATATTTTGTTGTATGAATATCTGAACATGCAATATATCAAAAGAAAGAACAGAGTATCTGCTTTTAAACAGAAACGCATACATTCTTTTTTTAACAACACTTGAATGTGGGCAAGTTTAATTTTAAAAAAAGCAACATTTTGAGCAAAAAGCTGAGACAATCACGTTTTTGTCAAAGACTACGTCTGGATGGGATTCAGAAACATAAATGGAGTAGATCAAGTCCATCAACACCCCCAAAGCTTGCACAGTCCTGTAGCTCATCCTGGGTCGACATTTCATTCATAACATTAGGCAGTTTTGATTTATGCTGTTGACTGTTGATGGTCGCGTTATTTTACATATGCATCTGCTTATATGCTATCGTTTGTTTCTGCTTCTTCTTCATGTCTTTTAATCAGGAAATTCAGTACTCTTTTAGAAGATGTGTAATATTGCCCCCTACCGCATAACAGTGAAAACACAGAAAGACGGAAAATTCTGTCAATGGCGGGGAAAGAGTTAAGTACTTAAATATTTGTCAAGTATCTGTACTTTATCGGAGTATTTGTATTTTGGGAAACTTGTACTTTTACTTAACTACATTCTAATGCATAATATCATAATTTTTACTCCTCTACATTTCCTAAAAACATGTTGTTCCTCATTATTTTGAACTGAAGAAATTGTCACCTGCTCCATAGCACGTCCGATTCATAAACGAGCTGATTCTTTTCAATCAACCTGTTAAATTGGTTCGCAAATCACACTGAATGATTAATTTGTGAATTGGATTGCATCTGTTCTCGAGTCAACAACTCAAATGATCCAGTCAGAGAGAGCCTATTCAAGCTCCATCACCCCATTTTAAGCAGTAGGACGTATATAAAATTGCAAAATAAATAAACATTCATAGATCCGTACTTTTTACTTTCAATACTTAAGTACATTAAAAAACAAGTACTTTTTGTACTTTTACTCAAGTAAAATTGAAAAGGAGTAGGCTACTTAAAACTTTTATCCGAGCAATGTTTTATTAGGGTATCTGTACTTTTACTCAAGTATATGATGTGTAGTTTGTCCATCACTGCACTTAAATCACCTTTCGTTCCCATTCTGATGCTCCGTTTAAACTTCAGCAGATCGTCTTGACCATGTCTACATGCCTAAATAAACGGAGTTGCTGCCATGTGATTGGCTGATTAGATATTTCCGTTAACGAGCAGTTGAACAGATATGCCTAATAAAGTGGCCAGTGAGATATGGCATCAATGCAAAAACATATTAAAAGTAACCCCTATCAGTAAAAATAATTTAACTCAGATTCTACATTCTGATTGGGTGAGCAACATACATCATAATGCTACATTAGTATGGCAAGTTGTAATAAAATTTAAAAACATCTCTTAAAAAATTACTACTCAGCTCAGGGACTGAAGAACAGAGAGCCTAAAATATAGTAATTCTTAGTTTTTTGTTTTGTTTTAAATAAGTAGACTGTGCGATTCAGCTGCATTCATTACAGTAAATTGCCCTGAGGATGTGTAAACAAATACAATCATGTGATTTAACTGCAACACAGTCATTTTGTGTGTGAGGTGGATAATCCACACTAACGCTACCAAATTATACGCACCATTACCGCCACTGTAATGAAAAATGCTAAGTAATGTAGCTATTAATACCTCGGTTAATAACAACAGCTGTGTGGAAATCAAAGGTTTGTATAAAGGAGACTGGGGCTAGTTGTCAAAGAGGCTCTACTGTATTTCAGTAACTAGTTCAATAGTCCAATAACAGGATATGTATATGTGAGACTAAATCAAGCAACTATTTATAACACAAACCTTATCATATTTTTTATAAGGAGTTGAATAAGGATAAAGTAATGTTCTAATTTGTTTAATATGACCTGAACAACATTAGGTTGTATCACGAAATGGCCTTGTAATAAATGTGTGTGCCTGTTTCAACATCAGCACTGTCAACACAAATGATATAAGACAAGGTAGAAGAGATGAGAGAGGATATTAGAGCAAGCATTTCCTGTGTAATAAAGACAGTTTGCTGAGAGACAAGCAATGAAAGCTTACAGCAGTCCTATTGTTGCTAACTCCACTGCCCTGATCCTGAGAAAAGAAGGACAGGCAGTGCAGAGAACATGACAGATAAAGGAAGGAAGAACAGGGAACAGAAATAATACACTGAGTGCAATTAAGAAGCGGGACACATTCAGAAATGAAGGATGACAATTAATCATCTCAGTGATTTTATGAGGCACTCTGAATCTCAAAAACTCATTACTAGTTTTATTATCCCTCAGAGACTCTAGCATTGATTCAGATGTATTATTCCCCCTTTTAACAAGTTTTTAAGAAACCACTTGTTAAACATTATTTCACTTAAATTTATAAAAGTGCTAAACAAATAGCAAAAAAAATGATTTTCAAAAAATGGATTTGCACATTTGGAGAGCGTTCCTCTGCCAATCTCTGGCAGAAAGTTTCATGATCGTAGAACCTCACTGGCCCTCAGAAATGTACATTGAGAGGCCCAAAGCACAGATGCTTTGACCTTTATGAAGAGTCTTATAGGCTGAAACATCAGTATGTCAGTGTCAGAGCAGCTCTCATCCACTCTAAAGTGTCATGATCCTGAAACATTCCTGCACCTCTCTGGCCTCCCTGTAAATGCCTGAAAACTCAAATTTACAGAACTACAGTACAGTTGAATCGACCTTTATAAAAGGTCAACGTACTTCACAGTATACGCTTGAAGGCTGAAACCTCAGTATGTTCATTTTAGAGCATTACTAAGCCCTCTCAAACTTGATCAAGTCATGAAAAACATTTGTAGGAGTTGATTTAACATTTACCAAACAGGATCTGTTTCTTGAATAAACGAAAGGTTTATTTAGGGAAATATTGCCATTTCTTTCTGTCACTAAATACTGTATGTTGAGAATTGTGAACAAAAGATTACAGGTCAAATGCTTCCTCAAAAGATTTGCTTAATTTGACCCAAAACAACTATGTTAGTTGATTTTGGCATGCTAGCAATTGAAATTATGAATATTTTCCTGGTTGCTAAGATACATTTCAGAGTTTGAACTGCTCTTACATGCACTATTATTTATTTAGTGAAACTGGGAACTATTTTGTTGATTCTCTGAAGATTGAAGCTAGTCTACACTATAGACAGAAGGACACTGAAAAATTCTGTAAACAGAAAATGAAATATGAAGGGCTGATACTTCAGGCTCATAAAAGCTTCCACACAAATGGTCAAGAACACCTTAATATAAATGTTTAAGTGCACGCTGAACTTTTGTCGTCTGCCTTTGAAATGCTTGAGATTTCAAAATCAGGAGGATTTCTGATTAACTGTAAATGTTTTTATCGTTCATCAGCCAGAAGTGATTCCAATGATATCGTTATAATCATTATTGTTATAGCTGAGATGTGAGGTGTAGAATCAAATGTTATAGTTATCGTCCTTGGTGTGAATGGGAATTTACTCATATAAATCCATACTAATATAACACTAATAATACTTTAACCTAAATACAGATGTGGAGAATACAGTTCCTGTCCAATATTGAAATGTAACCATTGGGAGAGATAATACAGAGCAACAGCCTAAAGCAAAGAGTGAAGTGGAGGAGAAACAAAAAGAGACTGAATGTATGTGTGTGTTACTGTTCAATGAGCCATTTACTGTAAACGTCAATGTTTTCTTCTTTTGCATCATCTCCTCTGCCCGGTCTGTTCTTTCCTCTCTCCCCAGGTTGGTATTGATTGTGTTCTATGGTTTGACAGTTTTGTTGCTATGGTGAAAATAATTTAAAAAATAAATAAAACAGAGACCGAGTATGGCTTGATGTGAGAGAAAGAAAAATGGTATATCAGATTTCATTAAAAGTAAATAAAATAAATGTTAAATTATTACAATTATAAAAAATAAAAAAAAATCACAACTTTCAGGCATCTGCTATATTTGAAAACATTCAATTGGTGATTCTTTACAAAATGTACACAACATGTTTACTATGTACACCACGTACCAGTGCCCTAAAGAAATCACTTTATCAAGTGCAAAGGCTATTTATCAATCACATCAAACTCATATTTTATGTTAACTCTCACATATATTTTATATTTTCCTACATATTCGGTTGCAGTTATTTGTGATATCGATATGGTTACTATGCTGTTGTTTATTACAGTTTGCATAGTTGGTTTGTAGGTTTTGAAATAAGACTTGTTGCAAAAGTAACAAAATAAACATCATTTTGGTATCTTACAAAACAAGAAAAAAAAAACATAATTCAACAATTATATTGTTTGAATTAAAATTAAACCATAACCAAAAAAATTTGGGACGATTAAAAAAGTTGTACTATTAGACTGTAAGAATAAATAAAAAAATATATTTGGATCTGAATTAAATCTCTTTCCTCTGGCTATTTATAGAATATATGATTATGTGCAAAAAAAAATAAAAATAATTCAGTAATCCTATGCTGTAAAAAATAAAGTGCTTATAGAACTAAAAAAAAAAGTCGAACATTTAAAAATGAAACATTTGCTTGTTTTTTGTTCTGAATTCATTTGAATGAATGAACGAACGAACAAACGAACGAACGAACAAACGAACGAAGGAGGCATTTATATAGCGCTTTCATGTGTACTGTACACCCAAAGCGCTTTACAATCAAATCAGGGGATCTCTCCTCAACCACCACCACCAGTGCTTTACTCACTTTAAATGTGTTGATGGAACTTAAAATTATTAATCATGATTTAAAAGCCACCATTATTGTAGAAAACCTATCTATAGATTCCCGAAGAAGATTTTTTAAGTTTTGTCAACTTCTAGTCGTTGTCCATATCAAGACGAATACAATGTTATCACACTCATTTCAGCAGAAATTAAGAAAATATTTGGTTATGCATTATTTACTTGATCTAAGAATCATGTATTATGATGTATAAGATAGGAGCTTATCGACATACGATTCCACCATTTCTCCAGTATCCACATCTGTCTATTGGGCCAAAAGCTTTTCCGAACGAAAACAATGGAAACTGAAAGGAAACAAATTAGGTTCTTTCCCCTTTTTCACCTAGAGCTGCCACTGCTTGAAGGAAAAGCCACGCTGGGACGTGACTTAATTCTGTAAACAGCATTATATCGAGTGACCCAGCGAAAGTCAATGCCTAACAGAGAACCCTTTATCGAACTGAGATAAACTATTTCTGAAACGTCTAATAATTGTATGATTTAGTGACCTCTACATCCTATACCACTACAAAGAAAAATAAATCCATAACATCTGAAAGTGTGTTTTCAGAGCCTGGATCTCACCACATGGTTCTTTCTCCAAAGAACACGAGCGTTTTCGTCTGCCATTACCTCTTACTATTCCGTCTGCGTCATCTGAAAATGCAGAAGTGACTTGCGCCTCACTTCAGAGAAAACAGATGAGATAACATGGAGGACTTATCTATCAGATTAATTATTTCCACTTGTCTCACCATTTTCTTTCATTTTTAACAGCCTGGCTGAAGTCTGATGTTCAACCTTTTCTAATTTATTTCTTTTTTTTAGCATTTTCTTGCTAATGGTTCCCACAGCATCATGCCTGCACTTTTAGTTTGTAAAAATACGAATTTATCAATGGAAGTAACCGCAGCCCATTCGAGATGTTTCTAAAACTACTGAATCTGGCAAAAGGTTGTGTTTAAAAAATGTTGGGAGGTATTTCTCCGATCCAGATACTTAAATTGGTTTCTCTACCACTTTGATTGCCTTCTTCCTACTGGATATCTGCATTGTCGTCTCCTCTGCAACGCCTCCAAGCGCTCACATATCACCCCAGCCCTCCGCTCGTTCCACTGGCTCCCGGTGCGGTTTAGGGTGGAGTATTAGGTCCTGCTGTTCGTGTTCAAGGCCATCAATCTCGACTCGACTCTCATTTTTATGTACACTTATGTTTTTATATATTGTTGTCTATTGATGTTTTTACTGGAAAGCGCCCTGTGTGCCTTTTGGCTGTTGTAAGGCGCTCTACAAATAAAATTTGATTGATTTATTGATTGATTGTCATATTGTAGAAGTGCAAATAAGTGCACTTGAATATGGAGAACTTCCCCGATTGACCTTGCGAGCCAAGTCACCTCATTTTGTGATATAATAATAATATAGCAGGCAGCCGGTCAGGCCCTCATTAAAACAGCAACCTTCTTTATTCACTCTAAAGGCAAGGTCAGGAGCAACCTGCACAAAAGAAGTCGAGTTAATAAAGAGACAGCCTTTGCATTGATAAGAACGTCACTCATTGTGAAGGGTTGAGAATTCTTCTTCCACCCACTGAATGAGCTCAGCTATGATTCTGATATAAAGGGAATGTGGAATTGCAATGGTTCCCCACTTCTGCAGTGTGAATAGGTTTAGAGATGGAGCCAAGTACATCCTGCATACTTTCTACAGTTCAATGGCTTTTTGGATGTTGGCATGTGGGATGTTGAACAGACCGAGAAATGCACTTGCACGTTTGTCAGTGTATCGTGAAACTAGTTAACCCCATGTGAAATTGGATGTGAAGAGGAAGAGACTCTGTTAAGATCACTCAAACCTTTTCTTTGATATCCTAAACAGCCTTGCAATAAAATGGGTATTAAATCTCTTTTATCATTTCAGATTAATCATCTAATTACTACACTATTTTTGTCATAAATTGAGAAAACTGAATTGCTTTAATAATTTTTATTAATATAGTATTTGTAGTATTTATTAATATAGTATTGGTAGTATTTATAATACTATTATTATTAATACTTACATTCGCAATCATCAGTGGGCTTAAAAGCGTTATATATAGTATACACACACAAACACATGTCCAATTGTTGGATGGACATTCCCTATACTTGGGACAGAAATCCCATTCATGGATGAACTAATGTATTAGAGTTTTATTAACGTTACTGTGGTATGAAGCAGGGCGGGCCGAGATCCGTGGAGCGAAACGAGGCCGCTGGAGCGAATGCTAATGAGACAGACCTGCGATTCACACTGTCTTTTATTGTGCTCATGCTGCTGTTGACCGCTTCCGCTCTTTACGTTGCGTATGAGGGGTAACGCAGCGCTGGTTCACATGGTTGAAACAATCATACTAAATGGATTTGAGTGTGTTGAAAGTTATGTTCTAGCATTACGTTACTTGTGCTTTCGCTCGTTGGTTGGTATGAGACACTTGTTGCACTTTGCAGAAATCTAGATCGATATTAGAATATTATTTTAATAAAAACTGGATGACTTGTGTTGCTCAATGACATGCAATTCACTTTAAAATATATTGTATGATGGAGAAAGCTCTCTCTGAATATGCTATGTTAGCCACTACTTGACAACAAACATGTTACTCGCGGTAAATCAAGAAAACAAGCGATTCAAACAATAAGACTTATTGTGTTGAACTATAAAAAACAAATATTTGTTTTCTGATGATAAAAGTATCCAAACAGTTGATCACCTGTCTAATAAAACACATAGCCTAATATATTAAAGTGTCTTCGAGGGTAACGCAGGTATGACGTCACTGACAGGTGACGCAAGGACACAGTTTTAAAAATCGAAATGACAAACTCTTTTAAATGTCAAATATAACTGAACATCAAACTTGAACAGTTCTTTCACTTTACTAAAAAACGCAATAAACAGCATTTCATTTCAACATTTACTCTCCTGATCTATCCCTATACAAAGCATGCTGGGAAATGAAAGCTTTAGCATAAGTTCTGCCGGGAAGACTCAATTGTTACGTCACTTATTACCTTCTCGTCTATCCAATCGTGTTCTAATACTTATGGTATAAAAGAGGTACTTACTCATGTCTGAGTTCGCAGATGCTGACGCTTCCATTCACCTCCATCCCCCCCACCACCACCAGGATGGTCCCTTCCCATACCTCACAGGGGGTCGGCTGTTTTATATTGAAACAAATTTCAAAGAGCCAGCAAAGGTCCTTGATTTTTATAAGTGTCAGGGTTTGTGATATTTGCTTACAAGTGGTAAAAAAACACAGATGAATGCACATTGATTTATCTCTGTAGCTGAGCAATAACATTTCTCAGACCCTTCTAACCAAAACCACAATTGTTCTTAATATATTCCGTAATGCTTAATAACTTTTTTTAATCTTTCAACAAGATAACATTCAATTTGCGCATTTGGCAGCATTATTTTCCTGTTTTAATGTCGGAGACTAATGTTTTGCCCATAGTTCAGCACCTTTCAGCACAATACATTTAATTTCTACTTAGCAAGCATTGTAAGCAATGTACATGCTGGTCTGGGAAACTGACACTGGCACAAAAGCAGATTCAGTATTCCTCAAAATGAATAGAAACTGTGAAATGCAAACTCAGAATATTACACAAACCTGCAATAATTAAATATGCTAAATAAGACAAATACACTTTATGTATTATCTCATTTTATTAACCAGGGTCTTAGCTGCTGAGTTTTGATGATCCAATTCAGACATACAAATAAGCAAAAATGACTTTAACATCAAATGTATTCTTCTTCTTTTTTAAATTGCTGAAGTAAGAGCTTAAAATGTATTCTCATGCAACCTATTCTTCTGTGATCTATAATGGTTTGTTTGAGCTGCGCCCTCTAGTGCACAGGTGTGAATTTGCACTTCCTTCAGCCTGGGGCTTATTCATAAAAAAAAAAAAAAAAGCAAGCCCAGCAGGTGAGTAAAGCCCAACTCTGAGGCAGGGCCGGATTATCCATAGACGGGATTGGGTGAGTGCCCTGGGGCACCAGCCAATAGGGGGGCACCCAGGGCCGGATTATCCAATGGGCATTATGGGGCCCAAGCGAGTGGTTGAAAAAAATCCTTCTTTTTTTACATTTCCGATAACGGAGCGTATATTTGCACTAAGTGCCTGTCTTTTTGGCAAAAAGACACGCCACTAAATATCTACAGTGGCATATTGTAGGGCATGAAGTGCTTGAAAGTAGCTTTTGACGCGTTCGACCCGAGTTCGAATCCGCCTTTTGCCGAACTCGCTCTTCTCCCTTTTCCCAACACATATGAGATGTAAATTTATAGCCTAACATAAAGGTCTCTAGCGTTATATCTTGCCAACAAACTAAAATCAAAACCGTGATATGGCTTTGTGCCTTTATAAAACTGCACAAGACTTTAATTAAGTAGCATATATAGGCATTCTGTTTGTGCTGAGTGATTTAAAGAAAAGTGTGCACTTTGCTCACGCGATCAGCATGGTGATCTGGTGTTTTCTCCAAAATAAGGGTTTATTTTCAAGGGTTTCTAAAACTCAAGGGTTTATTTCTTGCAAGTGAAGAAATTAGTACAAAAGTATTGTAATTTTCCTATACCATAGTGTAATATAAAATATACTTTTGAAAGATTGATATTCATTTATACAGTACATTTATAGGCTATATGGATTTTATGTCATAGGAATAATTATATAAATCATTATTATATTATTATAATAATTGTTTGGCATCCTAAAACACCAGTGATAATGTAATGTAGACTGCGACTCTATATCATAACTAAAAAGATGTTTGGGCCCTCTTTAATGTCCAGGAACAAGTCAATGTTTTCTTTGTTCAATGTACACAGTTCATGGGTTGAAGCCGGTTATTGAAGCTCTTAATTTTGAGCGAGCTCAAAGTGCACCAGATTGATGCATTTAACCTTTAAAATGTACAAAATTTTCTTGCGGGGGAGCATTCCCCCAAACCCCCATAGAGGGACAGAGGTCCACCCAACATCCTGGGAAAGAACGATCATTTATGAACTTGAGCATAGTACAACAAAGTCAGTAAAACTGTCAATGCCAAATTAAAATGTCCTTGGACAAACTACATTTGGCCTGCCTAAGGGGGCCTACAAGACATTGTGCCCAGGGGCCTCTGAATTCTTAATCTGGCCCTGCTCTGAGGGTGTGTAAATGATGACCGAAAGTTTTTTTTTTCATGTTTGAGTACACATACAGTACATTCACTTTATCCCCATTAAATGAAAATGTCACCCAGGCATGGAAGAGTGTGTAGAGCCCACGCATGGTTTTGTGTTTACTTGCAGCTGCTTGAGCTAGTTTTTATATATTAGCGTGTGGGAGTAGAAAAAAAACAAGTACATTTTTGTTTCCTAAGATATTCAAATATTCACTCCGACTTTTTTTGAGTCTGTGCTCTGCTGCATCTGCACTTTCTGTATTGTTGTAACACAGTGTGGAGCATATCTAGTTGTTACTTAGAATCATGTTTAGCGGAGTGATGTAGAGGAACTAATTATAAGTTTTGAAACGATTCTCACTAATGCAATATCCTCAACTTGATTCAACTTGATTCACCTCAAATATATTTTTTATTTTACTCAAAATCATATTTTGTTCTAATATTCTTTAACAATGTCATATTTGCCACTTTTCAAAATATCAGATTTTTTATGTAACTGACATAAACATGTAACTGACCTATAGCACTTTGTTTTTTGCAAGAACAAAGGTGTTCGTTAAATGAGAGATCACATAGTCATTACTTCAGGCTATAAAAGCATGCAGTAATTACAGCGAGGTCCTGAACACCTCTAGTTCAGTCTCACCTGGACTAAAACTCAAACCTGCACTCCCACACGCTAATATATAAAAACTAGCTCAAGCAGCTGTGCAAGTAAACACAAAACCATGCGTGGGCTCTACACACTCTTCCATGCCTGGGTGACATTTTCAAGAAGGTGAAGTACTCTTTGCACAGAAATATCGAGACAGACATCAGTGATAAGCCTCATCACAAGTAAGGAACTGACAGCTTCACCATGGAGAAAGTTGTTGTGGAAATGGAATTAATTTGTTTAACACACAAACTAAGAGCTCATTATTGTTTCCAGTGGTCACTCCACTAACAGCAAAAGGATTCAGAAAAGCCTGTAATTAGTATCCAAATGTTGTCTTGTTAATCCCAAAAGCATTTTGAGGGTGTGATGATAATAATATTGACTTCATGACTTGTAATCTCCTCTATGGGACAAGAAACTTTTAAAAATATTAACTTCTATACTTTTTAACTTATTTTAGATTGTAATAATATTTTAGAGTATTTCTGTTTTTATTGCATTTTTGATTAAATAACCCAACCTCAAACTATTGAACGGAAGTGTACATTAATTTTACAGTAATGAGCTACACAGTCTTCTCTACATAAATCTTTTATGACATGAATCAGGCAGTTTTATTATTTTGGATTCAGAAAGGCAAATTAGAACACACAAAAAACCCAACCATTTCACATTTAACCCATTTCTTTCCCCCCTTTTCTGTTATTTAGACAAAATTAAATAATGAAACCAAAAATGTATTTATCAAATCAGTCCTCTGACAGGTTTCTTGGTTAAACTCTGATGTGATGGTTCTACCTAGAATTTGTATTCCAAAACATTTCCCCAAAGGGACAAATAAAAAAAGAGACCTGACTTCACAGAATGTTTTAAAAGTCTATGCTGCTTCTAATCAAACTAAGGCAGAGAGTAGAAAAACCTGCCCACTCACAGGAAATGGTAATTGCCCTTTCTGAATGCTAAACAAACTGTGCTGTCCTATAGCGTGTATTCAGCAGCACTTTTCCACTCTCATCTGTAGCATTTTTAAGCATGTTTTCTAGAAATCAATTTCATGATTACCCAGAAGACAATAGAAAAATCAACATCAGAGTTCGGCAGAGAGGGAAGATTTTTCCAAAGCCGTAAGACATTCATTTTCGAAACACAAATGAAGATATTTTAAGTGAAATATTGACAGCTACACAACTGACACTTTGTCGCTTCAAAAAGTTTGAATTAAATCTGTTCATTATAAAGCGATCGTTTTTTCCCCCCATAAAATTTGGTCTAAACTGCTCAATTCATAATGATTAGTTTACGATCGCTTTATGAACGTTTTGAAGCGTCAAGCTTGCATTATCTCTTAATGTTTTCTTTTAATTGAAAACATGGAACAATGTGTGTAAACAAAAAATATAAAGAGCATAAGCATTTAAGCTCAAGCAGCGCGAACGGGAAAAACGCTAATAAAGCAAACTGCCCCAGTTAGCCTATCGTACAGAACGTAGGTAGGTAGGCCTACATTTAGCCTACTCTCCTGTCAGAATATGGTTATCGTGTTTATATAGTTTCTGTCTCCCTCAACGAAACTTAAAGTAAGCATATGTATCAAGATCATTTTGCTATCAAATAAGGTATCATCTCAGCTAACTCGAGATACAGCTGTGCTTACCTGCAGTCGTGAATGAACTGCAGTCTTTCCTCATTCGGCTGGTGTTTGGACTTCATGTGATTTATCATAGTGGTGGTGATATTATGATAACTTTCGTTAATTAATTTGATCAAAATTAATTCCATTTTGTAAGATCCACGGACCATACGCTGGTCACTCCGCTGCACACCTCAGATCACTTCCTCCTCACTCTCAACCTCAATCTGCCTCAGAACTAGGGTTGGGTATCGGATAAAACCCAACCGATACCCAACCCTAGTTCTGAGGCAGATTGAGGTTGAGAGTGAAATTAGTTAAAATCTCCCGGAATGCTTGAGCGAGCGAGCAAAAGCACGCATGTAAGACAGAACAGACAGTGCTCCAATAAACCGTATAGTGCGTGCACGGCGGAGAGAGGGAGAGAGCGAGAGAGCGAGAGACTTTGCGTGTGTGCGCCTTATGCCACAGAGACTCAGGCACCAAAATTTTCTTTCTTATTCGGTCTGGTTACTACCGTTTACGTCAGAACCGGTTCCCTATTGGCACCGCGTTTCGGTACCCAACCCTACTCAGAACACAACACAAACTCCACGTCACGTCACAACACGTGACGTGGAGGGGTGAGGTGTCTAAGACCCAACATCTAGCTACTGGGGTGCCACAGGGCTCAGTGCTTGGACCACTTCTCTTCTCCATCTACATGACATCACTAGGATCTGTGATTCAGAAACATGGCTTTTCCTATCACCGCTACTCTGATGACACACAACTCTACCTCTCATTCCAGCCTCATGATCCGACGGTAGCTGCTCGCATCTCAGCCTGCCTGACAGACATTTCTGGCTGGATGAAGGACCACCACCTTCAACTAAACCTTGCAAAGACAGAGTTGGTTGTGGTCCCGGCCAACCCAACACTACACTACAACTTCTCCATTCAGCTAGGCTCGTCATCATCCATAACTCCATCAAGGTCAGCCAGGAACCTTGGAGTTGTGATTGATGATCAATTGAACTTTACAGACCACATTGCTAGAACTGCCCGGTCCTGCAGATTTGCCCTATACAACATCAATTTTGAGTCAATTTTTTTTTTCACAAACCACGCATAAACGTCATTATATCAAAACTATAAACTTTTACATACATGCTACTGACATATTATTGTAGCAGAGTTTGTGCTGAATACAGTGTAAATAGACTTTAGCCATGAAAATTTCACAAGTAACAGAAATAAGAACAAGTGTCAGAACATGTCAGAACACCTCCAGGGCCCAGAAAACACCTCAGACCCCAGAGGGTTAAGTATTCGGGCCACGTACACACTGCAGCTAAATTCGATAATCACTTCATGATTATGGTGCACCTTTTAGTGCTTAATCATGTTGAGGAATACTTTATCTTTATAATATGTAAAAATACAACCATTTTGCATTTACCTAATAACCTCTATGTCAATGTCTTCTACATATTAGGCACATCTTGAAATTAGACAAAATAAAAGTTTTATTATTTATAATTTTGTTAGTGTTTTGCACTATATTATGAAATTTTGACTAGAGTAATATTCTCGTATTTGGTATTCTCGTATTCAAGTAGATTAAGTTTACAGTAGATGTAAAACATGGACAATAAACTGAAACAAATGGAACGTGCTGATGATGATAGCAGTTTTGTCATTTAACTAACCCTAACCCTTCCAGAAAACAATTCCGCCACTGACCAGAAAAAACCTAGTCTAAAGTCAGTGGCGCATTGTGCGTTGTTCATAATGCTATTTTAAGCGCGCATGCTTGGCCATAATGTAGCGGGTGCACAACGCGCATACAATTTGATTCTCTCATCAACACAGATGCAGCAGTTTTTATTTTTGCAAATCATACATTATAACAAGGAAAAATATTAACACATGAGGGAAATCATTGTGGTGTCCATAAAGATGTAAAAAAAAATAGCCTAAATCTAGCTTACACATTTACCCAAATTTTTCAGGCTAATTGTAGTGATGACGGATCAGACCTGCCCAAAAGTGGCGAGACACATTTGTATATAAGGACATCTGACAAATTAGTTTGTCCGTCAAGAACCAGAAAAAAAAAATCCCATCCCCATACAACGTCACTTCTCTGTCTTTCAGGTCCTGACAAGAACGTCGGTCTCCTCGGCTGTGAACCGCTCCTGGCGCGCGCCTGGTAAATCCGCCATAATAATAACAAACCGCCATGCAACATGCGCACCTGCTCTTAAAGGGTATGTTGGATGACACTCTGATCGGTTTATTTCACGTTACGTCGAAAGTTATGAATAATGAAGCTTTTTCAGACCAACCCCTTTTAAACTTGCGTCGGGCACAAGAGTCATTTATCCCGGCGGTAAAATAGCAACAGCGCCCAAGACCCGCCCACAAAGTTACTTGCGCTTCGCGCTTGATATTTGCGTTTCAGATCGTTCAAATAGGGCCCTCAGTTTAAGAGTGAGTGAGAAAACAAGCAATTAAGAAAACGGCCAGAAACAAAGATGAAGGACAGTGTAAAAGTTTCCATGAAAGTTTGAATGTGTCCTTCATGTAACAAAAATTAAAAGCTATTTTATTTTATTTAAAATAATAAAATAATAATAGAAAAAAATATGTATATATGTTATTTTCATATATATGCATAAACTATGATGAAAGCAAATTTACCACATAAATCCCTTGATGCACAACAAAAGACTCATGTGACTTTGCCATAACAGAGGATGTGATTGATAACTGGACTCATTGGAATCATTATAAGGTGTTGTTTGTAAAAAAAAAATTGTGTTTAACTGTTATATCTCTTTTATTTCCTTTTATAACTGTTTTAATTTTCTTGCTTCTATTTTGTGATTATTGTAATTCCTTTCTGTGTAAAGCACTTTGAATTACCATAGTGTATGAAATGTGCTATAACTAAACTTGCCTTGCCTTGTAACAACTATCCCCACCCCAAACAGCCATAGCTAACTGTTTTAGCAATTGGGTTTGAAGTTAGCATGAATGCAAAGTATCAAATTAAAGCTACTTTAAGTTATGCAAGTCAAATAGTTGATCTATAACAATGATTGCTAGTCAATTTTACTTTCCTTCCTGAAAACCAGTTTTTGGTCATAAAACTACAATGTTGCTCATAGTCACATGTCACTTCTCCAGTGAGCTCAAAAAAGGTAGTGGAAGTGTATGATATTGATGACATCATCACATCTCTTTTCTGACCTGTTAAACTGACAGTGTTACAACTGACCCCGTGACGTGTTACAACCTCGATGTTCCGAGATCAAGGTTAAAAAATAAAGGTGACGAGCCTTCTCAGTGGCAGGTCCTAATCTCTGGAATCTGTTAATCACATAAGAACAGCTCGGACTGCTGACATTTTTAAGTTGTTGCTTAAGACCCACCTCTATTCCTTAGCTTTCATTTTGAGTTGAGTTTTGATATTATGACATTCTCTGTGGGTTTTTTTTGGGGGGTTTTTTTTGTGTATTTATTTATTTGTGTGTATCCTGACATTGTTAAGCACTTTGGTCAACTGTGGTTGTTTTTAAATGTGCTATAGAAATAAATTTGAACTTGAACTTTAATTTGAACAACACTCCTCGCTCTCCCCCTAATGTCCAACAACACTGGTCAAAAACCTTGTAACTCTATTTGAGCTTAATTTTGGTTAAATGTTAATAATAATGACACATGCAACTGTCTAACCATATATAAAGCCACAATATCAACTCTGACAACCCAGTGTTTAATTATTTTTAAAATACAGTTTTCATTTCCTGAAAAGTAACGGTTTTGGACATACAAGGTTTACGCCCAACAGTGACAAGTTGGGTGAGTTATATAGTTATACTTTTAAAAGTGAAAGTATGACATTTCAGTGAAACAAACAAATAATTAATTGCACATCTAAAAGTTAATAAAGTGGCTGATCTGTTTAAAATAAGTAATCTTATACTGTCTATCATGATGGGATAATCATCAGTATATAAGATTTGGTATATAAGTGGTGGGGTTTTGGGGTTTTCAGAAAGCAGTACATCTAAATCTTCATTTTCGAGACCAAAAACATATTTGCCGCCACAGTGATTTCTCCACGTGGATCTTCAATGAAAGAAACACCAATCACTGATTGAATAGGCAGCTTCAATATGTGCTTTTCAATATTTGAGTTGTATTGGGAAAGCAAAGGTAGAACACAAAATGAGAAAGAAAGAAAGAAAGAAAAGCAGTTTAGAATGAAAAATAATGAAAATTGCCTTTATCAAGTGTTCTTAATTAAATGAAACATGTGACAGACCCACAAGAGTTCCTCTTCATGAAAAAGCTCAAATTTTAGTCCTTTTTTTTCTGCCTCAACCTCAATCCATGAAATGCTCCTTATCTTTGGTTCGTTTTTTTTTTTTTTTCATCTTTCTTGATGCACTCCTTTTCTCTCACCCTGGATCGGTCCAAGTGTTTCACAACTTCTCTAACAATCTTCCCTTTACTCCCAGTCCACTTAAAGCCGCAGTAAAAACAGAGCAGCTCCTCACACACACCCCACAAGCCTCACAATGAAGGAAATTCTCATACTCAAACTCCTACGCAAAGCCAATTACATGTCATTATTCAATGCAAAGGGCATACGGCATGTTTGAGCTGATCAGAATGACTGTAAGAGAACAGGAGGAAGCATGAAGAAAGGTGCAGGGACAGAAAGAGGGAGCGGGAGCGAGAGCGAGGAGGAGGGGGAGGAAGTCATTAATGACACAGTAACATCGCAGCCTCCAGCTTTTCTCTCTAATTACATTTGGCTCTTTGTAACATTCTGAAATTACGTGCTACATTTCCAGGCTCCAAGTAGCTTTTAAAGAGCCCATAGACCAACACTCAGCTTTATCTCATTCTCATTAATTCTCATTCTCTTTCTATCTCCCTTTTATGTTGTGCAATCCACATTTCCAACCAACTCCTAGAAACAAACACTAAACCAATGTCAAGCCTCTGCAAATTGCTGCATGTTTCGTGGAGCATGGTAACAGGGTGGGTTGAAATCTTAGCCCGGAGCTCTATGGGTAATGGGCAATAGTACTGTACGCCTAAAGACCTGGAATCCACCATACATGGGGATAAGAGGAAATTAAAGCAGCACTGACTAAAATATCAGTCAAACTCAAGTGCTTTCTAATTACCGAGTGCGGGGAAAAAAAGATGATTAATCATTTGCAACACTTCAGTAATTTCGAGGACCAGATCAAAGAAAGAAAGAAAGAAAGAAAGAAAGAAAGAAAGAAAGAAAGAAAGAAAGAAAGAAAGAAAGAAAGAAAGAAAGAAAGAAAGAAAGAAAGAAAGAAAGAAAGAAAGAAAGAAAGAAAGAAAGAAAGGGGTACATTTTAAAAAATAAAATCAGATCTATATTGCATGAAAATTTAAATGCATTAAAATTGGGAAATTTGTTTATTTAGTTATTTATTTATATTATTGATTGTTTATAATTACATAATTATTATGATAAATTGTTCCTTCTCTATGTAACTTTCACCAATATTTTTTTTTGTATGCAACCCCAAGCTCTACTTAAACTTAGTCAAACTCTAAGTACACAGAAATAAGCAAACACACTCAACAACAAGACAAAATAAAAACATGTGAAAAATGCACTAAACCTAAAGAGATCCCAACAGCTGGCTCATAAAATAGATTAGAGAAAAACTCTCTCTCCTTTTCCCCGTTTGACACAAACTACACGCACACACACACACACACACACACACACACACACACACACACACACACACACACACTCACTCGCACATATACACGCGTGCACACACACACACACACACACACACACACACCTTTTTAGTAAACAAAAAACTCTTGCAACAACTGCATCGCATCTGTTAATCGTCCAGAAATATGAAGTGTTTGACTTCTGTAAATCAGCTTGCAGTCTTATTTCTATTCAACATTAGACAGATAAGTGTCATCCAACACATCTCACATTCCAGCAGTGTAATTGTACAGCTCTCTTTAAGAGACACTAGAACTGTGTGTGTGTGTGTGTGTGTGTGTGTGTGTGTGTGTGTGTGTGTGTTGTGTGTGTGTGTGTGTGTGTGTTAACTATGATTTCAAAACATGTACACAGTGAGGAGAAGAACGGGAGAGAGATTTCTTATCATGCCATTGAGATATAGCCTGGTAATACCAAACTCTGCTACTTCGCTTTGCTTCGTAGTCTGGAATGGCATAATTGAAAAGTGTTTTCTTTCTCACTGGAGGGGGGAGGGGGGGAGGGGGGGAGGGGGGGGGGGGGGGGGTGGGGGCGGCGCTTGTCTGAAGTATAAAATCATTGATTACCCGTAAGCCAATCACATAACGTCTGGTTATGACGTGTGTTATTCGCTAGCTCAGCCGCATCGAACTTCCACTGTAAACACATGTATGATGCGAAAACGAAACCATCGAGCGAAATACCGGAGTGAACATGGCTGACCGAGTTTTGCTGCCTCCTTAACCTGATCCTCCATGAGTGCAACCAAGCGGGACACAATCACAACTATCGCCTTGCCGGCCTTTGGCCTGCCCAGTTTCTCGCTGACGATCGGTAATAGTTGATAAATTCAACTTTTCCCAAAACCTGTCGGGACTAGGGCCACAACATCACCTCCATTCAAAATGTTTAACAAACACTCTTCTTGTTTGGGCTTCAGTTTGGAAATACCGGGAATATTCTCCACAACAGAGCGAATTGCATCCCGTGTCTCCATATCCGCGGTCGTTTTCGATTTCCCTAACCTAAAATACAATCTTAAACTCGGCGCTTAGCGTCTACGTCACGGCTCTCAGCCCGCCCGCTGTTCGTTGATTGGCCGGCTGTTTTCAGGCCGGAGGAAAACTGAGAGACATGTCGATGTCTCAGGCTGAGTACAGAAGCGAAATGAAATAGAGCGGAAGTACGAAGTCTGAGGCAGTCAGGCTAATTCAAATACATACTTGCAAAACAATTACATTACATTGTGCACTGTGACAAACAGGTTTTGTGTATAAATATGTATGTATAATGTATAACTGAAAAAGTTTTTATTTTAAAAGTTTCTTTCAAAAGATGATCTTCACATAAGAAACATATTATGGTCTGCCTTCTGGACCTGTTAACACCTGATATTAAGATGTGTTTTTTGTCCATCACATTCCTGTTTACACCTAATGTTTTAGGCCCTGTTTACACGAGAACGCTCGCGGGTGAAAACGTAAAACTATTTTATCTGATGTGGCTTTCGTTTACACGGCGACAGAGTTTTTGGGGCTTAAAAATGCAAAAACCACCCTCCAGAGTGGAAATCTTAAAAACGCTCCACCGTCACGTTCCCGTCTAAAGGGTAAAAACGCAAAAGTCTGCTATACAGTGAAGGCACATCTGGTTGTTCGCAGGTCCGCGGACTTGGTGTTGTTGTGTGGCAGTGCTTCACATTGCCACCTAGCCGCCTGGAGTGCATACTACATCGAATTTCACACACTTTTGCATCACCATATGCACGCAGATTTCCCACCCATAACGCTCGTCTAAACACAGAATAAAAAGTGATAACGCAACGCCACTTTTGCGTTTTCTCTTCAGATCGTTTCCGTGTAAACATAGCCTTAATCTGTCTTTTTTGTCCACTTTCAACAACTTCTGTCCTGAGGGTCTATGGGCGGGTAAATATATGGGTTTTTCTAAGATCTTTCGATCTAATGGACAAAATAATCTTGTGCAATTTACATATGAATGCGCCCAGAGACAACAGAAAAACATTCGAAGAGCATCAACTTTTGTTTCTGCTCTGATAGCCCCAAACAGGGCCTCTGAGTGACAGGTCAAGATGTCAAGGCCAGAAACAGTAATTGTCATGGCTAGTTGTGTTTATTTCTGTTCAGAGACTCTTATGAAGTTTTATTTTTTTCTGTTCCTGTTGTATCTGAGTTCCTGCTTCCTGTGTTTATTTCCTGTTTCCCTTGTATCCTTAAACTGTGCCCAAAATGGCATATTCTTTTAAGTAATAAGTCTCAGATCCAGTTTTTGGTTGGCAGTTGCTTTGTAATCTCAGTACAAACATTTGATCTTCTGAAGTCTGCAAACTGGTGGTGAGAGTCGACAACCCCACGATTTCACAAGTGGAGATTGGATTTGAAGATTTGATCAAACTGTGTCTTTCCTTCAAGCATACACATCAAAAATACAGGAGTAATTTGATCTTGTGGTCTTTGGCCTATGAAGTGATGAATAAACAGGTGGATCACGCTGACATTTCGGCTATTACATCAATCCCTCTAAGCAAAAGAAATGAGTTTACCCTTCTGTAATACTGGGATAACCAAACATAAAAGAGGAGCCTGGAGCTAAAACTATCCTGAGGAGCTCTCAGAGTTAGGATGAATTTGGAATAGGGATTTGGATGAAGTTGCTTGCACATGGGCCTTGCAAGTACACATGGACACACACACACACTTATGAGGTCATTCAGACATAATGGTTTTTATACTGTACAAACTATATATTACATCCCTTATGCTATACCCTACCCCTAAACCTATCACAGAAAACTTTCTGCAATTTTACATTTTTAATAAAACATTGTTTGTTTAGTATTTCGTTTTCTAAGCCATTTTAATTACGAGGACTCAGGAAATAAACCACAGTTACATTGTAATACCAGTGTAATACCCATGCAATTATGCAAATTTGTGTCCTCGTAAATGATATAAACAAGCACACACAAACACTTGCATTTACAGCTTTTATAGACTTAAATGGAGAACATCTGAAACCTTCTAAACGGTTTCCCAAGCTTATATCCAATACTGTTCAAATGTTTAGGGCCAGTAATTGTTCTTTTTCTTTTTTTTTCTTTAGTTTTTTTTTTTAAGAAATGAATACTTTTATTGTCAGGGTTATGTTCTGTTTGTTTTCATTGAATTGAGTTTCAGTTTGCCTGTTTTCCTTTGACCCAGTTTTCCCATGTGTTTCATTGGTTCATTTAATTCACCTGTCCCTCGTTAATTAACTCATCAGCTCATTTGTTTGTTCTTTGTTTTTCAGTTTGTTCCTTGTCCTGGATTGTTTGTTGTGAGTGTTTAACGTCTATGTAGAAGTGGTTTTGCTATTCAGTTTCTCCAAGTTATCTCCTGCTTGTTTCCTTGTTTGAATCTACAATTAAAGACTATTTTGCGTATCTCCTTTGTCGTGTACTTTGTTACAGCCACCCAAACTGTGACATAAACTGTGGATAAAGACTGCTACAAAACTTTTATATGTAAAATAAATCAGCCCCTCCGGTATTGCGTGGTTCTGTGATCGCTGAATCCAATGCAAAATCAGCAAAATGTCACATTCTTTGCGATCCTTCATAATTTGTCATTTCACTGCAAAAAATTCGCTAAAATTAAGGTTTCACAAAAAAAACCTGAATAATAATTATCTAACTAAATAAATTGTTCTTTTGAACTTGTACCTTGTACTTACTCCAGTCATATCAGATCAAATGCCATGATTAGCCTATCTTTGCTCGAAATGTAATGAATAGCAGCTACGCTGATTATTTTCCATTTGCTTTTCTGTTTTATCTCGGGATGCCCATCCTGAGGTAACTAAAGACTACGCCAGCTGGAGTTTTGATCCAGCCTCTTATGAAGACTTCAGATGACCCAACACCTGTGAATAATGACTCCAATTCCTGCGAGGACTTCAAATGGCGCCTAATCTGAATAAACATGCACCAATGCCAAATTTTATATATATTGTAAATCATTATTGTGGTGAGGGGGGCGTGGTTCTCGCGGCGTCTGTAGTGAGAGACGAGTCGATGAGCGGTGCGGTGAGTAAGTAGGTCAAGTGCAGATGATGAACACCTGTGTCTGATTGCAGTGATTGGCGTGGGGAGACCGATAAAAGCCACACAGCGGGAGAATGCGGGAGAGAGAGAAGGGACTGGAACTTGTGCTGTGCAACAGAGAAGCTGAGCTGATCGATATCAACGTGAAGAGAGTTTGTGTGAATTGTATTGTGCTGTAGTCACGCTACGGTGAATGCGCTGTGTGCGCGCCTTTTTGTTTTGTATGATTCTGAGTAATAAAAACCGTACGAGTTCCAGTTTCGCCGACCCCGTCTTCTTCTTCCCACCACACTACTTTGAACCTTATTACAGTTATGTTTACAACTTGTAATAATTACTTGGTACCACTTTACAATAAGGTTCATTAGTTAATATTAGTTATTAGTTAACATTAACTAATAATGAACTGCACTTCTAGCATTTTTTAATCTTTGTCAATGTTAATTTCAACATTTACTGTCTGATACATTATTAAAATCCAAAGTTTTAATAGTTAACATTAGTTAATGCACTGTAAACTAACATGAACCAACAATGAACATCTGGATTTGTATTATCTTAGAACTGTAGATTTTTGAAATATGGACATTACTTGGATAACAGATCACTCTAAATTATAATGTAGACGCATGTATTTTCTGTAAGCTGCTTTGAAACAAAATGTATTGTGAAAATATACAAATTAAAGTGAACTTAATTGAAACAGCACAACTGTTTTAAACATTGATAATAATATTAAATGTTTCTTGAGCTCCAAATCATCATATTAGAATGATTTCTGAAGGATCATGTTTCATTGAAGACTGGTAGCCTGGGAAAACCCAGACAACTTCCGGCAAATTTAGATTTGCTCTGAAAGTTAGTCTGGCAAAGAGCTCATTCAAACCCATTTCCAATCCGTCGAAATCGAGGCACCAATCAGAAACTTTGGGGCGGGCTTTACACGATGACGACAGCGCCAGGATTTTGAAGCAAATTTTGTAGCCTACATTACAAAGATGGATGCCCCCGTCGAACATCACTCGTTCGAATCAGCTATCGCGTCTGTTTTAAGCGATTTGAACGTTTCCTTTTTGTTAAAAACCGAGCAAAGAACAACACTCGGAGATGTTTCTCCGCCGCTCTGCATACGTCATCTCCTTCATCGCTCTGATTGGTTTTAGGTCTATCCACGACGTCCGTTGGTGACGCCCCTCTGGAAATGATTTGTCTATGACGCTTTGCCAGACCATAACTCAGTTACAACTGAGAATGGTCTGGTTTTAACCAGGCTAGAAGACTGGAGTAATGATGCATAAAATTCTGCATTGGCATCACAGCCAGCAGCCATATCACCCTGTAGCCCAAGACTGGTTGCCCACTGAAGCTAAGCAGGGCTGAGCCTGGTTAGTACCTGGATGGGAGACCTTCTGAGAAAACCAGGTTGCTGCTGGAAGAGGTGTTTGTGAGGCCAGCAGGGGGGGGGGCCTCCTAATAATCCCCATCCACTGAATTGCCTCTATCACTCTCTCTCCTCTCCAACTATAGCTGGCGTGTGGTGAGCGCACTGGCGCCGTTGTACTGTGGCTGCCGTCGCATCATCCAAGTGGATGCTGCACACTGGTGCTGGTTGAGGAGAGAACCCCTGATTTGATTGTAAAGCGCTTTGGGTGTACAGTAGTACATATGAAAGCGCTATATAAATGCCTCATTCATTCATTCATTCATTCACATGAATAAATTACATTATAAAATATATTCAAATAGAAAACAGTTATTTTAAATTGAATTAATATTTCACAATATTACTGTTTGTACTGTATTTTTGGTCAAATAAATGCAGCCTTGGTGAGCAGAAAATACTTCCTTCTAAAATTTGAACATTAGTAAGTCTCAAATCACCAATAACACCTAAAATAGGCCTACATAAACATGCATTTTTCAGGTAATGCTCATGTCTGTTTTAGAGCAAAAATAATTAGGTTTTTGCAAATAATTAGCTCTTGTAATTGTCCTTCCATTGCCATTTTGATCAATAAAATGTTATTTATTTCTCTATCAATGAGCTGCCTCCTCCTTCCTGGTGGTTAGCACACACACTTTATAGACATTGAGCTGTGGAGCTCATGTGGTCTGGGGGATTTGAATTTGGCCCATGTGATGACTTCATTCCATTCCCCATTTACCATTTCCATCTCTCACCAAAAACATGTATATGGCTTTGTTACTGCTTTAGATCCATAAACTAAAGTGAACGGCATCTTCCCTGTATTCAGTAGTCATGCTCTAAGGGCTCTAATGTACAGACTATGGATAATCAGTGTTATAGTAGAAAGAGATTAATAGCATGTATGATTAGGAGAGCAGAATAGTGTTTGGCTGCAGCTAATGCATGCACCTGGAACATTCTCTATGATAATGAGGGATTAAATCAGAATTTCATAGTGAGGAGATAAGAAAGTACCTGTGCAACATTACCAGAACAATCTCGAAATAGAACATGCAGGTGAAAAGCTAAGAGACGTGGGAAAGATTACGCACAGACAAAGCAACACAGTAATGAGGGTAAGAAATCTCAAAATGCATGAAAAGCCATCAGTAGAGGAAGAGGTTTTTTTTATCTATGAAATCACACACAGTCTAGAGTGAGTGCTCACAAATCAATAATATTCATCCAACCGAATGCCATCCAATCAGGACGTCTAATCATCAGAGCCCTTTCATCAGAGTCTCAGGTGCAGTGAAGATCCCACCATCAATCATCTAAAGAGCTCTTACCCCTAAAGACCAGCAGCTCATCTCTATCCATGACTATACCTGAAGCACAGCCCACCACCAATGTTTAGAGAACATCCATCTATCTATCTATCTATCTATCCATCCATCCATCCATCCATCCATCCATCCATCCATCCATCCATCCATCCATCTATCTCTCTATTGTGTGCACACTACTACTGACACCACTTTGAACCATAATTTGTTATTTAAATAAATAAATAAATCAACATTAAAATTATACAGCTGTTTATAATTATTTAACTTTGCCTTTCATACATTTGCATGTATTCAATCTAAAAAAAATAATAATAATAATTTTTAAACGTCGCTTGTCTCCAACAAGCATTGTGAACCTTGGTACATCCAATCACAGCGAATCACAGGCTTCGTCATTTCTCTGAGTGAAAGACAACCTCAGAGTAAACTGATTACCTTTATCTCTGAGGAACAGATGCCAGAGTAAGTGAGTAAGCCTTTTTACACCTGATCACTTCATGCGTTTTACTGATCGGATAGCTTTGTTAAAATGGTTCCATTTACACATGGCCACATACTTGTGTCTCTGCAAAACGGATATAAATCTGATCTTCAATTCCCACGCTATATGCAAATTCGACGGACTTCACTTCAACGAAAGCAACAGATATGAGCTGCAATTTATTTATCATCAGCTATTTCAAGATCAAAGACAGCAATAGGAGAGATAGCGGCATCAGATGATCTGGTTAGATCATTTAGTCTCTTACTTAGTACTTTTAATGAATGTTTTGAGCATCTGCGAGTTCCTTTCAGTTATATTTGCGGCAGTTTGTGCGTTGGCTTGCTAAACAGATAGGCCTACACAGCTACTCATCTGCGGCGATGTGTGTTGCAGTAGCACTGTCTTATCTGGCTATAATATGACATATAACCTATAAAACACTCTCACACATTTATTTTTAACATTTTGGCAGGAGTAAAATTTACATGCGGTGTTAACAACCGGGTGCATTTATACTTGACCAGTTTCATCTGGAATGTGTCTCCTCCTGTCTCACCTCCTGAAGTGATTTGAGCGATCAGATTTAAATCCCCCTCAAAAGCGTTTCGGAGCGCATTTACACATGGTATTTTCACGATCGGATGGCTATCCAATTAGAGAAAACTCATGAAATGACCAGGTGTAAATAGACCCATAGAGATCAGAAATCCACATTGTGCAGGTGATGCCATTTAAAACACAGAAGAGACCAGGGGCCTATGATGGTAGTTGAAAAAAAACCTCAGGATTACATGATTAGTTTCAAGTTGACAAAACCAAACCAATTCAATCAGGCTTTGTTTGTACCATGACGATGATCATCAACTTTCTCAGTCAACTCAGGCTTTGATCCGGAGTTCATGGAGCATGTGCACAAGAAAGTGTGGCATCAGTAGCAAACAGTCAGTCGCATGCCTAGAAACAGAGAAAATGTAATTCCCTTCTCGCGAGGGAATCAGCGAGATTCATCTCTCACTTCTGCTGAAGATTAAGAGAGTGAAGAATATGTAGTACATAAATGCATTTACACAACAAGAAGAAAATATCTTGAAAGTTGGGAAGTTAGTTTATATAATTTATAACACACACACGCAAATATAAACTGAAACATACCTGGCTAGCCACCTAAACCGGCTTCATGGTATAGACCCCAGGAATTGTGATGTATGCAGTATGAACACATCTGAGATGCAATCACTCTCCAGAGGACAATGAGGGCTAAATATGTTACAGAATATATTTGACTTTAAAAGCAGTGCGGCTATAGCAAGCGCAAACTGCTTGTTTTTTGGTCCTAAGTTTCCATACAATCTAGGGCAAGGCTATTTCAGCGTAATCATGCATGCAGGATACACAGGGAGTAGAGGCTTCGAGAGCAAGTGGGCATGCAGGGGAGTTGGGCTTGTAGAGGATATGGAAGTGTTAATGAGCCAAATCAGTGCTCCGTGTGAAGAAGTTGTTTTACAGCACCATTATCTCTCCTGTATAGGAAATTGTGGCTGTAGAATTCATCTGCAGGTAAGAAAGCATTGCTGTGTGTCCCAGAAAAACAAGCAATGTCCTAGAAAAACAACAAAAAGCAGCCCTATTAGAAACAGTTAGGAGCCAAGACAGCATCAGCCACAAACACAAGTTTACCTATCTAAATTGAAAGGATAGACTCCAATTGTTAAATAAATAAGGTAGGATTGGATGGATGGATGGATGATAGAGAGTTAGTCTCATCTCTTTTCTCATTATCAAAATATATACCGATGAGCCAAAACATTATGACCACCTGGCTAATATGCCGACCCGCCGAGACATAAACTCTACAAGACCCTGAAGATGTCCTGTTGTATCTGGCACCAAGACATTAACTGCTGTCAGATCCTTCAAGTCCTGTAGGTTGCCAGGTGGAGCCACCGTGGACTGCCATCCTGCAGCTCCAAGCTAATCAAACACACCTGAACCAGCTAATCAAGGTGTTCAAGCTATAACAGGTAAGTGTGTGGAGCAGGGTTTGCTACCCCTGTCATAGGCACTCTGATTGGTCTCCGGCTACACAGCTCCATATGCAGTACAAAGCGATGGGCTGTGTTGTTACACATTTCTCCCATAGCCATCATTAAAATGTTGTGTGACTTGTGCCACAGTAGACCTTCTGTTGGCTTGGAACAGACAGGATAGCCTTTGTTGCCCTCGTGCATCGATAAGCCTTGGACAAAACCCAGTCGCCGGTTTGTGGTTTGTGCCTACATTACTCGACTAATATAGTTTACTTGAAGAAGTAAATGAAAACGACTCCGAGTGAGTGAATTCGGACACTGAGCGCGCCGGAAGGGCTGTCGATTTTGCGTAGTTTGAGCTTGCTGTTTAAAAATCATTTGACACTTAACTAATTGGCAGCTCCAGTACTAATGAAAAGATTTATATTGAACTCTGTCATGTAAACTATTTATAAACCCTAATTAAACAATTAATAATCAATTAAAAAGGAATTTATACCAGCATGATATTACGCTGTAGCCACATTGGACCAGCAGATTGAAAAATGGATGAATGGATGATTCAGCTGCTGGCGCCATTTTCTGGCGAGACGTGGGAATTCATTTGGCACAACCCTCAGTGCATTATGGATATTCTCTAGCCGTTAAGAATACATCGGTTGTACACTCGTTATTGCAGTGCATTGTGGTATTGAACGAATGCACTCAATAATGTCCACTATGGTTTTGGACACCACTACAAATGGCTGTCACCTCAAAAAGTGCCCTACAGCGATTTCGGGCACAGAAATCCCCAAAAGTTTTCAAGTTTGTCCCCATTATATAAACCACACACATTGGTTCCCTTACATATTACAACACACACACAAACCAAAATGCCCCGAAACATGCTCCAGGGTGAGACTACAACAAATGGCTGAGATACATAGCCTCGTTGACATTTACAGTGATTTACTGTAGTGATTTAACATGCTCAATGAGAGAGAAACTACTTATTCTGTACAATACGACCAGAGCTGTAAATCACTCATGCAGGGTATCATGAAGACTCACTCTCCTCCAAATGACTTATCTGAGATCAGTCAACTGCAAACTAAACCTCACAGCTCGCTAATCATCTCATATTTCACTATCAATTCACTGTGATTTCATAGACACTCTCTTATTGAGAAAATTAATTACATTTTTGCCAGCAGCAACAGATTCTCTGACAGAGAAGTTCTAAAAACATCTACATATGCTTAAACAAACATGCCACAAATAGCTGTAAAGGAGGCACACACAGGTTGATTTATTTAGACGTGCTTTCTGCTTGGGGTGTAATGTGAGACTGATTAGCATCGCCATGATTAACAGTACAAACCTTCTGGTAGCACCTTAAGGCCACTGGAACTAATGAACAACTGAAACGCTGGTTTTGATTTTATTGTTTTTCGTTTAAACGTGCCTGTTGCATATCTCTATTTTATATATTTGATATTGGTGAAGTAGCCTATAGCATTGATTAGCTGTGGAGGGAGGGGTGTGGGGATTAAAATAATTCAGCAGAAGTAGGGATGTTTAGACCAGAAGGAAATCCCAGTCCCCCCTGGCAAATCACACTTTACTTAAAACCATGTTTTTAAAAACTCTAGGTTGTAGGGAACAGACCTCTCTGCCATGCGCGCGCACGGTTTGGAGCACAATATCTGTCTCGCATGCACGCTCGCTCTAAATAGATTACGGGATATTTTAACTAATTTACGGTATAACTAGTCGATCACGAGTGGCTCAACAGGTAGATCTATAGATAAACTATATCTTTCAGGAATTTGACCGACCGGGTTGACACTTCAGCGTGAGAAATCGGGGGGGTGGCGTGAGAGCCTGGAATAAATAAATAAAAAAATATATATAGCCTATATAAAACAAAACTGTATGGTGTAACAGAGTTTTAGAGCTGGACAAATCTCTCTGCAATAATAAATATAAAATATACAGCAGACCATGTTTGTGCGGGATTTGAACCTGTGTCATCTTGATGATGAACCATCAGTTCTACCGCTCGGCTATGAATTTTGTTACTGAGAAATAACCAAACGTTTGATTCTCACATGAGCGAGAAAACGTTTTGTCTTTAGCCTGTGAGTGTAGGCCTACTTTAACCTTTTACAGTTTTAAAAGATTATATCTTATCTGTATGACCAACAATTTGTTGTAGGCTTATTTGGAAATTACCATAACTTGTAGTATTTCATCCTTAGGCTACTGTTAATAGACATTAGCCCCACTTACGTTTTGCTAAATGTCCCTTTGCGCCACCTGGCGGTCATTTCGCGTACGACTTTGAAATGCGACTGGTTTATTTTTACCGCGGTGGATGGCTAAAAATGGTATGTGGATGGCTAAAATGTGTGACTAAAAATGTGCTTTTGGCTTTCATTTATATTTTGATTGTTTGTATATATATATATATATATATATGTATATGTATATATATATATATATATATATATATATATATGTATATATATATATATATATATATATATATATATATATATATATATATATATAATGAGCCTTTCATTCAGGGGTGTCACACAAGAAAGAATGCAAGGACAATATATATATATATATAAATAAATAAATATTTATATACACACACACACACACACACACACACACACACACACATATATATATATATATATATATATGTGTGTGTGTGTGTGTGTGTGTGTGTGTGTGTATATAAATATTTATTTATTTATATATATATATTGTCCTTGCATTCTTTCTTGTGTGACACCCCTGAATGAAAGGCTCATTAGTATGCAGTCTGCTCAGGTGAGAACTGCCTAATTATTCATGAGGGGGTTGGGCCGATCCGCCCATCCGCATATTGCCTTTGCAAACAAAAAAATGTTTTTCACAATTTAAAACAATCTATTGTTTTATGTGAATGATTAGCCAGAATGATTTTCAGATCAATTTGAAGCAAATACTCTAGGCGACAACATCCACTAGTCAAAAGTCTTGTGGACAGATATTTAGTATGTTATTTGTGGCCATATATTAGAAAATTTATTTTTTAGTTTTTTCAATAACCACGCATAAACAATATTCTCTCAAAAATACAAACATGTACATACATGTTGCTCACATATAATGGTAGCCCTGTGTGTGCTATATAGAGTGTAATTTCACCTGTGCCATTAATATGTTTATAAGCAACTGAAAAATGCACAAATGTCAGAGCATGCCAAAACATCTCAAGGACCCCGAAAACACCTCAGACCCCAGAGGGTTAATTAAGGTAAATTGAGCCGTCAGATAAAATGGTTGGTGTGTCATTGTAATTTCATTATCAATAGACAATTAGCATAAAATACAAATAAACTTTTGCCTCAACTATGCATTTACTTAAGCAGTATGCGCAATAGTAACGCATGATTATTTTATATTGGCAGTAAGATTGGGAGCAACTTCAAAACTCTTTACATTTTGAAATCTGAAAAAGAAAAGAAAAAAAAAACTGTCAAAAACAAAACATTCAAAAGTTTGATCTTGGTAAGATTTTTGGTTTTGCTTTTGATTAACTTGAAAGTTAAATGGGCCAGGATGTGCCAAATGATATCCAATTCATCACTCTTTTTCTACCCGCTTTTTTATTACTATCAATTAATGTTTTTGTGTGTGTGTGTGTGTGTGTGTGTGTGTGTAAACGGTGATACTTTTGATTTGTGTGTGTAAACAGTGATACTTTTGATTTGTTTGATGACTAGAAAGTTCATAGGAACAGCATTTATTTGAAAAATAAATCTTTGGTGACATTTCAAATGTCTTTACTGTCACTTTTGATCAATGTAATACTTGCAGAATAAAAGTTTTTATTTCTTACAAAAATGCTAGTGTATGTTTGAAATACCAAGAGATCACATGTATATTTGAAGTAACCTGTGAGCTATAAAGGAAAAGGTAAAAAAATGTATCAACTGATCCTGGTCTTCATTACAAATACCCACACACAGACGCATGCTCCATGTTTTAATAATACCATGCGTGCTGTGGAGAACAAATAGAATTCATGGGATGAAGATTGCTTATGAACAAATATGCAAAACAGAGTGATCCGCCTGTCTGTCTCTCAATCGCATAAACAGAGGTTCACAAAGAATAGGCAAAAACAAGCCAAAAAGTTACAGTACGAGCTGAAGCAACTGAGTAAATTAACTAAATGCTATTGCATTTCAATGTTAAATACAACACTCACAAAAAAATACTAACTTTTTTTTATTTCTATTACATGCACACGCACATTTCTTTAAATACAAATGATTTTGTGTAATGCCATATTGCAAAAAAATAAATAATACAAATTTAATTTAATTTAATTTAAAAATACAATGCACAATAGTTCTTTCATTGTAATCATTGCTAATTGCAATGTTGTTTTTGCAGCTTGACTGGCCCATTTTAACTGAAAACACAACATATTTTTGGCAGAATGACAGACAAGATGAACACACAAAGAGCACTACTGGAAGCATTATCCGGAGCATTATGGAACATTTTAAACAGGCCATTTTATGACCTTTTACAAAGTCTTGAGTTTGTTTTTAGGGTCTACTAGAATAGGATTTCATGCTTGAATGTTCACAATAAATAAACTGTCCGCACACTCAAATCCTTAAAGCAAATTTAATAGACCAAGCTTTCGGTCAAAAGATCATCCTCGGGGCATACAGACAACAAGTGTCACAATCAATTTAACTGTGTTCAAACACATTAGGACAATCCACAGTGATTACCAACACCTGTGAAAGCCAGGTAGGAGAGTTGGGATAGTGGGGGATAGCCAATAGTGGGAGTTGTAGTTTTTATTAAACCTACCAGATATACTGAGTTTATCTAGGTAATTTCCACATTTACCCCCCACAGTGAAAATCCCCAGTACAAGAAACAAACCTAAGTACACATATAAAAAAATTATACAAAAATACAGGCGCATATATATATATATACATACATACATACTTCCTGCATAATGGAGATTGCAAAAACATCAGTAAATCCTTCATAAACTGCAGTATTCAAGACTTAGAAAAAACAGTACAGCTGTGACTATAGCATAACACTCATGTCGAAGTCCACATTTAAACCTTTAGGATGTAAGGCATCCAAAGTATGAATCCAGTAAAGTTCCCTTTGGCATAGCACTTTATCAATATTGCCCCCTCTGGGTAATTTAATCTGCTCAATTCCCTGAAAACGGAGAGAAGAAACTGAATGAGCACACTCTGTAAAGTGACAGGCCACAGGGTAGTTATAGGGTCGGCACGTCTAATTGAGCTTTTGTGCTCACTGATCCTCTCTTTTAAACTGCGTGTGGTCTTTCCCACATACACCAGGTCACAAGGGCATCTTAAAATGTAAATAACATTCTTAGTTTTACATGTAATAATGCCCTTCACATTGTAGCTCTAAGTTATAGGTCTTGTGTGTATTATTACATTGGGCACAGTTCCCACAGGGATAGTTACCATCCCTAAGGGGTGCTAAGAGTGTTTGGGTGGGAGTTGATCTTATACATGCTTTGACTAACCTATTGCGGAGGTTCGGGCCCCGTCTGGACACAAACAAAGGTGGATCCTTAAATTTATCCCGAAGAGAAGAATCATCAGATATTAAGTCCCAATATTTCATTATGGTGTTTTTAATTATAAAGGATCTTGGAGTAAAAGAAGTTATGCAGGAGACGGAAAACTTTTTATCCTTTTTAACACTCTTTTTTAAAAGGTGTGGCCGTGGAAAACATTTTTCACATTCTCTTTCCAGCCTGTCAGCAATGCTCAGGAGTGTGTTTCCCAAAAGCATCGTTATCCAACTATGATCGCAATTTCCATTGAACTCTATTGGTAACGACGGAACTTGCGACCATAGTTGGCTTTGGGAAACGCACCCGTTTAGTTCCGGTCTCTATGAAGCCCCTCCTTCCAGAAAGCACAATGTGATCTGATTGGTTGGCTGGGTAATTGGTCAGCCACTTTGAGCGTGTTTTGGAAATGCCACGCCCCTTACCATACCATAAGAGTTTCAACCTTTAAGACCTGTTTCATGCTTAAATAGCAACATTACACACTAAAGAAAACTGAAACTGTAAAAACAAAAAAAAACATAATAGGTCCTCTTTAATGCTTCTCTAATTAGACATTATTTGACAATTATAATACTTTACTCTATTAAAGACATTATCACCAGCACATTCATGCACAACAATCATGTGTCATCATGTATGTATTTCGCTCTTTAAATGTGCAACCATGAATAGACTATAACAGTATACAATTAATGACGAAATAAACTAGCAGAATGTGTACTATAAGGAAGTAAGAATATATGTTTAAAGAGCACAGGCTTCATGAAAGTGCTACAAAGCAGTGCAACATTTAAATAGGCACTTTCTCCCAAACTACAGTATAATTATGACAGTATGTTAAACACCTGACTGAATAATTAGGAGCGCTTCAGTAACACGGCTGAAGAACATTCTCCATCAGTTGAAGGGAGTTGGTCCTTTTTATGTTTGTGTTAGCTAGGTCAGTTAAAAATAGCACTGCTCACTGGTGGGACTAAAGTCTGGTAATATGATGCAGAAAGGGACTGAATTGTGTGTGTGTGTGTGTGTGTGTGTGTGTGTGTGTGTGTGTGTGTGTGTGTGTGTGTGTGTGTGTGTGTGTGTGTGTGTGTGTGTGTGTGTGTGTGTGTGTGTGTGTGTGTGTGTGTGTGTGTGTGTGTGTGTGTGTGTGTGTGTGTGTGTGTGTGTGTGTGTGCGTGTGTGTGTGTGTGTGTGCGTGTGTGTGTGTGTGTGTGCACATTCATAGTGATGTGCATCTCACCCTCATATCCACCCATTGCTCACTCAGTTTGGAAAAAAAAAAATCTCCCTGAATGATAATGTCTCATACTGCGTTCCACAATTTCACTTCCTCTACTCTCTTCCTATTTCCTCCCTCTTTCTCTCAGTTTGCATGGCCTCTTATTTCTTTATTTCTTTCTCTAAATGCACCATCCATCCAAATGCGATCTAGAAGGAGGGGGTTGCTTAGCAACTTCTTTCTATAAAGATAATTCTTAAACTCTCCCTCTCTCTTTTTCCCCTTCCCCCATGAATCCAGATTTCATTTCTGGGTAATTTCCTTTCCTGTATCTTAGACCTGTATTCCTTCAACATCCCTCACACATACTAACTTTCTAACTTCACAACTGCAATACTTCCCTCCTAATCCTAAATATTTCCCTTCCTGTTTCGTTCTGAAACACCTCTTGATCCCTGGCTGTGTGTGACTCCTTCCTGCTCTCTCTCATTTCACATTTTAAAAGCACAGCGGTGTGGAAATGCTGCCTTCCCCACAATGAAACTACAAACACGACCCAGCGCCCTGCTCCTCTGACTGACTCCTGTGCATTGCACATAAAATGAATGTCAAATTGACCTCCCCGGCTTCTAGCACATAACAGCTCCATCTCTTTCCACATCTCGACGATCTTCACTCGCTTTTACCCTCTTCACACAGACATCTGAAGGAGGTTTCATTTGGGAACAGGCTGTAAGACTTAAGTGAAATTGACAGCATGATGATAGTATCAGTGTTGTTATTGTTAACCAAAACTAATTGACTTATGTAGCTCCACCCCTTTTCAGCACTCCACTCGTTGTGTTCTTTCTTTCAGTTTGTATTTCCGCAGCATGAAGGTAAGATCTAATGGATTAATGAATGAACGTTTTAAAATCTTCCCGGTCTACTGACTTTTGTTATGTTATCCGCTTCAAACATTACAATGCTCATGATAACTTACGTTAACTCTACAATAATTAAATACACTTCCCCAGCTAATTACTAATTACTCTTCAATAGCAGTGCCATAGGTAAATAGAAGTTCAAATACGAAATTCGAAAGATGGTTGCACGCTTCTTTCTCTGGCGCATAAGTACTCTTAAAAAAACGATTTCGGAAACTGAAATAAAACTAAAATAAAATAAAATATGAATACTGGATGAAAAACTTAAATGTTGCCTTAAAAATGTTGCCTTGGCAACTAATTCAAATAAATGAGTTTATGTTGAAATTCTAAAATCTACTATTCTAAATGAACTCTTTCCCCATCATTGACAGAAATTTCCGTCATTTGTGAGAATCCGTGATTTTCTCAGCTTTTTGCTCAAAATGTTTTTTTTTTAATGAAACTTACCCGCATTCAAGTGTTGATAAAAATAGAATGCATGAAGCTAGAATAAAACAGTTTTTTTTTGTTTAAAATCAGAGGGTCTGTTCTTTCTTTTTACATATTGCATGTTCAGATACTCATACAACAAAAAATATTCTGGGGGCCATGCAATTTTTTATGCAAATGGTCAAAAACGCTGGTGGTGGCTGGCAACTTTATAAGAATATAAAAAAAATAACACTGGTGCGGAAATAGTTAAAAATAGCCCAATTAGCTAAATAGAAATATTAATAAAAATGAAAAAGGCACAAATATAGACACAAAAACACTAGAATTAAAACAAAACCAGAAAATATAAAAATAAAAAACTAATTCAAAATAGTAATAATACTATAATAGTATAAATAATACTAAAATGACACCACAATAAATATGTGGGAAGAAATGTGGCTAAATTTGCTAAATGTCACTATATTTTTAATGTTAAAGGCAACATTTATCGGTGCAGCAATATCAAAATGCCATTTATCTGCACAGAGAAGAGGTTTGCTTTAAAAGGTTATATGCTTCAAATAGTTACAAGGCAGGGCTCCAGATAAAATATGACTAGGGAGGCTCAATTGGCTCTTAAAATGAAGCATTCAGGAGCCAAATGTCTTTTCCAGTTGCCAAATGACATAGTAACTCGATAAAAATGGTTGTTCAGAAGCATTTCAGTTGAGTGCAGCTTGTTTACTTCAACAGTTGTGTGCTGTGATGAAGTGACACTTAGTATGGACTGTAACTAATGTGAATTATAGTAAAGTAAAATAGTCTAATTTAATATAGGATGTTAAAAAAATTTTTTACTGAAAGAGATATTTTGGTAAAATCTCCCATCTGGATTAAATATTCATAACTGTGATCCTGAAGGTTCTCAGACGCAGAAGAAGGATTCCTAGAGACACATAGAGAGTGGAGAATGCATTTGTTCAACTGAAGATCAGTTTGTGTGTTTGTTTTTGTGTGTGGATCTATTGGCATATAATGTTGCAATCCACCATCCTCTACAGAACACGCACACACACACACACACACACACACACACACGCATACAAAGGCTTTTGTGATTAGTCATTAATTACTGCTTTGCCATGACATCTGCTTGCCACTGTACAAGAAAGTGTGTGTGTGTGTGTGTGTGTGTGTGTGTGTGTGTGTGTGTGTGTGTGTGTGTGTGTGTGTGTGTGTGTGTGTGTGTGTGTGTGTGTGTGTGTGTGTGTGTGTGTGTGTGTGTGTGTGTGTGTGTGTGTGTGTGTGTGTGTGTGTGTGTGTGTGTGTACGTTTGGCATGTGTGCATGTTTGTTTCCCACAAGGACTGAACTTGTCCTCTTCGCTGATTAACTGGGGAATTGTGGGTGATCTGGCGTCCTGTACACATAACGAATTCAATTATGAATAAACACTATGCACAATTAAACCCATAACATTCAGCTGGTTGGCTCTTTGCGTGTGTGTGTGTGTGTGTGTGTGTGTGTGTGTGTGTGTGTGTGTGTGTGTGTGTGTGTGTGTGTGTGTGTGTGTGTGTGTGTGTGTGTGTGTGTGTGTGTGTGTGTGTGTGTGTGTGTGTGTGTGTGTGTGTGTGTGTGTGTGTGTGTGTGTGTGTGTGTGTGTGTGTGTGTGTGTGTGTGTGTGTGTGTGTGTGTGTGTGTGTGTGTGTGTGCATGCCTGTGCGTATGCATATGTGCTGCCCGGGAGTGCTGCCAATAACATTGTAAAGGCAATAAACAGACTGCACTCATACAAAAGAGCTGAAGATCTACTGGACAATGATGAATGCAAATGAAAAACGAGCAACAAACAAAAAACACACGTACACATTTTTATACAAAAGAGACCCTTCTAGTGTAGTTTATCATGATTCGAAGCAAACAATGCACTGGATGCATGGGTTGAATGGAAAGAAAAGATGTCACAGCAGTGTTTAAATTGATTTGTCCATAAGAACAAATGTATTCACAGAGGATTTTGTTCTAACCAAAAAAACAAAACATGTACACACTACAACTGGTCAAAAGTTTGGAATCAATAAGATGTTTTAATATCTTTGAAAGAAGTCTCTTATGCTTACCAAGACTGCATTTATTTGATTAAAAATACAATAAAAACAGTAATATTGTGAAATTATTATATTATTATTATTATTTAAAATAACTGTTTTCTATTTTTATATCTTTTAAAATGTAATTTATTCCTGTGATGCAGAGTTGAATTTTCAGCATCATTACACCAGTCTTCAGTGTCACATGATCCTTCAGAAATCATTATTATATGATGCAATCAAGAAACATTTCGTACCTTTCTAATCAGTTGCCACTTGAACAGCCTGAAATATTCATGCAATGAATGCATGAGCACTCAGGTCCAGGATGACATGATAGCATGACACATTGCTCCAGATATTGGTTGAAAATTTATGCTGTGAAATTGCCGTTCCACAACACCGCAAATGTGCTCAATTGTGTTGACATCTGGTCACCACGGGAGTTACTGACAAATTGACTATTTCCAGCAGGTATACGGTGGTACATGGTCAGCAATAATACTAAGGTATAATAACTAAAGGTAAAGTAAATAACTAAGGTAATACTTAGACTGTGACATGAATAATGCTGAACTGCTGTTAAGCAGCCTAATGTATGCGGAAGAAATATTTCCCACACCATTACACCACCACCAACAGCCTAAAGCATTGAAACAAGGCAGAAAAGATACATGGATTCATGCTGTTAATGTCAAAGCTTGACCAGGTAACTTTTCCACAGTCTTACTGTCCAATTGCAACTGTGCCCACTAGACAATTTTTTTTCTTCTTCTGAGCTGACAGGAGAAGAATCCAATGTTTTCTTCTGCTGCTGTAGCCCGTACCCTTCAAGGTTTGATGTGATGTGCATTCAAAGATGTTCTTCTGCATGTCACTGTGCTATTGTGCGGCTATTTCAGTTACTGTCGCCTTCCTGTCAGCATGAACCAGTCTGGGCGATCTTCTGTGACCTCTCATAACAAGCCTTTTTCACCCACAGAACTGTCACTCACTTCTTTTTGTTGTTGTTTTCCCAGTCATTCTCTGAACTCTAGAGGCTGTTGTGAATGAAAATCCTACAACGTAAAACCTCTTAGTGTGAATGTACAGTATATTTCTGGCTACCTGTTGCTGTTTTATAGTTTAATAATTTACAAGTCTAACTTTTTTTTTATAGAAGTTGTATAATTTACAGTGTGGCTTCACAATGAACAGGAGCAGGAAATGTACTGTATGAGGTTGCAGGATGTGCTGTAGAATCACAGTGATTATCTGTGTCTGCATTACAGTAAGTGTGTGTGTATTTACACATTAACTGTAATGTTATGTACACAGTAATATGCTGTCACTTGTTTTGCGGCATCAATGAATTATGCAGTTCCACTGTTTTAAAAATTTTAAGCTTATTTAGCTGTTGTTGTTTTTGATACCACTTTAGGATACTTGCGTTCTAATTTTTATTTTTCATCTAAAATGATGTTAGATGATTGTCTGCACTGATGAGTTTTGTATGCTAAGTATTGTTAAGTGTGTGCCTGATTTATAACTCAAACTAAATGATCACCAGAGACACCAACCACTCAGCTTCCCACGACAGCATTACAAACATCATATCCTCCTTAATTGTTTATCTAAGATAATATTGCTTCTATATTATTATTTAAAAAATCATCACCAGAGTGAATTATTAAAATCCTAGCATATTTTCAGTAAATATTACATAAAATACTGTAAACAAGCTACAGTAAAAACCTGTTAATCATACAGTATATGGTGATGTTTGAATGTCACATTATAACTTTACTATTATGGGTTTTACAAAATATTTTTTACAAAATTATGGGTTTTACATGAATTACCGGTAACGCTTCCTTTTACAGTACAGTACTTACGTGCACTCTAAAAAAATGCTGGGTTGTCTTAACCCAATTTTAGCAATGGACCCAATGGACAAACCCAAAACATTGGGTTAAAAATGTAATTAAAAATTGTAACCCAACGGCTGGGTTTGTCCATATTTGACCCAAAATTGTGTTAAGACAACCCAGCATTTTTTAGAGTGTGTACTTACAGTGTACTTACCTAGAAAGTACTGGCTAATATAAGGTAAGTACATGGGTTAGGGGTAGGTTCAGGGTTAGTACCTAGTTATTACCCAGTAATTGTAATTACTATAATAAGTACATAGTATGTACATGGGTAACAGGACTGTAAAAGGAAGCGTTATCGAATTACCATATAATATGAATTACTATGAATTACCATATAATTACAATATATATATATATATATATATATATATATATATATATATATATATATACATATATATATATCACATAATACAGTGAAATAACTTTTAGTAAAAGGAAATTCCTAGACTCCTAAAAAATGGCCTTTTATTTCACAGTAAAATTGGTAAACAGTATTACTGTTAAATCGTGTAAAATACACGTAAACGACTCAAACCAACAATTATTCTACGATCAAAGATCACATTTCTTCTGATGAACTTCAACTGAACCTTTCAACTGAAGAAAGAAAGAAAGAAAGAAAGAAAGAAAGAAAGAAAGAAAGAAAGAAAGAAAGAAAGAAAGAAAGAAAGAAAGAAAGAAAGAAAGAAAGAAAGAAAGAAAGAAAGAAAGAAAGAAAGAAAGAAAGAAGAAGAGGTCACAAAAGTGTCAGCTGTTTAAATCCAGAGTCTGTTTCAGAGAGTTTCTGAAATTCCGCTCAAGTGTCTCCTCATCTCAAGAGAGATGAGAGGCAAACTCAGTTACACAAGTCTCCCTGAGGGATGTATGTGTGCTGAAGCCCCATAAGCCTTCACAGAGAGAGAGAGAGAGAGAGAGAGAGAGAGAGAGAGAGAGAGAGAGAGAGAGAGAGAGAGAGAGAGAGAGAGAGAGAGAGAGAGAGAGAGAGAGAGAGAGAGAGAGAGAGAGAGAGAGAGAGAGAGAGAGAGAGAGAGAGAGAGAGAGAGAGAGAGAGAGAGAGAGAGAGAGAAATATTCAGATCAGAGTGAGCTGTGGATGAAGGTGATAAACCTCTTCTCATCAGACGCATTTCATCCCAAAAACCCCTTCCTCTCGCAGTTAAGTTCCTCACGCTGAGGAAACATCAGAATTAATGTTCCCTAAACCTGACTTTCATGTCTGCCACATTTCTTTTTGATCTATGTTTGGGAAACTAAAGGGTTCTGTTACAGAAATTGAGAACTGGTTCAATAACAACCTTATACTTGCTGAAAATCACCCGCTCTCGCAAAGACAGACGCATTATGATGATTTATGAATATATCATGCCTTAATCCTCAGAGATATGAAAATGTAAATTGAAACTATAAATTTTGTGGAACAGCAATCTAGTGACTGATTTTGTTCATATAGAGCAACAAAGTTTTCTATATGCTTAAGGGGAAACTATGGTAAGAGGTCTTGGTCATGCCTGGGGCAAAGAATCATGGGACATGAAAACGAGCGTGAACATAATTATTTCAGTCCATTTCTGGCTAGTTTGACTGCAGTGGCCATACTGAGGTTGTGAACTCAGGAGCTATAGCATGGAGGAAAGAAAAAAAAAGGGAAATAAGACGTCAAAAAAGACGTCTTATTTTATAATGAAAAAGAGGGAGAGGGAGGGGGAAAATGCATGTACGATAATAAAAACAGCAGGAATCAATAAAAGTGTCACGGTGTGGGTTTTGTGTTTTGTTCCTTGTTCTTGTCTGTCATGTGATTCCCTGTTTGTCATGTTATCCTGCCATGTGTCTTGTCTTTTGTCATGTTGTTGCTCAGTGTCCACAGGTGTTCCTCGTCTATGTCTATTAGTCTCCCCAGGTGTCTCTTATTAACCACGCCCCCTTGTTATCTTGTTTAGCTTGTTTGTCTGTGTATTTAAACCCCTGTGTTTCAGTTGTTGGCTGTCGGTTGTTGTTTAATGTTACTACTGTCTTGTTCTGAGTTCCCTGGATTTCCTGTTTGTTTCTGTTTAATTAAATGTGCTTGCGATTGGATTCACTCTCTGTTTCATCCTTGCTGCCGCGTAACAGAACAACCGACCGCCAATGAATCCAGCAGCACGGATCTCGTCTGATCTTCCCAGCATGGACCGGGAGTTTGCTGGGAAAACCGCGGCCTTAGCCCTGAACAGCCCGGATTTGTTTCAGTTTACCTGGGGGTTTGCTGCACTTGCTGCCTCATGCACCCTAGGGAATGAGGCTATAAAATTGTGTTACCGGCTGGGGGCTAAGGCGGTCAACCCTAGGGAGCTCCCCGATCTCTCTGGCCTGGATTGGAGAGAGGCACTCTCCAGTTGTCTGGAGAGCTTCAGCCCGGGGTACGCCAGGCCTTCAACACTGGTCCCAGTTCCGGTGGTTCCGAGTCCGGTGGCCCGGAGGAGGAGGAGAAAGGCCTCCTTAAAGACCGTCCAGCCAGAGACCGTCCAGCCAGAGACCGTCCAGCCAGAGACCGTCCAGCCAGAGACCGTCCAGCCAGAGACCGTCCAGCCAGAGACCGTCCAGCCAGAGACCGTCCAGCCAGAGACCGTCCAGCCAGAGACCGTCCAGCCAGAGACCGTCCAGCCAGAGACCGTCCAGCCAGAGACCGTCCAGCCAGAGCTTCACGTCAGCCACGTCCAGCCAGAGCTTCACGTCAGCCACGTCCAGCCAGAGCTTCACGTCAGCCACGTCCAGCCAGAGCTTCACGTCAGCCACGTCCAGCCAGAGCTTCACGTCAGCCACGTCCAGCCAGAGCTTCACGTCAGCCACGTCCAGCCAGAGCTTCACGTCAGCCACGTCCAGCCAGAGCTTCACGTCAGCCACGTCCAGCCAGAGCTTCACGTCAGCCACGTCCAGCCAGAGCTTCACGTCAGCCACGTCCAGCCAGAGCTTCACGTCAGCCACGTCCAGCCAGAGCTTCACGTCAGCCACGTCCAGCCAGAGCTTCACGTCAGCCACGTCCAGCCAGAGACTGTTCACGTCAGCCACGTCCAGCCAGAGACTGTTCACGTCACGTCTGCCCAGCCAGAGACTGTTCACGTCACGTCTGCCCAGCCAGAGACTGTTCACGTCACGTCTGCCCAGCCAGAGACTGTTCACGTCACGTCTGCCCAGCCAGAGACTGTTCACGTCACGTCTGCCCAGCCAGAGACTGTTCACGTCACGTCTGCCCAGCCAGAGACTGTTCACGTCACGTCTGCCCAGCCAGAGACTGTTCACGTCACGTCTGCCCAGCCAGAGACTGTTCACGTCACGTCTGCCCAGCCAGAGACTGTTCACGTCACGTCTGCCCAGCCAGAGACTGATCACGCCACGCATGCGCCGCCTGAGCCCTCAGTGACCGCAACACTGGCCATTATGGCCACAGCCATGTGGTGTGTGTGGGCTACGCACACCCTTGAGCCAGAGCCCGCTGATCCTGCGCCAGAGCCCGCTGATCCTGCGCCAGAGCCCGCTGATCCGGCGCCAGAGCCTGCTGATCCTGCGCCAGGGGCCGTTGATCCTGCACCAGAGCTCACTGATCCTGCGCCAGTCCTGTCCAGCGCAGAGTTTCCTTCGCCGCTGGTTCTGCTTAGCTCAGGGCCCTCTTCACCGCCGTGGCCGCCCGAGGGGTCTTCACCGCCGTGGCCGCCCGAGGGGTCTTCACCGCCGTGGCCGCCCGAAGGGTCTTCACCGCCGTGGCCGCCCGAAGGGTCCTCTCCGCCGTGGCCGCCCGAAGGGTCTTCACCGCCCTGGCCGCCCGAAGGGTCTTCACCGCCCTGGCCACCTGAACTGCCTGCTCCACCCTGGTCGCCTGCACAGCCTGGTCTGCCCACGCTCCATGGCCCAGGTCCACCATGTCCTGGTCCCGTTCCCCTGTGCGGGCCTGGCCCTCCATCCCTCCCCCAGACCGCCTCCGCTTCACCACCCTCCTGAACTATTGTTTTTTGTTTTTATGGGCGTCGGGAGCCGCCCATAGGGGAGGGGCTATGTCACGGTGTGGGTTTTGTGTTTTGTTCCTTGTTCTTGTCTGTCATGTGATTCCCTGTTTGTCATGTTATCCTGCCATGTGTCTTGTCTTTTGTCATGTTGTTGCTCAGTGTCCACAGGTGTTCCTCGTCTATGTCTATTAGTCTCCCCAGGTGTCTCTTATTAACCACGCCCCCTTGTTATCTTGTTTAGCTTGTTTGTCTGTGTATTTAAACCCCTGTGTTTCAGTTGTTGGCTGTCGGTTGTTGTTTAATGTTACTACTGTCTTGTTCTGAGTTCCCTGGATTTCCTGTTTGTTTCTGTTTAATTAAATGTGCTTGCGATTGGATTCACTCTCTGTTTCATCCTTGCTGCCGCGTAACAAAAAGGAAGGAAGACATAATTAAAGTGTAAAAGAGATTGAGACGAGATAAAATTGGAATATTCTCTCTTTTATACCCGCACAGCTCCTCACTGATGTTTTATCATTCTGAGAGTCTCTCAGACTGACAACAAACTAAAACTAAATTAAGAACTATGACCTTCAGGCCGTGTCTGTTGCTAAGGTGATAACTGCCGGGGCCCCTGGGAAATGCAGTCCTTTGGCGAGTTTTCATTACAAGTGCCCCAAATCTGACCTGGCCAGACATTGGCTCTGGAGTCCACTGGTTGTTCATGCTGCAGTATCATGTTTATTCATGAGTTTAGAAAAGCAATTATTTCCCGGCAAGTTTGGATTATATTAGTTGTGACACTCACCAGCAACAACCCGCCATGTGTGTGAGATTCAATGAACAGGCATTTGATTATTGTGTAATAATAACAAGTCTATGAAATGTCTGTGATGGTTCAATATTGTGATGTAAGAAAGTTCATTTGAATTCATTATAAACAACTGAAATATTACAAATATGGGATTCAATATGTAACCAAGGTACATACTGACACATCATTACAATTCTAACACAGAACAAAAATCTAATAGTGATTACTAACCCAAAACCTACTGTATATCCCTAAAAGAAAATGTTCTGTATTTACAGACAGACAGACAGACAGACAGACAGACAGACAGACAGACAGACAGACAGACAGACAGACAGACAGACAGACAGACAGACAGACAGACAGACAGACAGACAGACAGACAGACAGACAGACAGACAGACAGACAGACAGACAGACAGACAGACAGACAGACAGACAGACAGACAGACAGACAGACAGACAGACAGACAGACAGACAGACAGACAGACAGACAGACAGACAGACAGACAGACAGACAGACAGACAGACAGACAGACAGACAGACAGACAGACAGACAGACAGACAGACAGACAGACAGACAGACAGACAGACAGACAGACAGACAGACAGACAGACAGACAGACAGACAGACAGACAGACAGACAGACAGACAGACAGACAGACAGACAGACAGACAGACAGACAGACAGACAGACAGACAGACAGACAGACAGACAGACAGACAGACAGACAGACAGACAGACAGACAGACAGACAGACAGACAGACAGACAGACAGACAGACAGACAGACAGATAGATAGATAGATAGATAGATAGATAGATAGATAGATAGATAGATAGATAGATAGATAGATAGATAGATAGATAGATAGATAGATAGATAGATAGATAGATAGATAGATAGATAGATAGATAGACAGATAGATAGATAGATAGATAGATAGATAGATAGATAGATAGATAGATAGATAGATAGATAGATAGATAGATAGATAGATAGATAGATAGATAGATAGATAGATAGATAGATAGATAGATAGATAGATAGATAGATAGATAGATAGATAGATATATAGATAGACAGATAGACAGATAGATAGATGTTCTCTGGATCATCTCAGATTCTCCTGGAGAACATGATCATTTGGTTCGAGTACTGCTGCTGTCATTATTGGAAAATTGTATTAAACTAGACAAATGCTAAATATGACCATGATTGGTTTTGTGAGGGGACATAGAGAACAAATATATACATTCTGATGTATTGGAGATATTATAATGTGGAACTAGTGCATAAGAGAGAAATCACAGAGATCCTCAAACTTAATGGTGTGTGTGTGTGTGTGTGTGTGTGTGTGTGTGTGTGTGTGTGTGTGTGTGTGTGTGTGTGTGTGTGTGTGTGTGTGTGTGTGTGTGTGTGTGTGTGTGTGTGTGTGTGTGTGTGTGTGTGTGTGTGTGTGTGTGTGTGTGTGTGTGTGTGTGTGTGTGTGTGTGTGTGTGTGTGTGTGTGTGTGTGTGTGTGTGTGTGTGTGTGTGAGCGAGAGAGAGAGAGAGAGAGAGAAAGAGAGCTCTATCAATCAATGTTCAGATGCTGTCTGCTCCAGATACGTACAGTAGCAGGTGATTTATGCAATGTGCACGCAGGAATAATATCAGATAAATCAGATATTGTGTGAGTAAGCACACTCAGATAGAGAGAGAGAATGGATGGTAATGAGCCCGTTTGGATGGTGTCACACTATGATCGACAGGGGTACGGTGGCAGAGAATGGAAATGGATGCATTATACTCATACGCACACATACATGCACACAAAATGCTAATGCAGTAAAAACATATTCCGAGCATGGAGTACTATATATTTCCTTCTAATCTTATTTTCATAATGTGAATTAAGAGATTCTGAAATTTGGATGTCATGCAGAAAGATGCACCTTATAGACATACACACCTGGCTTGCATTGCATAACCTTTTCTCAGACAGTTCTTTTGGACCATTATTGAAGGACTAATCTTCTTCTGTCATTGTCTGGATCGTCTGGCTCACTAATGTAAGAAACCGCTATAGTGCATTATCAGGTGTGGTGAAAAAGTTATTGCTGCAAGCTTCCATCTCTGGATGAGTGTGTGAGGACATTGAAAATTATCACAGATCCTTCCCACCCTGTACATTATGTGCTCCAAAAGCTTTACCCTGGGAAACATTTTAAACAAATCCAAATCAAGCACAATTTCCCAATGCTGTATCTCTGCTCAGCCAGCTGTACACATCCACTCACTATTTTAATGTTGCTATTCATTTTGTTATATATTGTATTGCTATTATTGTACTTAATTCACACGCTGAATTGACATGCTTAATTATAATGTGAATATATTGTAATGCAGTGGTTCTTAACTCTTTCCCCGCCAGCGTTTTTTTTTTTTTTTTTACAGTTGCCAGCCACAATTTAGGTCAAGACGATTTCTATATACTTACAGGTTAGGCATTATTTTGAGCAAAACATAAAAATATCATTGGAAAAATGCAACTTGGGGTTCCTACAGACTTTCTTAACATTAATTACATCTTCTTCTCTAAATAAATTGGTTTCTGGGTTGTACAGAGCCATTCAGCATGGGAAAAACCCAACACGGAGTACATTAAGAGGAGATGGGAAATGGAAGGTATACAAATATACAAATTTTAAATGAAAGCTGGGTGAATATGTAGAGTACAATGGAGCACTACTAGTTCGAACTCCATGGCGTGAGTTTGGTTGGAAGAATATAATCAGGTTTTTTATCACACCTATTCAAAAGAGACACCAGGGTAGTGGTCACTCATGCTGGAGGCTCTGTGGTTTCTCGGCCAATCATTTCCACATTTTCTGGGACTGCCCAATGTTAAGCCCTTTTTGGTCACAAATATGTGAACATATTAATCATATATTTGGTAGTAAAATACCTTGAAATTTTGAAAATGTGTATTTGGGCAATGCTGATGTTAATAACTGGAGAAAGAAGGACAAGATGTTGCTTTGGATACTACTGGCAGCGAGTAAAAAGGCCATAACCAAGAAATGGTTAAAACCGGACCCTCCGACCATCGAAGAGTGGGTCAACATAATCCATGAAATCTACAGTATGGAAAAGCTTTCATTTACTCTCAGGATTCAAAGAGACATGTTTTACAAAATCTGGACAAAGAGGTCAGAGTATGTCAAGCCCATAAGATCGGACTTTGTATGAGTGTTACAGTTTTAAGTGAAAGAAAAACGTTTCTGTATGGATGCTCTTCCCATTGCTGTTCACATTAAAAAAAATTAATAAAAAAAACAAAAAAAAATTGCCAGCCACCACCAGCGTTTTATATCCCAGAGATAGTGGGATGTAGCCTGACTACGTCAGACTTCGTACTTCCGCTCAATTTCAGTTCGCCTCTGTACTCAGTCTGAGATGGCGACCTATCTCTCAGTTTTCCTCCGGCCTGAAAACAGCCGGCCAATCAACGAACAGCGGGCGGGCTGAGAGCCGTGACGTAGACGCTAAGCGCCGAGTTTAAGATTGTATTTTAGGTTAGGGAAATCGAAAACGACCGCAGATATGGAGACACGGGATGCAATTCGCTCTGTTGTGGAGAATATTCCCGGCATTTGCAAACTGAAGCCCGAACAAGAAGAGTGTTTGTTAAACATTTTGAAACATTTTAAATGGAGGTGATGTTTAAGTTGGAGAGAGAGGTGATTGCGTTATGTGATTGGCTTACGGGTAACCAATGATTTTATACTTCACTCCAAAACATGTCAGCGTCATTTCATTGTATAAGTCATCACATGCACAATAGTCTGTTCAATTGTCAAAATTAGTCAAGAACATAATACCATGAATACCATATATGAATCCCTTGGAACATTTGATAAATTTATTGCAGCAATTGACAGTCAGGTGAAACTAGAACTTGACTAACAAAGAAGTTTCACACATCTCAGATGACCAATCAAACAGAGGAGGAGGAGGAGGAAGAAGAAGAAGAAGAAGAGGAGGAGGAGGAGGAGGAGGAATACTTCAGACAAGCCCCCACCCCCCACATTATGCCATTCCAGACTCTGTCTACGAAGCAAAGCGAAGTAGCAGAGTTTGGTATTACCAGGCTAATTGGGATTTCAATGTGGTAACATGTTGTAACGATACTGTGTATTTGAACTTCTGCTAGCTTCAGAAAATGTTAAAATGAACAAAATCCTTTCTTTCAAATATCATTGAAACTGATTCATATATAGATTCTTATAAATAGACTTCACTTTTGTGAGCAAGTTACAGTTTTTCTCCATTGGTTTGGCTCATTTCTTGAAACAGAAATTACATTCTCAAAACTCTAAGATCATTTGGCAAAACAGTCTTACAGTTCAGCACTACAGTTCACCTGCAAAAGCTCATACCTCTCCCAAAACAGTTCACTCATGTGTCAAAACTAAATTTCTTTCTCATTTAAACAGTCAGTGCCCCCAAAATGCTTCGTCCCTTTGGCATTGTGTAAGCACTGCAAGTCAAAATGTTTAGATGTTTTGTCACTATGCAGAGGACCATTGAAATATCCCCCATGTCCACCTTTCAGCCTTAGCCTAGTCCTTTATTGACAATGGTTACTATACTGTTTTTAGTCTAGCTAACAGAATGCAATTGTGTATAAAACTGAAAAAAAAAGAAATAGGATTTTAGGGTAAGAGTTTGACATCCAAGGTTTGACATCACACACTCATACTGCCAAGGAAATTGTAACCATTATCATTCACACACATAAAGTAACTTCCATACATCAGAGTAAAAAGAAAATGTATACAGCATAATATACTGTAATATAGACACACAAACAAAAAACAATGAAAATGATATGCAGCCTACAGTGCTGTAAATAAAGCTGAGTTTCACAACTAACAGTTCTTCACTGGTCGCTGTCCTCACCCTCCCTCTCCTGGCCACCGTACTCTATCGTCCATGGTGTCTTCGTGCTCCTCGGCCTCTTCCCCCTATTCCACCACCACGCACCCTTACTCCTCCTCCTCCTCCTCCTCCTCCTCCTCCTCCTCTTCTTCTTCTTCTTCCTCCTCCTCCTCCTCTGTTTGATTGGTCATCTGAGATGTATGAAACTTCTTTGTTAGTCAAGTTCTAGTTTCACCTGACTGTCAATTGCTGCAATAAATTTATCAAATGTTCCAAGGGATTCATATATGGTATTCATGGTATTATGTTCTTGACTAATTTTGACAATTGAACAGACTATTGTGCATGTGATGACTTATACAATGAAATGACGCTGACATGTTTTGGAGTGAACAACCATTAGACTGAGAATCAACAATCAGTTTAGATCAACAAGATCTATTCACTTGGAAATTGTGCTAAATGTAGGCTACCTGTACTTAATCATTTGCAAAGATGTACTGAGACATTGAGACATGTACTTAGACATTTGCAATTTGATGAAATGAATGAGAAATTAAATTCTGTTGTGAACAATTGCCAAGTGGTTTGGAGGTTTGTCCATGTTGTTTTGAGAATGTAATTTCTGTTTCAAGAAATGAGCCAAACCAATGGAGAAAAACTGTAATGTATAGACAAGGATATTCTATGCAACTGTGTTGATAAAAAACGAGATACATTTCTAGTTTCAACATTATTTGTTGTTCAGATATTTGTCTTTAAAATAAATAAAAATATCACCTGTATGCAAAGTGATTTTTGGCCACTGAAAATGCGTTACTTTGAACTGTCACCATTGGCATATAATGCAACAAAGATTGCTAGCTTCAACAGATTTTTACTAATAGACCAACCAATCTCTGTGTAAATAAATAAATAATGATGCTGCCATCTTTCTAAAGTAAATTTGGTTCCAAACTCCAGGTGAAAATGGTCTTTTTGTAAGTTTCCGAAATTTGGTTGATTTGACATGGAATGACCCATTTCTTTGGGAAGTGTTGTCTTACAAATGACGTAAATTTCCATCAGTGGTGGGGAAAGAGTTAACTGTGGGCCGCAACCCCCCAAAAAATCGCATTATCTGTTCTGAGGATTAACAACCATGAACAAAATCATGAAAGGTAAAAGAAAACAGGACCCAGTCTACATTAAATAAAAGTTAATTTGCAATGAGAATAAACATGGTTTGTGCTGACCACAATGTGTCTTGAGTGGTGAATTATTGGCTGTATGGCAAAAGATGCACGCATTTATAAAAAATTTATCAAATCGTTTTTTTCTAGACAGCCCATGTTTTTTCATATAGTTGTGCAAAGTCATGATAAGATAATTAATGATGTTATTATTTTCTTAAAATATGAATAATATTCATTTTCAAGAACATACTTGGTTAGTTTTGTGTGATAAACAATTATGGTACTGTGTAGCATTGCTAGTTTAAATGTATGTAAAATCTGGGTCTTGTGGCAAAACCAGCTGAGGACCACTGTTAAATAAATAATTTTATTTATGATCATTGTTCCAGTTTAGAATGTCCCTATATGTCACCAAAGGGAGATTTGTCCTCAAACTATAGCTAAATAAACCCACAGACACACATGAACACCCACTAGACTGTGAGAATATGTAACAAGTGTAACTGAAGTGTAAGAGTATGACTGAGCATACAGCATGTGAGCATCCCCATCTGAAGAAACATGTGGCTATGAACAAACATAAACACACCAGGATGTCAGACAACAGTGGCAGGCGCTGATGTTGTTTAATTGCACGCTTCCTCCATCTCATTTTGCCGTTTGAAGGGCTCTCACACATATGGAGGAAGACGCGGCATCTTTCCACTCGCATATATTTACAGTTAATCTCTGCAGGTTCAGTTATAATGACAGTTAATTTCCCTCATGAAGGAGAAGGAATCTTCACTCCATTTCATCTGAGCTTACTAAGTCTCCCAGCAAATTCAGAAAGTAAGAATGCAGGAAACAAATGAACAGGTGACAGATGAGAGGGAATATATTTTGACAAAATGCCGTAAACAAGAGCAAAGGATGTGTCTGCTTGCGCTCTTTCATTCTCTGCATTACTCTGAGGAAAAAATCATTAGGTTTGTTTGTGTTTTTTGGAACTATTTTGAGAAAAAGTGTGAAGATGTCACACTCAAACACAAACACACACACACACACACACACACACACACACACACACACACACACACACACACACACACACACACACATTAACAAACAGAATGGAGAACGCGCACAGTTATTTTGCAGTGAGGCAGAAAGCCAAGCTGACAACAGCAAAATATGCCCAGCGGTCCAACTGACACTGTAGGAACTTAAAACCACACATGCATCAGACACACACCTACACAAATACAACTCTGTGAGCCTGAGGTGCATCTCCACACTGACTTATCTGAGGGCTAAATCTCTGAATCAGTTATTCAGTAAGTCATTTACTGTTACACTGATCAAAGCATGTCTGTCTTTACCTGTCTGTCCCCTCCCTCCATTCTGTGCTTACAAAAACAATAAAAACAAATCTTACATCTACACACACTTATTTATGTATAATGCAAGCAGACCAAGGAAAGCATATTTGTGACCATTTAAACATCAAATATTTCAGACAGACTTTCAAAGAGTGGGAGATGGATAGAGAAAGTGACAGAAGACGGACGGACGGACGGACGGACGGACGGACGGACGGACGGACGGACGGACGGACGGACGGACGGACGGACGGACGGACGGACGGACGGACGGACGGACGGACGGACGGACGGACGGACGGACGGACGGACGGACGGACGGACGGACGGACGGACGGACGGACGGACGGACGGACGGACGGACGGACGGACGGACGGACGGACGGACGGACGGACGGACGGACGGACGGACGGACGGACGGACGGACGGACGGACGGACGGACGGACGGACGGACGGACGGACGGACGGACGGACGGACGGACGGACGGACGGACGGACGGACGGACGGACGGACGGACGGACGGACGGACGGACGGACGGACGGACGGACGGACGGACGGACGGACGGACGGACGGACGGACGGACGGACGGACGGACGGACGGACGGACGGACGGACGGACGGACGGACGGACGGACGGACGGACGGACGGACGGACGGACGGACGGACGGACGGACGGACGGACGGACGGACGGACGGACGGACGGACGGACGGACGGACGGACGGACGGACGGACGGACGGACGGACGGACGGACGGACGGACGGACGGACGGACGGACGGACGGACGGACGGACGGACGGACGGACGGACGGACGGACGGACGGACGGACGGACGGACGGACGGACGGACGGACGGACGGACGGACGGACGGACGGACGGACGGACGGACGGACGGACGGACGGACGGACGGACGGACGGACGGACGGACGGACGGACGGACGGACGGACGGACGGACGGACGGACGGACGGACGGACGGACGGACGGACGGACGGACGGACGGACGGACGGACGGACGGACGGACGGACGGACGGACGGACGGACGGACGGACGGACGGACGGACGGACGGACGGACGGACGGACGGACGGACGGACGGACGGACGGACGGACGGACGGACGGACGGACGGACGGACGGACGGACGGACGGACGGACGGACGGACGGACGGACGGACGGACGGACGGACGGACAGACAGACAGACAGACAGATAGATAGATAGATAGATAGATAGATAGATAGATAGATAGATAGATAGATAGATAGATAACTGTTTTCATTCATCTACAGTAATTTAAAAAAGGGCAATGGTTCACAATTCACATCTATATTTTATATTTTGAGCCAATGAAAAATACATAACTTGCCCTAAACAATATTTTCTATGTCTATGAAAACTATTATATAAAACCTTGCACAAAGTACACTTACCGGCCACTTTATTAGGTACCCCATGCTAGTAACGGGTTGGACCCCCTTTTGCCTTCAGAACTGCCTCAATTCTTCGTGGCATAGATTCAACAAGGTGCTGGAAGCATTCCTCAGGGAGTTTGGTCCATATTGACATGATGGCATCACACAGTTGCCGCAGATTTGTCGGCTGCACATCCATGATGCGAATCTCCCGTTCCACCACATCCCAAAGATGCTCTATTGGGTTGAGATCTGGTGACTGTAGAGGCCATTTTAGTACAGTGAACTCATTGTCATGTTCAAGAAATGATTAGAGCTTTGTGACATGGTGGAAGTAGCCATCAGAGGATGGGTACATGGTGGCCATAAAGGGATGGACATGGTCAGAAACAATGCTCAGGTAGGCCGTGGCATTTAAACGATGCCCAATTGGCACTAAGGGGCCTAAAGTGTGCCAGGAATACATCCCCCACACCATTACACCACCACCACCAGCCTGCACAGTGGTAACAAGGCATGATGGTTCCATGTTCTCATTCTGTTTACGCCAAATTCTGACTCTAACATCTGAATGTCTCAACAGAAATCGAGACTCATCAGACCAGGCAACATTTTTCCAGTCTTCAACTGTTCAATTTTGGTGAGCTCTTGCAAATTGTAGCCTCTTTTTCCTATTTGTAGTGGAGATGAGTGGTACCCGGTGGAGTCTTCTGCTGTTGTAGCCCATCCGCCTCAAGGTTGTGCGTGTTGTGGCTTCACAAATGCTTTGCTGCATACCTCGGTTGTAACGAGTGGTTATTTCAGTCACTGTTGCCCTTCTATCAGCTCGAACCAGTCTGGCCATTCTCCTCTGACCTCTGGCATCAACAAGGCATTTCCGCCCACAGAACTGCCGCTCACTGGATGTTTTTTCTTTTTCGGACCATTCTCTGTAAACCCTAGAGATGGTTGTGCGTGAAAATCCCAGTAGATTAGCAGTTTCTGAAATACTCAGACCAGCCCTTCTGGCACCAACAATCATGCCACGTTCAAAGTCACTCAAATCAACTTTCTTCCCCATACTGATGCTTGGTTTGAACTGCAGGAGATTGTCTTGACCATGTCTACATGCCTAAATGCACTGAGTTGCCGCCATGTGATTGGCTGCTTAGAAATTAAGTGTTAACGAGCAGTTGGACAGGTGTACCTAATAAAGTGGCCGGTGAGTGTATATATTTCTTGTTAAAAAAAGTCAATTAATTTGATCTAACCAAAACGATATAGATTTAATCGAAACAAAAATTCTCATTTAAGAAATAATATGTATTAGAAATGATTTGTTTTATCCAATCAAATAGATATAGATTTAATAAAGGCTATATAGATTCAATAAAGGCTTTCAATTCAAATTCAATTCAATTAATTGTTTCTCGTTTTTAAAAATACAAGTTAATAGAAAATATTTGTTTTAACAAACAAAAAGATCTGGATTTAATAAAACATGTTTCCCATTAAGAAACATTACTTAATATTTAATCTTATCCAGAATCTAATAACAAAAAAATACATCAATAATTTTTATTACATCAATATTTATTAACGTATTATACATTACTCCACACATCAACAATTTCAGTACTCGAAGTGTCATATTTAACTTCTATGGCTACGTTCACACTGCAGGCTGAAACGACCCAATTCCGATTTTTTTGCCCCTATGCGACCTGTATCTGATCTTTTCATGACAGTCTGAACGACACAGATCCGATCTTTTCAAATGCGACCCAGGCCACTTGGGTATGTGGTCCAAATCCGATATGTATCCGATCTTTTGAAATGCGACTTCAATCTGAACGGCCAGGTCACATGTATCCGACCCGCACGTCATTGATATGCGACAAACGTCATAATTCTGCGTTGAAGTAGGCGGGAATTGACCGTTGCGTACTCTTCTGCGCATGCGGGTCACTTCTGGGTCATTTCACGTTCACACAGGAGATCACAAAAGGTCGCATTTAATTGGAAATGTGAACGGCCTTGCAAAAAAATCTAATTTTTTCAAAAAATCGGAATTGAGCATTAAGCCCCTGCAGTGTGAACGCAGCCTAAGAGCTGGCAAACATTGACCTTGAAAACAACCCAGATAGCAAGCCACTATCGAAACAATGTTTAATCAGTGTTAATGTGTTAACGTTAACTGCATTGAATCAACATCCAAAATATTGTTGGTAGTGAATATAATATATTAATAACAAATAACCACTTTTGGTCAGGGATAAGATTACTGAACTGTTCTACTTTATTATGATGAAAACTATATCACCTGATCATCTTTGTTTGCCCAAATAAAGGAAACATTCTTATGAAATTCAACTCATAGATTTTGAAGGGTAAGTTATAAAATATAGATGTGAACCATTACCCTAAATGTTTTTAATTGGATGAATAAACACATTTTTTCAGTGTAGATAGATAGAACCTGAATACAAAATATTATGAGAAAGGCATATCCAGACTAGAACACATACTTGCCATTCACTTACAACAAGTACATAGTACATATTGGTGATTTCAACCATGACCTGTCCTTGAAGACTGGAAGGTTTGTGGGTGTGAGTATTTTTGTTTAGGGAACATTAGTGTGAATTTAAGGACAGCAGTCCCCACCAGCAATCTCACAGTACGCCACTTATGCAAACCATCTCAATTATCGTCCACATTCGGTTGCTTTTTTATTCCCCATTTCCTGTCATCTTTCACACTTGCTACATTTGCTTCTCTCATTTTCGTGCTTCATTCCTTTGCGTGCATGTGTGCGCTCTCTCACTTATGTAGCCTTTTAGTACATCCATTCATTCTCTGACTCTTTTTACTCCATTTTTTCCTCTGAATCCCCCCTCGCCTACAACCTTCTCTTCCATTATTCATATGAAACAGCCACAGACATTGTTTCTAATCAGCATTTGGAGGACAAACCTGTTTGATATTCTGCCTCATAAACTTATTTCACACTCCAGTCTAGTCTCAGTCTTCTTTCTTCTATCCTCCCCCCACACTGTAAAAAGAAACAAACTGTCTGCTGCAAATTCTGCATAAAGATGCAATGCAGCATACAAGCCCTATCATACACTGTGTCAAAGCATAAAACAGGTATCACACAATAAAGTGTTGTTTTGTTTATTGTTCAGACTCAAGTTCAAAAATAAATTCCTGATGAGATTCAAGATGTCTGAATCTAATCACCACACAGACAAAACTGAAATTCAAGTGTTTTTGCACTTTTCAAGAATGAATAAAGTGAAAGAAAGAAAAAGTGGGGGGGAAACGCCATTGGTTTATTTATCAATTTCTCTGTATGTCGCCTGGGCTTTTATTGAAGCTGTCAAACAGCAAAAAGACTACACAATGTGATGTACACTCCCACTACAAAGGTTAGGTTAGTTTTCCATGTAATAACTGCTCAAGTGGTCGTTCTTTTGTATGCAATTCCAGAAAAAAACTGGAACACTTTCCGAACATATTTAAGCAATAGGCTTTTTTAGAAAGGAAAATTTAAAATACAAAATTATTGGGGAGAATCATTGAATTATGAATAATTGAATGCCATTTTGTGAATATTAAGTATGTAATCAATAAATAAATACAAGCTGTAGTCTAATTATGAGTATTTTAATAATATAATATAATATTACTCAATAGTATTACTTGTATTTAATCTTAGGAATGTGATTATGTAATCCAGATTACATATAATCAGTTACTACCCAGAACCCTAAAATCTCATTGTATGGGTTTTCTTTTCTCAATGCCTTTCTTCCAGTGCAATTACAACTCCTCTTCCCTTTTCTATTCCTTCTCTTTGACGTGAATAATCAGTGTTGGAGTGTTACTGCCTTAGGTTTCAATCAGTGGGAGGTTGTTTAGCGTTGGCACACTCTGCTGAAGGGCGAACACACACAGATGCAAATACAGGCCTTCTGCATCTTGACAGAGCTAACTAAGATTAATGGTGTGGCTGGTCATGATTAACTGTGCATTTGTGTGTATACGTACGTACACAGTTGTGTGTGTGTGTGTGTGTGTGTGTGTGTGTGTGTGTGTCTGTGTGTGTGTGAATACTCCTGACCCACAAAGCTTTGCTCACACACTCTGATGTGTTTTACTCCAAGGAGGGACATACTGAGTGTCTTTGCTTAGCTGAGTAGTCACGGTGTGATCTGCTAGAGAGCAGAGGGGCAGGAAGTGCAAGTCATTACGGATGTGCAACAGCGCTAAACCTGCTATCCACCCACTCTCCCGACAGACAGCTCATTAACACAGGGCGAGCGTGACCGCGTGTGTGCGTGCGCAGGGAAGAGAGCTCATTAACAGGGCGCTGTCCGTAAGATCATTAAAATCAAACTCTCTCAGCAGGTGGCCAGTCAGTGCCAAGACCCCTCATTATCCCCTGCTACAGGAGCTCTGCTGGGAGCTGACAAAAACAGACCGAAGGATCTGGCAACCCAGGACCTCGCTGGGTCCACTCATCAGACTGAAACATAAGTGTGCCCCAAGAACACCAGAAAACCAATCGCCGTGCCAGTGTTTGTGTGATTGCTGTCATCATTAAAGGCATTAGGCCAGATAAATCTCCTAGGTGAGTGCTGGGGTCACATTATTCAGGTTGGTACAACACGAAGTTTGACAAAACACGTATTTTAATGCTCGAACAAAAGGGGGGAAACACATTGTGAGGTGCTGAGGGGATAAAGAGGGTCTGTTCTAATACCAAGTGAGCTGTCTTGCTATCTTAAAAGTTAATGAAAATAGTGTGCGTGCTTATTAGAGTTGTCAAAAAGTACCGACTTCGGTGCCACACGGTACTGGAATTTTAAAATTGTGACACTTTGAGCGCTGCTGAGCGGAATCGTAAACACCTCTGATTGGCCATTGTGTTCACACGCTCATTGGATATGTCTGTGATTGGCTACAATGATCAATGCACAGGAGCATTTGAGAGCACATGGAAGTGTTTGAAAGTGTTTTAAAAAAACGCTCCCGTCTGTCTCTGTGTAAGTGCTCGGTGAAGAGCATCATTGATGTATATTTACAAGATGTTTTTGAAGCGCTGATTATTGTAGTCAATCACAGAAAAATACGATGAGCGCCTGAGTACAATGGGCAATCACAAGTGAACAACTTTTAACAACTCTAGTGCTTATGATGATTATAATGGTAATCTAATCATGGTAAAATTAAGTGTTTTCATTGAGTTGATCGGCTAGACTTGATCCATAAGAACGCCGGTTACTGGTGTAACCTTGGTTCTACGAATAGTGGAAGACCGCCAGAGATGGTCGAACATAGTGGAAGGAGTCGCGTCTCGCGAGCCATATCGAGAATCTCGCATTGATTTGTCACCTGTGACCCTGACCGATGACGTGTCAGCAGCTATATCCGCTCCTTTCACGTCACGGTCGTTCTCTGCAGTCATTCTCAGTCCGAGTGACCAGAGACTCAGGCGGTCTTCCACTATTCATAGAACCAAGGTTACACCAGTAACCGGCGTTCTATTTCACTGTTACAGACCGCCAGAGACGGTCGAACATAGTGGAAGACGAATACAACCAAGTCACGAGGGACGCTTACCTAGATACTGTCCGCTAACACAGCAGAACTGACCAAAGGAATAGGTGCCACATTAATCCTGTAGAATCTTGTGAACGTGCAAGGTGACGACCATGTAGCCGCTGCACATATATCAGAAAGGGGCACTCCCCGTAGTGCTGCCCAAGAAGTAGCCACCGATCGGGTTGAATGGCATTTAATAGATGCTGGAACTGTCTGACCAGCCGAATCATATGCCTGTATAATGGTATCCACCACCCAATGAGACAACCTTTGCTTCGACAAGGGTGAGCCCCTCTGACAGGCATCAAAACGGACAAACAGCTGATCAGTGGTGCGCCATGAAGCAGTCTTCAACACATACTGTCGCAATACTCTCACTGGACACACAGCTGTCTGGGAAGCCTCTTGATTAAATGCCGCAAGCTGAATGGGCTGGTTCACAAAGCGGTCAGACAACACTTTAGGTCGGAAAGCTGGATTCGGCCAGAGTGTAACCTGATTGTACTCGGGCCCCCATCTGAGACACTGTGGACTCACCGAGAGAGCATGAAGGTCACCTACTCTTCTGGTTGACGTTATAGCCAAGAGAAAAGCAGTCTTCATCGAAAGACTCTTAATATCAGCTTGTTCAAGTGGTTCATAAGGTGGTAAACGCAGGCTGTTAAGCACCATCTGAAGATCCCACTGGGTATACATTATCCGTACCGGTGGATTAAGACGTACTGCTCCCTTAAGGAAAGCCACCACCAACTTTTCCGCACCAATTGATTTCCCCCCAAGGGGTTCCGATGTGCTGACAAGGCTGCCACGAATACCCTTAGAGTCGCTGGGGACCGCCCAGTGTCCAATAAACGTTGTAAGAATTCCAACACTGAACTGATGGAACAAGTGACTGGGTTAACAGACCGATCTGTACACCATGAAACAAAGATCCTCCATTTACTGGCATAAGTGCGACGTGTTGATGGGGCTCTTGCATTCATGACAGTGTTCCTCACATCTGCGGAACACTGTGAGAGCTCCTGCTCAACCCCAGGGGCCATACACATAGACTCAACCTGCCCGGTGAGGGGTGCCAAAGCTCCCCGTTCATTTGTGACAGTAGGTCCCTCCGAACTGGCAATGGTTGTGGTGGACCGGTCGTAAGGGCCACCAGCAGACTGAACCATTGTCTCGCTGGCCAGCAGGGTGCCACTAGAATAAGCCTGTGTCGTCTCATCTGCACACGCCTCAGCACAGGCCAGAGAAGTGGAATTGGAGGGAAAGCATAGAGGAGGAGGTCTGGCCAGTCGTGGGCCAGGGCATCCTGGCCTAGTGATCCCTGCTCCTCCTGCTCCGCAAACCACAGCGGACAATGTGTTGTATTCCTGCTGGCAAAGAGGTCGACTGCTGCGGTCCTATAAAGTCCCCAAACTGACTGAACTACCGCCTTGTGCAGACACCAGTCCCCTGGCTTCGGACCCGATCGAGAGATTGAGTCTGCCACACTGTTGCAGTGACCGGGAATGTGTGCCGCTCTGATCGATAGGAAGTGCTGGTTTGCCCACAACAACAGCACTCGTGAAAGTCGAAGGCAAGGTAGAGACCTCGTGCCCCCTTGGTGATTGATTAAAAACACCACTGTGGTGTTGTCGGTCCGCACTAGGATGTGCCTCCCCGATAACTCCTGTCTGAAGTGTCTTAGGGTGAAAAGCACTGCCCATAGCTCTAGGATGTTGATGTGAGATGTCGCCTGCTGCAAGGTCAAACTCCCCTGCACGCCCTGGTGTTGCCACAGCCCTCCCTATCCGGAGAGAGAGGCATCTGTTGTTACTACTTCTCTGCGTGCTGGGGGTGGTCCCATTGGTACACCCCCTTGTAGAAATTGTTCCCGTCTCCAAAGCCTCAGGGAGACAGAGCAACTGGTTGTCACCACAACAAGGGTCTGTCGGTTGTGAACTGCTGACAACCGTCTGGCTATCAACCAATGCTGAAAAGGACGAAGGTGTAAAAGTCCTAAGTGAATGGCCGATGAGGCTGCCGTGAGAAGGCCCGCTAGCCGTAAGAAGTGAAGATAAGGTAGCTTGCGTCGAACCTGGAACCTCGCTATGGCTCCTTGTATAGCCTGCCTCCTGCGCGCTGTGAGGGTAGCCCTCATTATTCTGGAGTCCAGATGTAATCCCAGAAAACATATTGACTGGCATGGAGTAAGGCAGCTTTTCTCCAGGTTTACCCTCAGTCCTAAAGCAGTAACATGCTCCAGTAGGCGCTGTGTGTTGTTGGCTACCTGCTGAGGTGATCTGGCACAAAGCAGCCAATCGTCCAGGTAAGGGAGAATCAACATGCCCTCCCGTTGTAGAGGTTCTAGTGCCACTTGCATACACCGTGTGAATACACGGGGAGAGAGGGAGAGGCCAAATGGTAGGACTCGATATTGGTATGTCCTGCCCTGGAATGTGAACCGAAGAAACGTTCTGTGATGAGGTGCAATGGGGATGTGGAAATATGCATCCTTCAGATCCACAGAGGTAAACCACATGCCGGGTTCGACTGCTTGTAGGACATCCTTGACACGCAGCATGCGGAAAGGAAGGTGTTTGAGACTCCTGTTCAAGCGTCTGAGGTCCAAGATTGGCCTGAAGCTTCCATCCTTCTTGCGAACTAGGAAGTACTTTGAATGAAATCCCCCCGGATGGACCTGGGGGTTTACTAGCTCTACCGCACCTTTTTCCAGTAGCTTCCGGACCTCGAGAGATAGAGCAAGAGCCTGATGAGGGTCCCGAACCACTGTGGTCCGAATGTGTGTGCATAATTGGGGTCTGTGACGGAACTGAAGACAGTAGCCCCTGTCGAGTGTGTCGAGGAGCCACTTGTTGTTCGTAATCCCTCTCCAAAGTTGTAGTTAAGAGGTTGAAAAGTGTCCCATCACAGACCCTGGACCATCACCGACGATGAGGAGCGGTCTCCCTACCCCTGGGGGGGGGCGACGATAAGCAGCCACAGGGCGAGCAGGTGGTCTACGAGCACGGGATGCCTCCCTTCTCGAGTCATACCCAGGTCGAGTTGCCTGCTGTACAGGCCTGTAAGACTGTCCCTGCCTGCACTGGAATGGATTTGCATGACGAACAGGTATTTGATGTGAGGATGGTCCATAATTCACACTGCGCTCAAAGTGCTGGGACCGAGACTCCACTGCACGAACTCTGCGCTCAAGAGCTTCTTGAGCGGCTGGCCCAAAAATCTGCCCAGGTACCAGTGGTAGTTGACGAAGATTGCTACGGCAAGCCTCTGGAAGTTTAGACTGTGCTAGCCAAACCTGCCGCCTAGCCTGAGTAGTAAGCCCAAGAGCCTTTCTGCTAGAGAATGCGATTGAACCCAAGGCTTGTAAGGAAGCCTCAAGTAACTCAGATGTGGTATTATCTGGTGGGTTAGTACTCAAAGCAGAATGAAGTGCTAGCAGAAGATGAGCCATGGAATTCCCCACACGACTCAAGCCTGAGACAGTATTATAAATCCTGACCAACAGATCATCTGTGCGTCTACACTCTGGGTTGGGACAGCGAAGATTGTGTCTAAGAGCCTCATCTGGTGACACTACCAGTGAAGAAATGCATGGCTCCACTGGGGGCATGTTACCAAGGCCCTTTTCGTCTGCATCAGCCATTGCCGCTAGCGTACGAGCCACACGATCAGGTCTGGATAAGGGAGCTGACCGAAACGCCGAAGAAACCACATCTGTGAAGTCAGGACAACTCGGCATTAGGAAATCCTCCTGCTGGGAAACTGGGCGACGCAATAGGTTTGACTGGCCTGATAGGGGAGGAGGTGGATCCAAATTCCGCTTAGCGAGCGCCATCCCGAGTGTGTCCTGCAGAGAGAAAACCACTGAAGGCGGCGCATCCTGAAGGCCAGAACCGTCGTCGCTATGGGAACATTGGAACTGGGTATGTGAGGGTCTCGTCTCCTCCATTGGCGTATAATACTCCTGTTCCTCCCGGTCTAAGGAGTCAGAAGCCGCAATAGATAAAGTGTCTGGTTCTCTCCTGGACAACCTGGATGCCAGCTCACACCTGGGCAAGGGAGGAGCTAAAACACCCGCATCCCCCCCCCCTGTCCCCTCACTCACATTCTAACGAGTAGGGGGAACAGATAATAAGTCTCTAATACCCTGAACTGCGTTCGCAAGTTCAGCTACTTGCTAGGTCTTGACTCCGAGGAGGTTCGCATCCTCTTTGAAGGCCTTCCAGTCCCATTGGCCACACGCTTGCTACTCACATGTGACTCTGTCCCAGCTGATGGAGCAGAATTCTCAAACTCAGGGTCTAATTCAGCCAGTCGATGCTGTCTCATCTCCAAGGACATCAAACCACATTCAGGACATGGGTCTACTAGAGCCTCTCGGAGGTGATCAATGCCTAGGCAATAGGACATTGAATATGAGCATCCATGAGATCCATTGGACCGAAGCAGAGGGAACATGAAGCTGCCATCACTTCCAGCCCAGTTAGTTGAAAAAAAAACCCTGGTCAACCAATGGGGTTATCCACAATAAGGTTTATCAATGTATCACTCTGGTTAACCAATGAGCATAACATAAAGTAGCAGTTTCTGACAATATACAATACCACACGCAGTATAACAGAACCCTGGTTAACCACTGAGTTCACATGAGTACTCACCTCAACACTGCTAGTAGCGATCGGTTCCAAACAAACCCTGGACAACCAGTGGGTATATGGTCCGATGCACGTCCAATTATAATCCAAATATATCCAAATATATCCAAATATTTCTGCCGAGACACAGCTGTAGCGGGGAGCAGTTGCTCACCAAAAACGCTGTACACGCTCGAGCGAGATCTCTTCGCGAGAATGACAAAGAGAACGACCGTGACGTGAAAGGAGCGGATATAGCTGCTGACACGTCATCGGTCAGGGTCACAGGTGACAAATCAATGCGAGATTCTCGATATGGCTCGCGAGACCCGACTCCTTCCACTATGTTCGATCGTCTCTGGCAGTCTGTAACAGTGAAATAGAACCATCAATCCATAAATCTTCTAAAAATAAGAAATTCTTTAAGGGTTAGTCCACTCAAAAATGAAAATTCTCAACTATTTACTCACTGATTTAACTTCCCTTCACGGGTTCATGTTGCGTAGTTTTTGAGCCATTAACTTTGGAGGTCACATCACATTATATGAACACAGAGATGGATTCTTTTTCTAAAAATCTTTTGTTTGTGTTTATCTGAAGAAAGAAAGTCATATACATCTGGGACGGAATGAGGGTCAGTAAATGAGAGAATTAAATTTTTTGGGAGGATTGTCCCTTTAAGGAAATATTTGAATACTTCCTAGGAATTTGCACTTAGCAACATTCTTACAAGCTTTTATTAGGAATTTATTGTAAGAAACTTATTTCTTACGAAGATTTTCGTGAATCCGGTGGCTGAAGCTTGTCGTTCTGCATGGCCGTTCGGCAGTCATGTTGGTGTGCATTTTACACAACTGTTCACAGATTGCATGTGTCACTTGCAAGACCATTCACCTGCCTGATTGTAGTTATGAACCTGGGCTGGAAGTTCTTAAAAATTTTGTAAGAAGTACAATTATTTTCACACAAAAAATCGTAAGAACTTCTCAAATAAAGTAAAATAAAATGGCAAGCTGTGATGCTGCCTGATATGCTATGCTACACTTGAGGTTTTTTTTGTGCTAATAAAACAAATTCAAAACTTTATATTGATAAACCTTTGACCTTTTCAGCCATCTTCAATTAACATTTTCACTCAGTTTATCACAATGCATTCTGGGATTGCGTTATCTGTGAATAATACATGTGGTGCTGACTTTTGAGATTTTTGCCAAACCAAGGTTCCTCATAAGGGAGGGAGCAGAATATACTTGTCTACTGTTTGGAAAATACTAAGCATGTGTAAAATTCATATAATGCTGTTTAGAAAGCAAGATAGAGATGGGCACAGGGACACATGGGCAAACTGAAAAGCAGAATTAGGTGACTGATAAAGTGACGGAGGAATTGGCATGCAGTGTGTGTTTTTTTTAGGAGAGCGAGAAGGAATGAAGGATGGAATAGAGGACAGAGGAAAGGACAGACAGATGAAAAATAAACTTCCGTTACAAAGAAATAGAGTCTCTCTCTCTCTATCTTTCGGCTCAGATTTTTATTATACTCCTGAGGTCCCCAGCTAAATTGACCATAATACATGTACATAATACATATGATATCGCTTGTTTCTTCTTTTTTTTCACCTCTGTTTTGATCAGGAGGTTCAGTACTCTTTCAGAAGATGTATAATAGCGCCCTCACCATATAACAGTGAAAACACGCAAAGCCGTACATTTTTCGCAAATTATGAAAATATACTGCACCATTCAATTTTAAAAAAAAGAAATCCATACTTTTATTCAGCAAATATGCCAGTAAAGATATTTATAGTGTTACAAAAGATTTCTAGTTCCAATAAATGCTGTTCTCTTGAACTTTATGTTCATCAAAGAATCCTGAAAACAATGTATCGTGCGGTTTCCACAAAAATATAAAGCAGCACAACTGTTTTTTTTAACATTGATAATGATAAGAAATGTTTCTTGAGCATCAAATCAGCATATCAGAATCATGATTTCTGAAGGATCATGTGACACTGAAGACTGAAGTAATGCTGAAAATTCAGCTTTCCATCACAAAAATAAATTACATTTAAAATATATTAATATAGAAAACAGTTACTTTAAAATGTAATATTATTTCACAATATTACTGTTTTACTGTATTTCTGAAGTAAATGCAGTCTTAGTGAACATAAGAGAATTCAGTAACACTTTACAAAAAGGTTTCATATGTTAATATTACTACATTCATTGACATGGACTAATGAACAATACTTCTAAAGCATTTACCAATCTTGGTTAATGTTAATTTCTACATTTACTAATACATTATTCAAATCAAAAGTTGTATCTGTAAATATTATTTAAAATTAACATGAGCTAACATGAACTAACAATAAACAGTTTTTTTATTTTTAGTATTGCTAAATACTGTAATAAACAATTGTAAGGCCTGCCCTATCGGTCCAACGACAGTTTCCAATAAGCGGGTGAAGGTTTACTGCAGGTTACTGTCTTTTCAGCATGGCAGAGTAATTTAATTCCAATTAAACTTTTATCCGACTCCATTTTATCACGACCTCGAATTTAGGTTAGAATGCCAATTGGTAATTGGGTATATATAATAGTTTAGTGACACATTTAATTTATTCTATTTAACTCTTTTCTCTTGGTATCCTTGTTCATTCGGGTGCCAAAGTCGCACAGGGTCCTCACACCAGCCTTTAATTTTATGCAGGTCCACTATCACAAACTCGCCAGTCTGATCTATAACCAGAGGTTATGGCTAAAGCAATTTAACAATGCCGCCCATGCACGCTTGTTTGCTATTGTTAAAAGGTAACCATGTAGCCCCCTACAGTTGCCTATATAACAACTTAGTTAAAGTCCAATAAATAACCAGAGGTTATGGCTAGTACATTAAGATAATGCTGCTCCAACGCTTGCTATTACCTCAATAGTATTTTTATCTAGCCCCTTATTGTAATGTGACTGCATAACAACAAGTCAAGCAGTTAGTCAAGCAATGATTCCAATTGCATGAAAGACCCACCCTCCTTTGTAAGCAAGATATCTCTAATAAACTCTTAAAAACTTTATTACCTTTTGCTTCTGTGGAGACGAGACCATTGTACCAGTCACACTGTGACATTTCAAATGATACCAGCCATGTATAGTGTTGTATGATAATTATTCACATTAAACCATATAGATTTTTGGGTGAATTTTGGTGATCTCAGCATGAGAGAGAGAAAGAATGGGGAAAGAGGGGGTCAAGGGAAAGAGATGATTAGGGTGATACTGAGGTGTGACTTGCATCTAGGATGGGGGAGTTAGTTTCTCAAGAGAGCGTTCAAATGTTCATTTGTTCAAATGTTTTCTCAGAGAGTAGCCCTCTCTTCCAGTTCTTCCAATTCTTCCAGTTTTTCCAGTCTTACAAAATTTCTCATTGTCATTGCTAGTTCATGTCAGTTGCATTAACAGTAATGCATTAACCAATGTTAAATAATGGGATTTTATTGTAAAGTATTACCGATTTCCTTCAAAATTACAAACAAATATATATTTTTAACCCCAATCTTTTGACTAGTGTATATTTTTAAATAATTACTCTCTGCAAACAGCCTAGATTTATCAGCACTTTTCCCTTGTTACCTGATTTGGATAATTACATGTAAATTTCCGACAGCGGCAAAACAAAGCAAATAAACAGCTCTTTCAGCAGGCACAGTTTTGAGTGAATCCACCCCATAGAGTTAAACTCTCCGTGCACATAAACTGAGTAAGAGAGAAGCACTTCTGTGGATACACACACACTCCAGCCAAAGCCCAGAGAGCAGTGAAAGAAAGTGACAGTTAGAGCTCCACATGCAGCAGAGATAAAGAGCCACAGACACATGCAGGGGTTTTCAGGCTGCACAGAGCTGAATTGAATCAGAGTGTATCGGCCGAGTGATGTTTACAACAGCAAGCGTTCTCTACAGATGCTCTATTGATTAGCAAAACACATCAAAGAGCTTCCTTGCAAATGTTGGTTATTTTAACATAAGCACATGAAACTCTCTCGCTCATTAGCAGGCAGGACCAGCATTACTGTTTGCACAATTCGCTGTTCAGCCTAAATGAGAAAATTAATGAGCACAAGACTCACCGCTAGCTTCAAACACACACATGGACATATACGCACCTGGGCATACACACTCATACATGCTTTCTCCTTCCTTTATTTCATTTTATAGCCCACCGTGGGACTGTTAAATGAATAATTTTGACCTTCTCCTTTCTCTAACCTAAAGCAACCTAAATTTACATTCATCCAACAAGTAAAAAAGACATGAATGTTCTATGGAAAATGTGGTAACAGCATCTGAAGCACTTTTTATGCACATGTGAATGAAAAGATTTTGTTCATTTATTGGAAGTAGACTCCAAGGACTCCCAAATTCTCCGACGTGTTATATAAAACACCTTTTTAAGGAAGTTCATTATTCTTATTTGTTCTTATTCACTTTTTTTTTTAGATGTGATGAGCTCTAGATAACTTTGAGAGTGTAGACTGAGGCTCAGACTACTTTGATCATGAAAGTACACATGCCCACAAGGAAGAAAAGTAATAGTTAAATAAAGTCGTTATTTTTGTATGTTTTTGCGCATAAAAAGTATTCTCAATGCTTGATAAACTTAAGGTTGAGCAACTGTATAATCACTTGGACTATTTTAACAATGTCTTTACTAAGTTTCTGGGCCGGCAGATGCAATTACCAAGCAGCCTATGAAGGAGCGAGCCAGCTCTCAGATTTCATCAAAAATATCTTAATTTGTGTTCCGACGATGAACAAAAGTCTTACAGGGTTGAAACAACACGAGGGTGAGTAATTACTGACAGAATTTGCATTTTGGGGGGAACTAACCCTTTAAGGTAATGACTGAAAGCGGAGTGCATCACATTTTGAAAACACTCACAATCAGGAAACGTGCCATTTATCCACAGGTAGAAGTCCATTGTACACTCATTTTATCTAAAAAAATTATCACACAATAAAAAAAAATATATAGTCATTATATACATATACAGTACACATATATATGTGCTGTAATATAATTAAATATTTAGGATTCTAGAAATATTTTCTGTCAATGGCCAACACGGTCTCATGAGAAAACCTGGTGGTGATTTCATATGAATTCTTACAATACGCCGATAGTAAATATGTGAACAGTCAATGCGGTGTAAGGAGATTGCATGAAAATATACAACTGAGACAGTACAAATTCATATGAATTAGCCACCGATTTACCAAAAGTTAAATATTTACAAATTGCCATGAGAGTGTGTTGCAGTGTAGCCTGGTTCTACCAGACTCTCGTACATTTCATTTGTACAGAGAGTCTGGCCTCGCTCCATTGAGAAACGTTTACTTCCTTGTAGGCGGGTTCTCTGTTAAAGTTCAAAACTATTGGATCTGCCCAGCGTCACTCAGGATCTGCCATAGCCAATCGCTAACGTGTGGTCGTGACGTATGTCATGCGCCGAAACCGGCTGGAAACAACAAGTCCGAATTCCATATTCATAAATCTAAATATCTAAATGCTAAACCTCTCTTTCTTATATTTGTGAAAGAATTTTAAAAATACCTCTTTTCAATTAAGTTGTCTGAGAACAAAAAAAGCCTTAAAAACATTATCTGTTTGTAATTATTTTCCTTTTTTCAGTGTCATGTAATTCTCTTAACTTGTTCATGTTTATTTTATATTATCCCCCTACTGTTTTATTTTTGTTTTGTTTTTATTATTATTTTTTGTTTGTTTTTGTATTATGTTTTCTGTTATTACTTGTGTATTGTTTTAAGCAATAAAAAAAAACAAGTCCGAATGATCAGAGGATTATGTTTAGAATAAGATGTCTGTCAACGAGAGCTGCATGTTTTGTTCATCGAATTTAAGAGTTCAAGGAACAATTCTAAATTCTAAATGTATATTTGACACTAAGGACAGTGATGTTTTCAGTCAACTGTCGAAGCTGGGTGTAATCATTAACAATACGCCGCTGCGGTCGTTTCGGATCTGCCGCAAATGCTGTACAGTGATCATCGTGCACGCCGAGCTGCCCAGCACCAACTCCTAACCTTTCTGCCTCCCTCACTTGGTCCTCCATTAGTGCAACAAGAGGAGACGACAACAACTATCGGCTTTGCATCCTATCGTTCGCCTTAGCTAACTCATTCACCACTAGCGGAGTGAGCTGGAAAATTAAACTTTTCCCGAACCCTGTGGGGAGGAGGGCCACAACATCATGGCCACCAACAACACTTAGCAAACAATAATCTTGCTCTGGCTTTAACTTCTCGATATTCGGCAGTTTTGCAACAACGGACCGAATAGATTTTCTCACGTCTTTCTCCGCTGCCATTACTGAACTCCAACTCAAACTGACGCGCTACATCAACGTCATCGTTCTCAGCCACTCCCTCTGTTCGCTGATTGGACCGGTAAAAAAATTATTTCTGGAAACCAAAGTCTACAGCACAATCCCAGACGTAGTACTGAAGGAAAATAAAATTGAGCGGAAGTGCGTAGGAGGGCGGAGCCAGGCTAGTTGCAGTGACCATCAATAGAGAAATATGGGTTTTGCCCAACCCGATCTCACGGCAATTCGTACGAATTAGCCACCTTTTAATCACTCGTACAAATTCGTACGAATTGGTTGTGAGATAGCAATGGTTTTCCCCCCTGATATTGTAGAAAGAATCTACCAGCAGGGACAAACTGGACCAATCTAACCAGGAAAACGCTGACCTCTTTGATCCATGCTGTAGTGTAAACAAGAGTTTTCTTCAGACTCAGAGAGGACAGCCACAAAGCCCCGGAGAAATGAATTATAGATGGAGAAGACCGAGCAATCCAAGTGAATTTGTGTGGAAGTTTAGAGTTGTAAGGATTCAGAGCACTCTCCACATTACAGTAATTACTGCCTCATCTTCATGTAATCTCTCTCTGATGCTATCTATTTGGGGAGGGTTATAGGGGAAATTCCAGGTAAGATGGGGAGAGGGAGAGAATTGGAGGTAAAGAGAGGGGGGTATGTGTGTGTATGAAGGGTTTTACTGCTCAGTTTTACCCACAAGGCTCACATTGACAAACTTTTAGTCCCACGCACAGTGTATCTGTCAGTGTGGATCAAAAAAGGAAGATATTCTGCATTTGACAGTCTACACATGCCGTTTGGCAGTTGAATGCGATTATCTTGTGATAACATTTCTTGTGACCAACAGCTCTGAAAAGAGAGAATGAATGGAAGCTGCCACTTCCGTTTATGCTGCAGCGCCAGGAGGCAGTAAGTTAGGCAGGACAGCAAATATAAGTGAAGCGCTGAGATAAATCGAGTAAACAGAGTAGAGAGAGTGAGGGAGATAGTGCCTACTGTATTTCCAGAGGAACAGAGCAGGTCAAATGTCAAGAATAAAACCTGGTCGGAGGACCACAGATGGAGTATGTTAAGAGGAGCCCATAGAGCTGATCACCATGGTGATGTATTTTTGCTGACCTCTGCCAGAAGGCAGATGTGTGCTGCCAACTCAAAGCCATTAGACGGAGCACATGAAGGATGGAAAGACGAGCATGAATGACCTGCTGTATGTTCTCTGCTGTGTGTGAGATTGATTGTGTCAGGGCTCGAGAGTGTGAGTGTATGAGCTAAGTTTGACAAAAAAAAACCTTCATTGGGAGACATCCGAGGACATCTTCAAACGAAGAAAAAAATTAATACTGTACTTAAAATAAATTAAATCTATTTTTAAATGATTTAAATATTACGTTTAAACGCTTTTTTTTAAAACAATGAATTTTTTATCACTTTTTGTCAACAGTTGTTCTTACTAGACAAGGATTTTTGTGTTTTAAGAATTTCATCCAAGAATTTTAACTCACAAAGAGCCAATTAAATATTTAGAGCTGATTTTTTTTCCTTCAAATATATATAGATATAGATATTGATATATAACTGTATATTGCAAAGCCATGTCTGTTTAATTGGCCATAGGGGTGTTGTTGAATCTCCACTGCACACTCTATCGTTCAAAAGTTTAGGGTCTGTAAGGCTTATTAATTTTTTTGAAACTAGTCTCTTCTGCTCACTAAGACAGCATTTATTTGATAAAAAATAAAGTAAAAACAGAGTAAAACTGTGAAATATTATTATAATTTAAAATAACTTTTCTATTTTAATCTATTTTAAAATGTAATTTATTCCTGTTTTGGAAATTTTTAATTTTCAGGATCATTACTCCAGTCTAATACTCCAGTGTAATATGATATATAATATGATGATTTGCTAATTAAGAAACATTTTTTATTATTATCAATGTTGAAAACAGCTGTACTGCTTAATATTTTTGTGGAAACATGAAAGTGGAATGTGAAACTTTTTTCTTAGGATTCTCTGATTAAAAGAAAAGTTATAAAGAACAGCATTTATTTGAAATATAAATATTTTGCATTATAAATGACTTTTTGATCACTTTATTGCAGTCTTTCTGAATAAAAAAGAAATCTTCCTGACCCTTAACTTTTCAACGATAGTGTAGTCTGACAATAAAAATTTTTTTTTTAAGTATCTGTAGAAAAACGAAATACATTCAAACAAACTGCTCTGCCCCTGGTTTTTTATTTCATTAGTCAAAAGTCGAGGTGAACCCAAGAAAACACAGCTTACACAATCAAGATGGTTGAAAACAGGCGTTTACGGTATGTGGCTTTGTGATTGCCAAGGAAACATTAGGATCAGATGCGAGAACGGCAATGGCTTGTCAGTTCTTCAGGATGACTGAATGACAATTTCAAGCAATACAGAAATGTATTTTGAGGCAGCAGATCCATTAACCCAGCTGGGATTTGAATCGCTGGGGCTCTTAACACCCACCCACATGGAAACGATGCTGAAGACTGAAAATTGTAAGCTAGTGAGAAGTGAGTTAAAGGTCTAATATTGTCAAAACTGAAATTTCCTGGCTTTTTTCAACAGAGGTCTAGGGGCTATGAAACAAGTTTCAAAACAGTCAATCCACAGAGAAATGCACACCGCCTGCATAAAGTAGCTGTGCCTTTTCACGAGCCGTTGTGACTTCCGTATAAATGTGATGTCAGAACTATTCAGTCACTGCCTTCAGTCACAACCCCAAGCACTGCCCACCGTCAGGAAACTACATCATTGCACAGGCTTCCGAACAACATTAATATAAGAGAACAGTGGCTAATGTTTATTTATTCAGAAACGCCACAGCAATTTAGTTCGACCATAACCGTCTGTTCTGCATATTTCACAAGTGACTGCTTCGTCAATCAGGCACAGTTCAATGCCGGTTTTTCAAAGAAGCTACTCATCAAAGATGCTGCAGTCCCAGTTCATAGTTTTACAAGTTTACCTTGGCCGTTAATTGCAGCATATGATCTCGTGTTCTGTGGGCATATTTGCACATTTACCACAAGTACACCTTTTACTGAAAAAGTAACATTGTAAAAAAAAAATGTAGCACGTCAACTTAAGTAGGAAAGCAATATTTACATAGCTTACTGCATTCGGTGTCTGTCTGCTAAGGTTACATTATAAAGCAGTTAAGTGTTTCAAAATCAGTGTATAACTTGCTATTAACGTACATATTTTGGAGATTTAAATCAAATTTGACAAAAAAAAAAGTCTGAGTTTGTTTACAGACAGTTTAAATCAGCGTTAACGTGAAATATGCGTGCAGCATTGATGTAATGGTAATTATAATACTCTAACAATAATGCCGAAAGTATACGGAGGTAGTTGCTTGTCTCCTGTCGTCGCCGATTCGGGGTCTGAGTCCGGCTCGAACATATAAGGCCGGATAGCATTTCCCTCAGCAATGTCCATCATTACAGGTGTTTTATTTACCTTACTTATGAGCATCACCAAGCCACACCAGGCTACAGCATACATGACCCTTGTTACCTGTGGTTGGCCTGGCCGTGCGTCACTCAGAAAACAATCAGAAGAGAGGCTCATGAAAATTAATTAGAAAGGCCAAAATAGACCTGTTCTTAGCAGAGCTCCTGAGAAAGGAGCTGTAAAATATATATTGAGATGGGTTTTGGTACTTATACCGCAAATATATATTCTTAAGGACATTAAAACCAAAAATAAAACTTCAGAAAGGTGTACAATATGGGACCTTTAAGAGTGTTTCTAATGGACTCTTAGTAAAAGTATATACTTTTAAGTATAAAAAACGCACATTTCCTCTGCATAGTTGCTGAAAAATGGGTAGCAGAGCAAGTAATTACATATCTCAATAATAGTGCGTTTTCTCTTCACCCTGTGCAATTTGGTTTTAGAAAAAAACTCTCTACAGAAACTGCAAACTGTTTTATGCTGGAAAATATCAAATCTAAGATGGACAAATGAGGTGTAGTTGATGCTGTGTTCTTGGATTTTAAGAAAGCTTTTGAAACTGTAGACATTCTACTCTATAGGTTATTTAATTAAAAAATTTCGACTGAGGACATTATGTGGTTCAATTCTTATCTAAAAAATAGAAAACAGTGTGTAAGAGTTATAAATGCAACATCAGAATATCAATATTATAATTGGAGTTCCACAAGGTTCTATTTTGGGTCCATTGTTGTTTAGTATGTATGTAAATGATTTACCAAATGTTTGTCTTCCAGATGTTATTTGTCAAATGTATGCTGATGATGTTGTCCTGTACATGCAAAAAGTCAAAAACAGGCAGCACAAAAATTGACTGATACCATGGATTTGGTTTCACAATGGCTCATTAAATCATGTTTACATCTTAATATAAAAAAACTGTTTGTACTGTATGTTTTTTACTAAAAGGCCAGATCATGACACAAAAGCAGAAGTATTCATCCAGCGACAGAAACTTGAGGTAGTACATGAATTTAAATATTTTGGAATAATAATAGATTCTCAGCTTTCTTTTAAAAAACATGTGAAGAAAGTGATAAACACAGTAAAATTTAATTTAGCAAATTTTAGATTTATTAGAAATAGCTTGACTACAGAAGCAGCAGTCTTATTTATACACTTACTTACTGCATGACTACCTGGACAAAAGCATGCAAATCATTTCTTAAACCGGTTGAAATCATACCAAAAAGCCAAATAGTTTTCATCATTGTAAGTGTAGTAGTATTGAAGTAGTTATAGTATTCCCTTTTAAGTTGGGATCATTTGATTCAATATGCTGATTTGGTACTTGTTTTTAAGATTATAAATGGCCTTGCTCCCCCTGTTTTTAAGGATTATATTTATCAGATAACAGGACGGTATACACGAGCTGGTATTAGGGGTGATTGTAAAGTACCACTAAGAAGAACTACCTTTGGTCAGCTATCTTTGGCTTTTAGAGGAACACATGATTGGAATAGACTTCCAACGGAGTTGAAAGAATTAAAACAAATAACAGGTCATTGTTTCTCAAAAAAGCTGAAAATATGGCTAATGTTGAAACAAAATTGTGAACATTTATAGATATTCTGGTATTGTAGGTTTTTTTAATTTTATTTTTTATTAGTTTTGTGTTGTTTGTGCATGTCCTTAAAGGAGAACTCCGGCGCAAAATGAACCTTTGGTCTAATTACACATTGTTACCTAGTCAACCGTTATCTGAGATTTGTTTTCATGATTATCGAATGTAAATAGTTTTATCTCTAAAAACAGTTTAGCCTATAAAGCTAGTATAACGCTAGTATATTGGGCATAGATCAATGACAAATAAAAATCGCTTGTTAATACCACTAACAAGGCTCAAAATAGCCCCACACGAACACGGTAGCATAATGAGGGTCCTTACCTTCAAACCGAAGCATTGAGAACTTTGTCAGTGTCCAGACAGTTTAATAAGAAGATATTTTAAACATACAGTCAACTTCGCGTATACGATCTACGAACGCCGATCCAAGCCTGCTGTTCGCGCTCACCTTATCACAACTTATAGCTCGTTCACATCTCACCAGCGCACTTGGATCGGCGTTCGTAGATCGACTGGTAAAGGCTGTATTTCAAAGATGGCTTCTGCCTGTATACGCGAAGTTGACTGTATGTTTAAAATATCTTCTTATTAAACTGTCTGGACACTGACAAAGTTCTCAATGCTTCGGTTTGAAGGTAAGGACCCTCATTATGCTACCGTGTTAGTGTGGGGCTATTTTGAGCCTTGTTAGTGGTATTAACAAGCGATTTTTATTTGTCATTGATCTATGCCCAATATACTAGCGTTATACTAGCTTTATAGGCTAAACTGTTTTTAGAGATAAAACTATTTACATTCGATAATCATGAAAACAAATCTCAGATAACGGTTGACTAGGTAACAATGTGTAATTAGACCAAAGGTTCATTTTGCGCCGGAGTTCTCCTTTAACATCAACCTGCAAAAGGGACAACAGATGAAAATTAGCCAGTGTCTGGCCATTTTACATATTGTTATGTACTATTAATGTGTGCTGCCCCTGATAAAATAAATAAAATAAATAATTAAAAAAGGCCTTCCACTGAATTGTTCAGGGAATGCGGATGATCAATATACTCGGCAGGAAATGTTTATTAGGAGAAAAAAGCTTGAAGGGAAATCTAGGGTGATGTGCCCTATCCATTCAAATCAAACTTCTACTCCAAAAACCAACTGTACACTAAAGTCCTAAACAAATTACATTTCTCCCAGCTTCAGACTTCAATAGCAGTCCTTTAGAGTAATCTGTCCAATTGATCAATCCATCAGCCAGAGATTTCACCTCTCACTGGCCTATATGCGGAGCTCCCTGTTGCTGTCACTGAAGTGTGAAAGCTCTTGGGGTCATCGGCAATAAAGTCCTCATCAGTCTCAGTCTCCCAAAGGACCTTCTGAATTTAAAACAGTCAAATTAAATTCAGCCAATCAGAGTCACTCTCTGTGTTGTCAGGGGCGGATCCCTAATGACTCTACTGGTGGTTTTCATTTAATTTTCATATTTCTTACAAAGCAGCCTAGAAAACAAGTGCACTCACACACCCACAGAGCTCTGCGCCAGCTGCTCAGCCTGAGTTTGAGAGAATGACATTTATCAAACTATCAGCAGAACTGTCTGGATTGAGTGTGCATATTGATCTGTGTTTCACTGTCTCTCTTCTTTCCTGCTCGCACCCCATCCCTCATTGTATTGTCAATTTGTCCTCACAGTAATTTCAGCAGTGAACAAATGTGCTGAATATAATTCACTCCTGCTTATCCACATCTGCCCCTCATTGCATTAAGTGCACTGTAAAAAGTGAAAATGTGCAATGGTACATTAAGGAGCTGTTCCTATACCTGACATGACTTTTAAAAATGACTTTTGTTGGTGTTAAATGCTATTTCTGAATTGAATAAACTAGTTAATGTTCTCTAATGTAATATAGAGACAGTATAGATTTATTTAATGTTTTTGAAAGAAGTCTCTTCTGCTCACCAAGGCTGCATTTCTTTGATAAAAAATATATATATTTTTGCAATTTAAAAGAGCTGTTTTCCATTTTACCATATTTAAAAATGTAATTTATTCTTGTGATGTCAAAGCTGAATTTTCAGCATCATTACTCCAGTCTTCAGTGTCACGTGATCCTTCAGAAATCATACTAATATGCTGATTTAGCCTAGAAAGTGCAGAATAAAAGTGCATGTAAAGTGAAGACAAAGAGCTGATACTGTGTGGATACTATGTGGTCACAGAACCTCTCATTTCCTCTGTCACTGATCCAGACCGATCATGATATCTTTAGTGTCTACGTCTATATCCCATGATCGGTTACACTTTATTTTAAGGCGTCCTTGTTACAGTGTAATTATATATTTAAGTACTGAGTAATATTAAGCAACTACATGCACTTACTATAGGGTTAGGGTAGGATAAGGATTTGGTTGAGGGTTAGTTGCATGTAATTATGCAGAATTTATTGTTATTACTATGGTAAGTACATGTATGTAACAGGGATACTGTAAAATAAAGTGTTACCCCATGATCCTCTGCTCCATTAGCAGTGCAGATCACCAATTGAGTGAAGATCAAGACTGTTTGGGATGTGACTGCCAGACTCAGAGCTCTTATAATTAAAAGGAAATGACTAACAATTAGGAGACACAATTTGCTATGTCTCAGGAGATGCAATTATATCTGACACTATACGGTGTAGTAGAAGATATGAGATCATGAGATTCATTTGGGGGGGGGGAGCACATTCTTCCACCATTTACTGACCCTCATGTTGGATCAAACCCCACAAATGTCATATTCCATGGAACACAAAAGGTGAATTTTTAACAACATATTGGCCACTCAGCAAAACAAACAAGGACACTACAAAAACTGCAGCATAAAAACATCATAAAAGTAATCTAGATGATTTGTACACTGTATTTCAAGTCTTCTGACACGGTAATTCACTGACTCCACTGTAACTCTTAGTTTTGCATTTATAAGCATCATTTAGAGAAGTACTGATTTCTGATTTTATCAACACTAATAATAATAAATGTTCCTTAGGCATCTAATCATCATATTAGAATGATTTCTGAATGATCATGTGACACTGAAGACTGGAGTAATGATGCTGAAATAAATTTGTTTTAAATCAAAATAATATTTTTTAAAACATTACTGTTTTATTGCATGTTTGCAGCCTTGGTGTAAGCACGAGATCTCTTTGTAAAAACTTACCAACCCCAAACTTTTGAATGGCTTTGTCCATTTTGAACTGAAGAACATTTTCCAGAATTTCTCCTTTCATGTTGTAAGAAATAAAGAAAGTCATACACGTTGTGAGTAAATTATGACAGATGACAAAATGATACATTTTTGGATTAAGTAATCCATCAGGGCTGAGGATGTGAAATGACATTATTCTCTGTCTCTACTCTGTGTATTTAAATAGACCCTGACAAGATAGACCTGAAACATCCTGAAATGACAAAATGATCTAATCCTACCTGCACACATACACCCTATTCAGAGTCAAACAGATATACACACATATACACACTCCTGCATATCTGGAAGAATGGAATATTATCCTGTAGAAATGATTAATTCAACATCATTCACCAGATGGATGGAAGACAGCAAAGCTGAGACCTTCACCAGCTCTCTCTCTCTCTAAGTATTGCACATGAATGCTAAATAAGAGCAGACAGCAAACATGGTTTGACATTTACCCTTCCTCTGAATTTCAATCATTACTGTTGACATGAGCTCCAGCAGGTCTGTGCCAACAAAACCAGCTCCCTGGAGATGTTTCCCAGATTACTCCAGAGAGAATGCTATGTTCAGCTAACTCACATTTGTTGGAAACACAAGCAGTAATTTTGCGCAAAAATAACATTTCAAAAAAACATTCCAAAAACAAACACACTAACAAGAATAACAAACAAAGTTTTTACTCCAGTGGATGTTTATTTTTATAGACAAGGTAAGGAACATTTACATAAAATGCAAAAGAGTCAATTGAACACACGTCAATAGTAGTACCATGTTGTCACACAATATGGGGTAAATCATTGCAATGAGAACCTGCCATTAAACAGCTAGTTATAGATACGTTTTGTTTAAAATCTATCTTCATTATATTAGTCTATTTGAAATCTTTTTCTAAACAAGGAACATTATAATACTGGAATTTTTTATATATAGATTATTGAGAGACCAAATCCGAAACAGAGCCAAAGTCCAATTCGCCTTTGGCTAAGCCACACCCTAAAATGTAGATTGACCAATCACAGCGCAGCCAAGAACGAGCTCCCACAGAGGTCCGACACTTTTTCACAGCGCTCCATTGACTTTAACACAGGCATCTCATATTTTTGGTCTCGGCAGGCTATTACCGTCGTAGTTTTATCAAAAAATATGATTAAGCGTTGTGCCTGGGGCATTTGTAACACAGATACGCGTTTCCCAGAGAGGTTGGAGGGGGGTGTCCGTTTTTTTTCCTTCCCAAAACCGAAGTCAAATCCTGACAAGTGTCGTCTTTGGATTAAACTGTGTGGACGTCCTCACAGTCAGCTACGTTAAACCCCTCAACAAGCTCACTTGTGTGCTCTAAAGTAAATGTTGCTTTTAACCTTAATGTGAAGTTATACTAATTAGACAGTGTTATGCTGTTAGGTTATGATTTCGGTTCTCTAACGTTAACGTTACCCTAATTAATGAAGAATGGTGCTAGCAAGCAAGCTTAGCGATAAGTTATCACGTAACGTTAACGTAAGTCAGGATTGTATGTTTTGAGTAGCGGCTGGATGTTAGCTAACTTTGTTATTCAAGATACAAACACCTAACGTTAATGTTACAGACACGCTGTGGTAGTTTTGAAGGTGACTAACGTTACCGCCACCGTGTTGCCACAGTCCAACATTATTGTTTAAATTTCTTTAAAAAATGACCAAATTTGAAAGGTGAGACTTTGTTTAATATGTTTAATATGAAAAGTAACCTGGTCTGTCAGCCTGTTGTCAGTCTCCTCTCTGCTCCGCGATGTATTTTTCACTGCTTGAGAACATGGTGTGTGCGTGAGAGCGGCGTAGTAGCTTGACGGACATAGCGACAGTAACTAAGGGGGGCGGGGCTTAGCCAAAGGTGAATTAAACACATTTGAGTTGTGTTTTCTCCAGCAGTGTTGTATGTTAGGTCCAAAAATTTTCTTCAAACCGTAATTTTTGTGAATTCTTACTCTGAAATAAAATTCCAGTAGTATAATTTTCCATGTTTAGAAAAGATTTTAAATAGACTAATATAATGAAGGTAGATTTTAAACAAATAGTATAATACCTGTAATTCTACAACTGACTAATGGCATAAAACTGTCTTGTTGCTCTGGTGGTTGCAATATTGCTGTTTTTACTGTATTTTTTATTGAAATAAATGCAGCCTTGGTGAGCATACGAGACTTCAAAAACATTACAAAAATCTTACCAACCCCAAACGTTTGAACTCTATCCTTTGTTACAACTTTTCCATGTGACAACTAGCACCAGTCTCCACCACATATACAAGTCAATAGTACAGATGACAAGTATCAAAACAACGTTTAAAGTCTCAGATGGTCAGATTGTAAACACTGGGGAAGTTACATATAAACCAACCAAAACAAAACGACTTCAGACAATGAAAACCAACTGTTCGTTACACAGTTTCCTCTGTGTCATTCTGAATGATCTCGGAGTATGTGTTTTGTGCTCACACATGGATACTAATTTCCATCAAAGCAACTGTCTGTGGTTACACTTCACTAAATATATAGCCTGTCTGTATCTGACCTTACCTATGTCATCTGAAGTCACCTGTTCGCTCTCTATCGCGTTTCTCCTCTTGTTATCTGCTTGTCTATTCTAACAACTTAATCACATCCTTCTCCATCCATAATTCATGACACTTATTAGACTTTGTCTTTGGTCTGTTATATCAAGCAAACACAAACAATCCAGCTCATTTACCAACATCAAAATATTTTTGCATCAGTTCCCTCACAGAGAAGATGAATGATATAGGGAATCTTTGCCTGCCCTGCGTAGAAATAAAAATAATGAGTCACTTATACATACAATATTGTGAAAAGGGGGAAGGGTATCCATTTGAAAACTGAAATATTGTGAAATAGCATTACAATTTAAAGGAACTGTTTTCTATTTAAAATGTAATTTATTCCTGTGATGTCAAAGCTGTATTTTCAGCATCATTACTCCAGGCTCCAGTGTCACATGATCCTTCAGAAATCATTCTAATATGATGATTTGATACTCAAGAAACATTATTATCAATGTTAAAATCAGTTGTACTGCTTAGTACTTTTGTGGAAACCGTGATACATTTATTTTCAGGATTCGGTTATGATTAAAAAGTCAAAAGAACATTTTGAAATAAAAATATTTTGTAACATTATAAATGTATTTACTGTCACTTTTGATCTATTTACTTTCAGCATAAAATAATTCATTAATTAAAAACAAAAACAAAAATACCCAAACCAATTCAACGGTGTAAATTATAGCCAGATGGATTTTTTATTTTATTTTTTACATTACATGGATTTATTGTTTCATTACAGGCATTTTTATTTATTATAAAATGGTATGCTGAACAGATACTGTAATATCTGGTGTTGTAGCTTTCAACAAACAACCATAATAACATCCCATCCTTGCAAGTATGGAGAGCTTTTTTGAGTGTAGCGAGATTCAGTTTTGTTGCATCGCGTTGTGCCGTTTACTCAAAGTATAGAGACATGGTGGGAGTTCAAACCAGGTTCATCCACAGTGACCCATGCAGTCCCAGAGATCCCTGAACCCATTGAAGTGAAGCTGAATTGGTCAAACACAGAAACGTCCGCCCCGCCAGCAGAGCCACTTAGACGGATCATACCGTGTCAGAGCGGCTCCCCTTCCTCTGAGAGAGGGCTGGAAAAAGACTTGTGTTCTTAATCATCCCTGCTTTACCCCGCCAAAACACAACTATATTCACCCTGATAGTTTATGAAGGAGAAGAGCATAAAGCTGAGAAACTGAGCAGATCTGGTCAGTCGTATTTCACATGAGCGAAATGTTAAACGTCAACAACAATCTACAAACAGCCCAAGTTAGTTAGAGCAACTTTCCTCTACTTTTATGGTCTTATCATGTCACAAACAGCCAGATATTTAAAATGAGGAAAAATTAATGAAAAACGATTAATCACATTCTATTTTAAGCCCATGAGGTCATTAAAGCCTTAAAGCAATTTACATTGGTTCTGATGGCACATTTTATGAACCTATTTAACTGACTGTATAAAAAAGCTTTTCACACAGCCATATTTTCAGCAGAAAGACCTTGAACCGCAGGCTGCAAACAGCAGGTGCCGTCCATTTGTTTTCTAGTTCTCATCTGAAATTTTGCACAAAAAAATTTGCTTTGCTGAAGGAGCCTGTTAGTTGCAATAATAAAAGCACAGTAGAGGGAGAATCCATCTTTCCCTGAGGTTTAGAGACAGGTTTTTGATCCTTTAAGAGTTTGACTTTGTTTTCTTGGTCTTGATTTGTGTTGTCCTCTTTTCTCCAGCGCCTTAATTCTTTTATATTTTCACTACATGTCACAATGTATTGATCCAAAAACACCCCTTTAATCATAGCCTTAAGGTTCTCTTCCTATGATGCTGTACAATCTGTGTGTGTGTGTATGTATTTAAGGCAAATAAAGATTTATATCCCAAATCTTAAGCATTTTTTTAAGCAAAAAATAGTTCTGGTCTCCATAGGAACCCATTGTTAAAATGGGTTAAAATAGCGAATGAATTCATTAAACAGAAACTTTTTGAACATTAGCCACAACAACAGCAATAAACTGAAGAATTTCCTGGAAAGTATGTGTTTTGAGCACCAACAAAACAAAGTTTTACACATTAAGAAATATGGTGTGTTTTTGTAAAGAATCATCTGAAAGGTGCATTCAAATGAGATGAAGACTGATCTCATAATAGTTTTCTATAAAAAAGTGTTTTAATTATTTATGATGCGGGCACTCTTTAATGTACAGTAATTCACCATGAAATGGCGTTACCGGAGGTGTTTCACTAAACATTGGAGAGAACCCTCAAGCTCTGTATATTCGCTAAGTGTAGTGTAGATTTGTGATGCTAATAAATTAAATTTCAGACACTTTCGTGCTTTACCAACGGAGAGAACGGGAGAATCAGTACCTGTACGGCCAAATAACAAAAAAAAATCTCTGAAGACAGAAGAAAGAAAGACTCACAAAGGCAAATACAGGTGTAAACATTGGTAAGGCATGCACACGGTAGAAAGATTTGAAGGTGGAGAAAATCCTGAGTAGTGACGCCCAAGTTGCTTAATTTTTGTTGGATGGGTAAGAGAATGAATTGTGTAAACTGCTCTCTAAAACCCTGTAATAGTGTAATTTACATAAATCGCAGAGACGGTCATGACGATCCACTTCAGATGGCAGTGCTGCGTCTAACGCCATTGTGGTATTGGTACTTAAAGTACAAAAAGAATATCTAAAAAATCTACTAAATCCACTTTTAAATGGGTGCTTATATGTAAATATATAGCAGCATTAGTATTTTCCATCAAAAAAGTCTATTTGAAATATTTAGCAGCATTATTTACGTAGTATTTATATTCATCAAAAAAGTCCAATATATTTCTCAGCCAGCACATAAAATATCATTAAATGGACAACCAGGCGCAACAAAGGAGAAAAAGGAAGTTCCCCAATTACATTTACATAAAAACCAGTGGACTATAACCTATAAACTGGCTGTAGATAGCATATTTGTGCTTGTGTGATTGTGTGTATATATGGTTATGAGTCTAAAAATGTCAACAGAAGCTTTTGTAATGGTTTTGTAGCTGCAAAATAATGTTTGCCGAAAAAAAAATAGAAAACACAAAAAAGAGGTACATAGAGAAAAAAAATAATCACAAATACACCACACACATCAGAGGAGCACAATCTCAGCCAGACCAAGGTTATTATTTGATGGTGAGATATTGGGAGGAAAGTTGTTTGAAATTGTCTAGCTGAGTTCCCAAAAGGCTCAGAGAGCCATCATCTTCAAGTGCTGCTTCAAGCACACACACACACACAGGCTCTTTACATAAGGACATGGGACAGCCTCATTTTCAGAGAAAATTAATTCAATTTCATTATAAAATTGTTCAGTTCACCTCCCTTATCCTCAGCCAGCCTCTCTTTTAAAGGTTACTGATACAGAGAGACAGGGTTTCAGTAATAATGCACAAGGGTTAAGGCCTGTCATCATTAATAGGGAATAAAGGACAACACTGTCTGATTTACACTGCCTTCAAGCAGGCTTTACCCCTGCTAACCAATGAGACCTGCACACACATACAAGCACTTATTATACAAAAGGGATATATGTGCTTTGGTACAGCATCCTTAGTATGCCTTCTTGCCTCTTTTCCGTCACTTTGATCTTGTTTCATTCAAGAAAGTCTTTCAAAATTGTCGGTAAATCTGAGAATGGAACGTTTGTCTAGTATTCTGTCTAAAATATTGCGGTAATAATAAGGTTTATTTGCTCACAACAGCATTGACCTGAGAAGGTTTTTGCTTTTACGTAACGACTAAAATTTGCAGAATTTCAGTTGGATGTTTTCTCATTTGCATGCGCTGCTGTTCACTCAAATTTACTTTAAAAGCCTGAAGTGCAATTTCCTGGATCCACATCCATAAAATGTTGAATGGCAGCCAGTGAAGTTACATATCCCAGAGGAAAAAAAGGTACTGCAATAATTTGAATATTCAGACAATGAGAAATAGATCAACTATGAACATTCATGTGCTGCAAACTGTTCATTCACTTGCATCTCATTTAACGGTTTCAGAATTGGTGTCACAGGAACAGATAATGGAATATGCTTGCAGAAAACATTTCCAATTAGAAACTTTATTTGAAGCACAGATTTACCAAACACTAAAAACTAAAAAAATGACACTGACGCAAACAGAGCTGTAATATCGTCAATAACAGCAGTTCCTTACATTGCAGTAGACTGCCCTTCAGAGTCTTTCTTTTTAACAACTTACATTTTCATTTCAGACTTTCTTTGATTGTAAATGGTCAGGACGTTGAAGGCCAAATTAGTCTACCCTGTCTATGCATTTGCATTTCATCAAAAATAATATATTGACTGTGAGCAATGAGATAGCCAGGTGCAAAGTTGTTCTTTTATACATAAAGCATATTTCAAATTGCACTACATGTATCATGTACCAGATGTTAATGATCTACTCTCTGATAGATCATAAAAGTACTAGTACTGCTAGCTTTATTGGTTGAGCTAAGGTACAGTAACTTTTAATATTAGTCCAATGCTAATTAACTTCAGTTAATCCTCTATAAACGTACAACAGTAAATTCAGTTCATTCATCTTCATGCATTTTATTGTCTCTTTTCTTATAAGCTAATAGGTACTGTATATAGTTTGTTCATTTTAAGTGCATTAGGTGGTGCAATAGTTGCAATTTGAAAGGAAAAAAATAACACATTCAAAACAACGTGATATTTAACTGTATGTCTAAGTATATACTTTTATTAAAGTGGTAGTTCACCCATAAATTAGATTCTGTCATCTTTAGCCTCATGTCATTCCAAACACTTAACACTATTGTTCATCCTCGAACATATTTTTAATATTCTTTCGTCATTTCGTCTGATAATTTTGATCAATGTGAATAAACACCTAAATTAAATCTGTCTTCAGAAGACCTGGATTAAACGGTTTGATTCATATGGATTACTTATGTCTTTATGAACTGTTTGAAAGTTGAACATTTTGGTTACCCGTGGACTTTCAATTGATGAAGAAAAATGATAAACGAGTATTAAAAATATCTCCATTTGTGTTCTGTAGAGGAATGACATGAGGGTGAGTAAATGAAAACATGCAAATGAACTTGCATTTTTGGGTGAACTATCCATTTTAACTTCCTATTAAAGCTGCAGTCCGTAGCTTTTTTTGGCTTAAAAATGATCCAAAATACATATTTGAGAAAATACATAACCAGCCAGTGTTCAAAACTATCTGCTTGCCTTAGCTCGATTCAAAGCGGTAAGCTTGTAATAATGTTTTTAATTCCAGTGGTGCTGGTGGATTTCCGCGGGAGATTCGAGCATGTCTTTGCGTCATTACGTCACATCTGTACACATAAAGAAGGAGTCTCGGCTAGTAGGCTATATTGCGAGTGAGGATGCTGGAGGTGGAGATTTATAGCCTTTTCACAGAGCACTTGATATAATTAAACTTATCAATTTAATGGCGGATCCAGAAAGGTACAAACTAGGGGTCGACCGATTATCGGCACCGATATTAAGCATTTTTATGGTTATCGGTATCGGCCATTTTCAAAACCGATTTGCAGATAAAATTATTTTATTTTGAAATGCGCTATATTTGGCTCTAACGCAGCCACATCTGTCTGAACTCACCACTCAGTAGACTAGACTAATGTCCCCGCACATCTGATTTGTTGGGAGTCACGAGTCCGGCGAATCAACGCGGAAAGCTGAAGGCACTGAAAGTTTTGCACTCTCACACCGAAAGCACTTGCTGACTGGAGCTGCTTCACTGATCATCAGTTGTCTCTCAAAGTTAAGGCAGCAGCAGACTTTCCTGAAGAAGCAATACATTACTACACTGAAGTTGCAAATACCTCAATATAATAGAGCCCTGTGATTTTCGCGATGCAGAAAACAGACGAAATCCAGTGATAAAAACGGAATTTACTGTATAAAGCGGAATATCATGGAAATTATTACTTCGCTACATTTGAAATCATATCCGTTACTGAGTAAAAAATAATAATACAAGGGAGAAAAAAAAAAATCACACTCCGGAAACTACTGCATTGGTGAAAGCTGAAAGCGCCCTTGAATTCTTATGAAGCAAATTATGGCCAGTATGAAAATACTTTGTAAAAAAAAAAACGTGGTTGTCCTCGAGGATAAATATCCAATTTGCAAAAAAATGTGGACGCAAAGTGGCTGCAAAAGGAGGATACATAGGACACACCATCCCTCCTGCATATTAAGGTATGTCCCGATTATAACTTAAGGCCGAATAACTGACAGCCTCACAGTCTCCTCAAACATTGTGTTTATCCGCCCTGTGCTGTGTCGAGGGTGTCGAAGTACAACTCACGTAAAGTTGATATTTCTGCAAATAACTGCAATTGCAGATTTCGAACAGAGATGGCGACAAAGAGGAAAAACTGCGGACTGCAGCTTTAACCAGTCAAAGCCCTGTAATTTCAGAGTTATGGTTTGATCTATGATGTAACACCGCATACAGACAAAGAATATGTGAAATCCACAGAGTGAGAAGAGTTTTCGTTTCCTCTCTATCCACACACACAGCAAATGTAAGCTTGAGTAAATAATCACTTTTAAATAGTGATAGAAAAAGTACAGTGTAATGTTTGAGACAGATTGATTGAGTTTGGCTAGGTCATTCCCTCTGAGGGAAATACACATCATTGTGTTCCTATGACTTCATAAACGTGTGACACTAGTCCTCTGGTATAATAAACAGACCCACACAGAATCTGCTGAATTTGAACAGCCGTCATTCACATCCCATCCCTGGTGTGTTCATTATTAAATATTTGCATTATTTAACTATGCTTTCAGTTAGTACTCTCGAGTCCATTTAATGCTTTCAGAGAATTCTGACAAAAAAAACAGTGTACGGAAATGCCAAATTCCACAAGACTATGTGGGCCTGATAATAACATATACACTAAAGAAAGGAAATAAAGCTAAAAGTAGGCAAGTAATGCACCTCAATGCCACTCTTCTATTGTAATATACTTAGATTTTTTTTTATGTCAAACAAACAAGCACCACAGGTGGATGAATAATTGAAGTTTTATGGTTCACTCCCAGTTCCCTTTCCCAGCCAGCATGCACATGGGCATGAATAATGAAAATGGTTGTGTTGTTTGATTGTAAACCAGACTTAAAAAAAACCTTTTGAGATACAAAAAAATTATAATGATATGCAGATTATTAAGCAATTCATGGCAACATTTGACTTGACATTTTAATACCATTCAGAACGTTCACACTACTATTCAACATGGATTGAACTGAAAAAAAGCTATGCAAACTGTTGCCTTCATTTTTTTTATTTGTCTGATCACCTAATTTTGTGTTGATATGCATGTATCTAAAGTGCTGGAGTGCTTAATGCTTCTTGTCGCTTCAGGACAGCATGTTCTTGTTTTTTAAAATAAGCTAATAAGGGGGCTTGGAAGGGATCCGAACCCCCTTACACCTCAGCCTTACTAACAATAACTCCTCATTCCAGTGATACTGCAATCTCTGTCGTGCCCTTGTGGGTTAACCTGTCATGCCATAGGCTGTTTACTGCGATTAAAGAAGCATACATAATGTATGAGTACAGTCACTTAATGGATCCTAATTAAAAATGATCATCCCTGATGATCATATCTCTGGCTGATCTGAGACTGAAACTCTCGTATAGGCTATACACACTGATTATAAGTTAGACAGAGGATGCAAACTAATTTTATCTAACTGATTGTTATAGAGGGTGGAGCTCACAAAGCCTGCTGAGTTTTAGATTGGCAGGATTTTTTTGTTTTGTTTTTAAAAGAAGTCTCTTCTGCTCACCCAGGCTGCATTTATTTGACCCAAAATACAGCAAAAACAGTAATATTGTGAAATATTTTTTACAATTTAAAATAACCGTTTTCTATTTGAATATATTTTAAAATGTAATTTTTTCCCCTGGATTTTCAGCATCATTACTTTGATTGACAGGATTCTTTGATGAATAGAAAGTTCAAAAGACCAGCATTTATCATAAATAGAAAGCTTTTGTAACATTATAAACTACCGTTCAAAAGTTTGGGATTCGGTTTTTTTATTTTTTATTAAAGAAATTAATACTTTTATTCATCAAGGATGCATTCAATTTATCAAAAGGGACATTAAAGACATTTATAATATCGAAAAGCTAGAAGCACTAGAAATTAAAATATACTACATAATTTGTACAAAATAATCAAATGTATACATAAACACTAGTCTTTACTGTGTAAATTAAATATACATTTATTAAAATTAAAGTTACAAAAAATGATTCAGCTAAGATCAGTGAGAGATTTTGTCTCTTTTGTTGTTTGACAAACATTAATAACACATGTGAGAACAGGTATATAGCTGTATGGATATGGATATTTGCAAAGACGAGCATTTGGACACAAAAGTATCAGTTCAAAACTGTTCAAGCCCACTCCTCTGAGCAGAGGCTTCATGTGCGTGCACCTCAGAGAGCGCTCAGAAACCATTTCTCAGACAGCACACGCATAAGTTCACTTTCGCTTCTTGTATCAATGGTTTAAAATCACTAATTTTAAAACTGCAATGCTTAAAAACCTATGCAAATAATAAGCTTTTGTGACAGTGCAGAACGGCAGCGTAACTGCGAAAGAGGCGATAGACCACTGAAGTTGACTGAAGCTTTGTGGCAAAACATAACTTAGAAAATGAAACTCTCAATGGAAAAGAAAAGTAAGTAAGTAAAGAAGGAAAAGAAAAATAATTGAGACGGAGAGTATCTAAATAGCTTGCATGAAGCTGTTCGGTCTTAAACTCCGTCTTAACCCATTTTCATCTGATCTGATCTCATCTAGTCTAATGCTTTGTTTGTGTCCAACTCTTTGGAGAAATTCTGACCAAATACTAGGGCTGGTATAGATATGTCCAGATTCGATTCGATTCACAAGATCTCAATTCGATTCTTGATTCGATTTGATTCTCAATTTTCGACTTGATAAAAGAGAATTCATTTTATTTTCTGCCGTGATTCTTTTTGTGCCCAGCTCTACCATTTAGACATTGTCTTTAGTTTGGGGTGTGACTCTCCTCTACTCACATAAATTACATGTTATCTGATTAGTCACATGGTGTCTTAACTTTCCCACTCCCACAGTTTAGACATGATTTTGTATAATAAGAGTACAATACATTTTACACATTGATTTATACCACAATTTGAGAAACGGAAAACCATTCATGCTGATAGTACACAAGACACACCTCCAATAAACCATTCAATAGTTACAACAATTGCATGAATTATGTGTGATCCAAGCATGATAGTCGCATATACAGAATATGTTGTAGCCATGAAATAGAATTATGCAGTTGAACAATGTTTGATTATACGTTATTCTAGCAATGTTTTGAAATTATCTGATGCATTTTGATATGTAAAGGTATCGTCTCTGTGGTTTTTGAAAGGATTTCAGCCCTGTGTTTAAGAGGTTAGGTCAAACAGATGTCTTTGAAAAGACGGTCTGTTTTGGATCTCTGTTTTGGGGATCAAACAACCTTTGGCAATAACTCATGATTTTCTCTTGATCTCTCGTGGTCTGTGGTCAAAAAAAGACTATTTCATTCTGAGATCTTGAGGTGAAGATGGCATTCTAAAGCAATCTCTGAAGCAGAAACTGACAAGGGCATCATACGTCTATTATTTTCGAGAGGGCAAGAGCTTTAATCCTGGGTCACATGGTCCATGAGGTAGTTCACTTAGTTTCATTTTCAGTCCCATTTCTTTGCAGTCAGACTGTGGCTGCTGAATAAGCTAATGACTACAGCATTTGCGTTCCATGCATCAAGAACATGCTCCATGGTATCTCTTGAAACTGATTCTGGGCAGGCTTCTGAGAAAGTGTTACAGTCTGATCTACAACAAATAGAGAGAGCTTTGGTGATAACCAAATTAATATTTACCACAATAATAATTTCTCACAATAAATTAAGTGTAAATAATGTGTTTTACATTTTAGATCCAATTATAGAGGCTTCTTGTAATTAGCTACAAAAATTGATAACTGCGGAAGGCCTCGATTGGATTGATCAAATTTAAACATGCGAATGGCTGAATTCTGAAGGTGTTTTGGGCAAACTTTTTTTTTCTTTTTGCTCCATTCAAAATTCACTTTGCTTCAAACATGCAGTTTAAATGTCCATAACACTTCTGAAGACAAAAATATTCTATCATGTGAAAAATATATAATTTATTTATATTTAGGCGACCTTTCAAAGCACTCAAGGACACCATACAGCATAAGCAAGTCAGTAAAAGCTGTAAAAACACAGACATACAGATCAAACATACAATCAAGTCACTAAAACCTATATAAACTAAAACCTAAATATAAACTAAATATAAACTAAAACCTATATAAAATTTAAGAAGATCTGAGAGATAAAGAGGAGCTAAATTATGAAGAGCTTTGTAGGTGAGCAGCAAAATTTTGTAATGGATACGATAACGAACAGAAAGCCAATGTAATTATAAAAGAATTGGAGTTATAAAAGATCAGAGGTACATGAGTGGGTAACAATCCTAGCAGCAGAGTTCTGAATTAACTGTGAATCAATGGAATTGTTTTTCAGGAAGATCAAATAAAAGAGAATTACAATAATCAATCCATGATGTAACCTAAGCATGAATAAGGACTAGCAATGTTACGCAAATGAAAACATGCAGTACATGAAATATTATTAATATGGGTACTAAAAGAAACCAAACCATCAAATATAACACCAAGACTTTTCGTCTGGGTGTACATATTAAAGGGTTTGTTCACCCAAAAATGAAAATTATGTCATTAATGACTCACCCTCATGTCGTTCCAAGCCCTTAAGTGTTATCAGTGTGCCGAGCTTCGTTTCAGTTCAGTTTTACAAATTCCGTGAAATTCCGCGTTATACACTAAATTCCTTTTTTATGACTGGATTTCGTCAGCATTTTAGGGGGGGCGGGGGGTCGTTTTGGGGGCCCCCAAAACAATGGTAGGGGAAACAAACACTGACATTGATTGGAAGAAAATAAAACAGTACCAACAGGTTTCAACAATTTGTTAACAGTGCTAAACAAAGTATATAGCCTATTTGTATGTCTCTGTCCATTGGCAATGATATTTGCATAAAAAGATGATTTGTACAGCCTTGTACAATTCCAGATGCTTAGATTACACTGTTTGTGTACATTAAGACCAGTTCGTTTACACAGTCTCTCCAATAGACGGCATATGGCCTTTTGGTGGCGGAGTTCAGAAGTATGCCAAAGGGAAGAGTGAACAAATTATACAATACGAGTTTTGCAGGAGCCACAATATTAAGTATTTGAAAAAGAAAAAAACTTTCATTACAAAAATTTACCAAGTCAGACATGGAAGAATTAAAACAGCACTAATTTACAGAATGGTCAATCTCATTCCAACCAAAACATTAATGTCAATATTTTTAATATCACAAAATGAAACAGAGCGTTGTGGTTTAACTTTTGCTAAAGGAACAGAAACATTAAAAAATACAGGCTTGTGATCCGAGATAGGAGATTAAGTAGAAGTAAAATTAAAAAGGATGAAAAAAGAAAAACATACTAGGTCTAAAATATGACCTTTGTTGTGTTGTAAAATAAAACAAACTGCACAAGGACAGCACTATCCAAAACTGATTTGAAGTCATTACATTATGTGCTAGTAATATTCTCATTGTCAAAATCTCCATTAACATAATATTCGGAGACAGGGTACATAGATTTATTAAAACAGTGGAAAATTCAGTTTAAAAAGTAGTCAAAGTAGATGACTTTGGTGGTATATAAATCATAACAATTGTGGGAGTTGAACCTTTAAGTTCCAAGATTTCAAAAGATGAAGCATCTGCTACTTTATAACTGTCACGATAAATAAGTGCAAGGCCGCTACCTTTACCAGAACACTGAGGTTTACATATAGGCATATCCAGATGGTGTTGTTTGATTTAAATAAAGAAAATCTTTAGAATGAAGAAATTAAGAAAAGTCTTAGTAACACATAAAATCTATATTTTGGTCCACATTGAGTTCATGGAGAGGAGAAGACTTGTTGTTGAGTGACCGAACATAAAAAAAAAAAAAAAACTGAGTGCAGAATGTGTCAAATCTGACCTGGTCAGCACTTCACAGGCCTCCCAGCGTTTTCAGACAGTCTTAAGTTATAGACCAAAGATACCTAATTTGTCCAGGTTTAGCAGTACTGATTCGGATATTCCAACGGGATCCACAATGAATGTGTTTCGGTCGACGTAACAAATCCGGGTGATTAAGCAAAGACATTGGAGGTTTAACAGCAGGTCTAAGTTTGTAGAGGTCTGCCGCCAAATACATCAGATGTGGGGCAGCGTTGATCAGAACAGAGAACAGAATAATCCATAACAACAGCTTGAGGAACCGCATGGTGCAATCTCATAGCGCTAGGACAGGCAAGTTATGCAGCGATGGAAGCCAAGCTGCAGACGCCAAACCACAGTTACAATCAGCAGTAGTATACTGTATATCAGACAGCAGCCACAGATTTCTGAGGTCCAGGATTTACACTCACCTAAAGGATTATTAGGAACACCATACTAATATTGTGTTTGACCCCCTTTCGCCTTCAGAACTGCCTTATTCTACGTGGCATTGATTCAACAAGGTGCTGAAAGCATTCTTTATAAATGTTGGCCCATATTGATAGGATAGCATCTTGCAGTTGATGGAGATTTGTGGGATGCACATCCAGGGCACGAAGCTCCCGTTCCACCACATCCCAAAGATGCTCTATTGGGTTGAGATCTGGTGACTTTGGGGGCCATTTTAGTACAGTGAACTCATTGTCATGTTCAAGAAACCAATTTGAAATGATTCGAGCTTTGTGACATGGTGCATTATCCTGCTGGAATTAGCCATCAGAGGATGGGTACATGGTGGCCATAAAGGGATGGACATGGTCAGAAACAATGCTCAGGTAGGCCGTGGCATTTAAACAATGCCCAATTGGCACTAAGGGGCCTAAAGTGTGCCAAGAAAACATCCCCCACACCATTACACCACCACCACCAGCCTGCACAGTGGTAACAAGGCATGATGGATCCTTTTTCTTATTGTGTTTACGCCAAATTCTGACTCTACCATCTGAATGTCTCAACGGAAATCGAGACTCATCAGACCAGGCAACATTTTTCCAGTCTTCAACTGTCCAATTTTGGTGAGCTCTTGCAAATTGTAGCCTCTTTTTCCTATTTGTAGTGGAGATGAGTGGTACCCGGTGGGGTCTTCTGCTGTTGTAGCCCATCCGCCTCAAGGTTGTGCGTGTTGTGGCTTCACAAATGCTTTGCTGCATACCTCGGTTGCAACGAGTGGTTATGTCAGTCAAAGTTGCTCTTCTATCAGCTTGAATCAGTCGGCCCATTCTCCTCTGACCTCTAGCATCAACAAGGCATTTTCGCCCACAGGACTGCCGCATACTGGATGTTTTTCCCTTTTCACACCATTCTTTGTAAACCCTAGAAATGGTTGTGCGTGAAAATCCCAGTAACTGCGCAGATTGTGAAATACTCAGACCGGCCCGTCTGGCACCAACAACCATGCCACGCTCAATATTGCTTAAATCACCTTTCTTTCCCATTCTGACATTCAGTTTGGAGCAGGGATGTAGTGGAGGCTAAACGCACGTAAACGCCGTTTACGCACCTCACAATATTCGGAAATAGCGTTTACCCACCTCCAAAGTGCGTTTACCCACCTCTAAATAGCGTTTACCCACCTCCAAAGTGCGTTTATCCACCTCTCAATTGCGTTTATCCACCTCCAAAGTGCGTTTATCCACCTCTCAATTGCGTTTATCCACCTCTAAATATCCTGTAGTTCCTAAGACATTTTAAATTAAGCTTATGTCGTTTTAGTTTCATATTGTTCATTATTAGTTTCATAGGTTGTTAAACCTAAGACAAACTCTTTCATATTGCGCTGCATTACTGTCAGTGTTGTTGACTATTACTGACGGTAAGGTTGCACTGTTGACGCTTGCGCAGCCTCTCGAGCAGAAATCTACACAAATGAGCGCGCACACACACACTCAGTTAACAACATACTGCCTATAAAAATCTAAATGTGGAGTTTTTATATTTTTAACATATGTTAAGTAACCTCAATTATTTTTCCTGAACACCATCACGATTGAAAATGTGACATTGATTTCCTAAAACAGGCTGTTTTTGTTCTGTTTCAGCAGCGAAAATAGTTCCAAACAAAAATCACAGCAGAACCACGGCGCATGTCACAGGAACACTCAACCTGTTTTCATTACTGAATTATTCAGCATTTTGAACGAATCGATTGAGTCAAAGATGACCCATTCATAAACAGATCTATCTCATTCTTGAATGAATCAGCCGTTTGAACAAATCGTTTGAATGAATTAATCAATGACTCACTCATTAAGACGGTCGCCTGCCACCACCTACTGGTGGTTTAGTGTTAAATGTTTAAAAGTAGTATCATTCTTTCCAATGTTTCTTATATATACATTTAAATCAATTTCATAACATTATTTTATGCAATTGTAATTTTTCAGTGTAAATTATTTAATTTGATCAGCCCCTAGGGTAACAGCCCTATAGTGTCTTATTATTCAAAATAATTTATTTTATTGATCAAATTTAGCCATTTAAAATGAAAGATGATGCATACATTTAATAATATTGGGGGAGGGGATGCCCTTTAAAGGTGCAGATATTACAATATGGTGATTTAAATATCAAAGCTGATTGAACACTGATGAGAATATTGTTTCAGAATAAATGAACACACACAAAATAAAAAAAATCCGGACGAGCAACTTCTTTACTCGGACAAGTGAATGACAGATTTACTTGTCCGAAGGACAAGCGTATGAAAAGGCTTAATGTCGAGCCCTCCCTATATAGCAATGTCATCAGGATACACATACACCGGTAGGCAGTGGCCCACCTTACCTGGTGACCACGTCGTGGTCCACCAGAATTTATAGTTTACCCACCTCTTTTTTTACAACTACACCTCTGGTTTGGAGTTCAGGAGATTGTCTTGATCAGGACCACACCCCTAAAAGCATTGAAGCAACTGCCATGTGATTGGTTGATTAGATAATTGCATTAATGAGAAATTGAACAGGTGTTCCTAATAATCCTTTAGGTGAGTGTATAGGCTACAGTTCAATAAAAAACAAATAAACAAATTTCCCAACTTAAAATATTCAAACATAAGAGGAATAGGAATAAATATAAGGAACCAGTGAGTAGCGGCAGCCAAAATGCGCCAGCGTTCACTCAACCGCAAGTGTTCCTCCACTGCAGCAATTTCTCTTAATATAAATAAGAGAAACTGCAATGCACAATATGGTGGATCTATGTGACAGTTGATGTCAGATTTTGTAGCTGATTTGAAATATATTATTTAAATGTGAATTTGGCAAAGCAGTTTTTGAGATATTGCTATTTCCCAATTCAATACTGTAGGAGTTGATGAATTAGGCGTTGCAAAAATGCCCACCGAGTGAAATGATTTTTTCTTGAAAGGAACTTTGATAAAAGTAATGCAGTAATATAGTGAGCTGCAATAATTATGTTAATGCAGTCCAAAAATATCTCAGAGTAATACTGCAACATCATGCCTGTCTCGCCATCTCCTACAAGCCTATAGTCATGATTAACTATTGAAGATCAATGGTTCCGGCAGTGAACACAGCCGACGCAACAGGCGGCACAGCCAAGCACCCCAGCAGGCGAGCTCCATGTCTCATCACCTATGCTCATAATTAATGCTCCTGAGGGGGTGTTGGTGAGTAAACAACTTGTTTCCTGTTTGGTTAGTTCAAAGTGTCTGAAGCCCATCCTACAGTGAGGAGAGACGTTCATCAAACAACAAATGGCAAGCGGCCAAAACCACTCAGCCCCGAGATTCGTCCTGGGTAGGAGATGCAGGAATCTAAAACAGACAGGAACCGAAAATCACTGAGGATTGTGGGATGAGTTGACACTTAATGAGGTGAGGGTTGAGAACATAATATCAAAAAGAATACGATATCACTCAGCCTTGTAAAAACCACAAGAGGAGATCAGACTTTACTTCGAGCTACGCGTATTTTCATTTGTTTCTCACAGATACTTGACAAAAGAGAAGACGAGAGAGGAGGACCAAATTTTATTTTTTTTAAGAAAAAGAAAGAAAACATCCCATTTTTCAACAGCTGGCCTCAAGTGCTCTCTTTGCATAATGTTCATTCATATGCATGTGCCTAGTGAAATGTTTGCAGGCATTGTCATTGGATGAATTTGATTACATTAGTGGCTCTAAATGGGGCCCCTTGATGGAGCCGTTGTCTGGGATTGCAAAAGAAACCATTGCACCGGAATGGGTAAGTGTGTCAGTGCCACTGACAGATTCCTCAAAAAAAAAATATTACTATTGCTCCAGACTCTGCAGTGGCCCCTGCTTATGCAAATTACACTGGAAAGGCAGTTAATCAGACTAGAAGACCAAATCTTTACGCCTTGGCACCTCTGAAGTGGCCACTTTCAATCAATCTAGAAGGAGCGACTGATGCCTCGTCCTCTCAGCCGAGTCTGATGAACTGAGATCAGGTCACGTATTTCCTTGCAAACATGTCAGCCTCGACCAATCAGCATGGAAAGTCATTTTGTAGGTATAGGACTGCCCAAATAAGTTCCGAAGTGTAATCTAAAATCGCCACATTAGCACAAGATGAAAGAGGGTGAGCGAGAAAGCGAAAACTAATAAGGCACAGGTGTAGAGATGACATATATCTTCACAAAGGTGTAGGAATAAACAAAGAATGCAAATAAAGAGGATTTGAATAAATAGTCGTGGGTGTTCAATTGGCTTTGCCTGTAAACAAATATCCAGATGGGACTGATCTTTAGCTGCTCAATACTTCGCTTTCTCTCACTGTAATAAAAAGTCTGCTCTCTCCTGGGAGGTCATCCAACTCATTTCACAGTAAATTACAGTAAATTAGCATCTCCTTCCACCTGATGAGCATATCTTTGTTCTGATCACTTGAATGAATGTTTGATGAATATTTGAAGAGTGTCGCTGACTGTTTCTCATTAGGGTGCATGGGGGAGGGTGGGGTAAACTGTGCCACCTCTAACTGAAGTTGTCCTCTAAAGGGGAAAAAAATTGAGATATGAAATGATAAAACGATTATAACAAAAAAATGTTTTTGGATGTCAGCTGTAACAATAACAGGGCCACCGAAATATGACTGGACAAAAATAGAATGAAAAAAAAAAAAAACATCAGTGACACTGACACACAACCTATGTTATTTCAAGGGGGTAATTTGATTTTGATGATTTATAGTTCAAATACAAATTTGAACAAACAAGAAAAGAAAAAAGACAGATCTATTTACAGATCTATTTTGCCTGTGAAATTTTAATGAAATTTAATTAAATGTGACCACAATTTTAGCTGTATGTGATGAGCTCTTTCTTAATAAATGTAATATAACGTGCATGTCCCTCAGTGAACATTAGAAGAAGAAAAAAACAATCTTTGAGAATTTCTCCTTTTTCAACTAATTTATTATTTATCCTTGGGAGTCTCCGATTAAAGTAAAAAAAAAAAATCACAACTGTCCAACCTTATTAATTTCCCATCCATTTTTTTTCTCCAGGGCCACATTAAAACTAACGAAGATTTTGGAGGGGATCCTATACACCTTTATTCTGCAGACTATGCACACACCTACTGCCTATATACACACAAGACTGTTAAAATATACCATCAAAAAGTGCTGGCAGGTATAAAGCAGACAGACTACTAATACTCTAATGACTGCTAGTTGACATGTAGTTGCAAAATTACTTACTGATAGTAGAATGTTTAAAGTGAACTATCGAAATAATGTGTTACCTTGGACGGTAGTATACACACACAAATTAAACTATAAAAAAATAAATACTTATGGCTTCTAACTGTATGGTTCAGGGTTTTTGAAAAAAAGTATAATTGAAACTACCAGTGTGATATATATTAGGAGTCAATGCACATTCAGGCTGTAGCAGGTGAAGAGTTTTCATGGAGAGACTGCTTACTCTATTTCTAAGGTGCAGATGAATAGCAGCCAAAGTGAGGAGGCATAGAAGTAAAGCTCAGAGAGCCGTTCAGAGATAGTTACACGCTAGGTCACATTTCCTTTTCAATAGGAAGACTGAGTGGAACGAAAAGTGGCCATGGATAAGTGAGAAATGGAGTGTGAGTCTGTGCATATCGCCTTGGTTTAGACCCAGGCAAGCCTGTGCAATAATGCACCCCTGTCTATTTAAATACTCACTTGCAAATGAATATTATTTGTTTTGCAGGAATTTCGCAGTCTTGTATTAACAGAACGATTCTTCATTGTCAGTTTTACAGTTTGTATAATGCTCCTATTGGATAGAATGCAATTCCAAAGTGCAGATTTTAATGCTGTAAATAAATGTAAACATCTGTTTAACTTTGTATTGTTTTCTTTATTCTCTCTCTGTCTTTCTCTCTCTCATTCATAACTAATGCATAGCTTCAGACCTCAGTTTACTTCACGTATATAGCACTTATTTACTGTATGTCTAGAGTATTACATATTATATACAATACATTACAATACATGTACTGTACATTACATAGATATATAGTTTACTGTATGTCTAGAGTATTATGTACATATTTCAAAAGTTTTACACAATCATAACGCAAGAGGGAAAAAAAAGCTGACAAAGATATTCCACGAGGGCCAGGAGAACTGCTCCCAGATGGCAAACTCAATTTCATATTTAAGCATCATAATAGCTTGCCAAACACCTCGCAGCCCCTCTCTGCTTTCCTGCAGCCAAATATCTGCTACTGCTGCTCTTTTTCTTTAGCTGTGTAAGTATGTGTACTGTATGTGGGTCACTGAGTGTGGTGGTAAACATTTTGTGGCTAGAATTCATGCAAGACCTTGGACAGGGAAAAGTCGTTCTGAGGAGAATGAATTAATTGAGATTATAGCTATGAAGTGAGTATGTAGCGCACTGTGCATTGCTGTAAAAAGAAGTGGCAGACCGATATATCATCGAGGCTTGATATTTGGCCATGCCTACTAGGCTGATTAACAAAGATGTCTCAGCTCTGAAATCTGCAGACAGAAATAAAATAATAATATCAACACCGTTACAAAGAATTTGTGAAGAGACGATTTATAAACCAAGCAATAGGCTGGTTATCACAATGGCGTGAGCTTTTGTTTTATATATATTTATAAATGCCTAAGCTGAAGCTCAACATCACTGAATGACTATGGGGAAGAACTTATAATTGCACATTTAAGTTCTTCCCCATAGTCATTCAGTGATGTTGAGCTTCAGCTTTGACACTCAACTGAGGGTCTCATACATGCTGCCATACAACAGCTATAAAATGCTAAACAATTATTTAAGCAACCACTGAATAATGAATGTGACAAGACTCCAGGCCATGTGTGCCAGTTTCCACTCATCATGAATCACTGGGAATTAAGGATAGGATTGATTACTCAGAAGTAACAGCGAGCAAATGATCGATCATAAAAACCCAATAACTGAAATGAGCAGACACTTTGTATGCTTTTTGGCAGTACCCTGTGGTCCTTTTCATCGGGCATTAGGACTCATAGTGATTCTCATGCGGTGTTTAAGTACTTTATCACAGATGATGAAGTGGATTACATGCAATATTTGCCAAATACATTTTCATTCAAAACTTCTTAATACAGTTCCTGAATATAAGTTTCACATAAGCCTATACTACTTCAAGTTTCAAGTTTGTATTTATTTATATAGCACATATAAAAACAGCAAACAGGGCTGACCAAAGTGCTGAACAATACACAAGATAAAGAACAAGGACAAACCACACATTCAAGACAAAAGCTCACAATGAATTAAAAGCTAAAGAAAAAAAAAAGGGTTTTAAGAGAGGATTTAAAAACAGTTAGAGATTGTGCCGCTCTGATGTAAACCGGAAGCCTAGGGCCAGCAATCGCAAAGGCTCTGTCCCCTCTATTCTTTAACCGCGAGCTGGGGACAGACAAAAGTCTCTGATCACCAGACCTCAGGTTTCGTGTGGGATTGTGTGGACAGAGTAGCTCAGACAAATAGCTCGGTGCCAGATTATTTACGGATTTAAAAACAAAGAGAAGAATTTTAAACTCAATTCTAAAATGCACAGGTAGCCAATGCAGTGATTTTAAGATAGGTGAAACATGATCAAATTTACGTTTTCTTTTGAGGAACTTTGCAGCAGCATTCTGTACTAATTGGAGACGAGCACTAGAGTGTTTGGGTATGCCATAGTAAAGAGAGTTGCAATAATCCAACCGCAATGTTATGAGCGCATGGACAGCAATCTCTAAGGTTTTCTCAGAGAGAGAGGATTTGATCTTAGAGAGAAGACGTAGCTGGAAAAAACAAGAACTAATCACCACGTTTCTCAAATTTGAGGTTCTGATCCCAGAGAACACCTAAATGCTTAATGCAAGATGAAGTTGGATAAAGATAATCCAGATCAATGTTACTGCTATTATAGTTGTCATGGGGGCCAAAGACTATAACCTCGGTTATGGATTCATACTTAAATACCATAAAGTGGGGTCAACAATTTATTTTGATAAACATTACTCAGCATAACATGAAATTTAGATGAAATGATTGTTTACTGTTTTAAAAACACAGATTTGTGAGCTTCAGTGGAAATGAAGGTGTCAGAATAAACACGAAACACACGTGAACGTTGTCATCAGTGAATTTGGCCAACCGTATCCAATATATGATTTTCTATAAGGAACAGTTACACTAAAAAGAATTTGTGAAGAGACGATTTATAAACCAAGCAATAGACAGAGTCAGTCTCAAGGCTGGTTATCACAATGACTTGAGCTTTTTTTATAGAATTGTATGGCTTAATTATTATCTGGGATTATTACGGGGATTATCTGAAAACAGTCCTTTCTAATTTTCATTAAACACCTGCTATCTTAATGGGTTTAGAATGACACGCATGTCTGTACACTCTAATGGCTCAACGTGACACATTACCATGCATATAATACAGATAACCTCAATCTTCACTGTGGCACAAGGCCAAAACGTAGACGTTTTGTTATTCAAATCCCCAAATCTGAACTGCCGTTCATTCACACAGAGGATCCAGCCTGTGACTATGATTCTTGTGTTGTGTTACGGTGGTCTGGGCCTCCGATGTGAAGAATGCAAATGTAGCTGTGAGATATTTTTGGGGCTCAGCCTTAATCCAGATTCTGTCCCTGTGTGCCACAGCGTCTGCTGAATAAGGAATGAGATGAGAATCCAGGCCAAGTGTGCCAGCATCCACTCATCGGGAATCACTGGGAATTAGGGATAGGTGTGAGGGAACTCATGGAACTCAGAAGCAACAGTGATAATTGATCATGAAAACACAATAATTGCATGACTTGACCTTTTGTTGAAACATTTCACACTGATCCCAATTTAGTAAAACATGCCAAAAGGGGTCTCGTTTTCAATGTTGTGGTTGGTTACAGTGTCGATTTCAACGACCTTGCTTCGTGAGATGGCAATTTGTTTTAAAAATGTAAAATATCTGTCCATGTGTGCAGTGACGTGATAAGTATGTTTGCATAGGTCTAACGGACATGTGTATGCTTATTTACGTCTTATGAATTATTATATACTCAATATTAAAGAAAAACTCTTCTGACATATTTGTATATATGGATATATGGATCAAGACACAGTTATGCTCACGGTAGCTCTGGTGACATTATCTCAGTGCTTTCTACATTTCTGAGTTCTCGGTTTCAAAGTTTGGGATGCATGTAATACATGTAAAAGAATATGTGAATCGGAATCAAATGTTTAAGATACATATAATTTTCAGAATCATAAACTGCATGTAAACATCTATTGTTCTCGACTTCTGTCAAATTGTTATTGTTCTGTCTTTTTTTTTTCAATTTGAAAAGCCTTATTATGACCACAACAATGTCCAACTGCTTATGTATTCCACAGGTGCCTCCGTTTAAAGGGGCATTTCAGAGATAACAAAACACCACAGCAGGCTTTTATTCCAACCTTCAAAGACACATGTATTCAAAGAACAGTTTGAAAACAAACAGCCAAAGCAACTGAAACTTTGTTGTGTGGAGTGATCTAACAGAAGCCCTAATAAATGGTGATGCGTTAAAGGAGAGGCTGTGGAGTGTCTCTCAAACCTCAGTGGATTATTGATCTACGTACTGAGGGATTCTGCAGTCCTCCTGTTACGACCTCACTGAAGTGTCCTGAGCACCACACTCTGTGTTAATGCCACAAACCTCTGAACAAACACAGCTCAGTGGGAGAGGATGAAAAAAGGAGAAACTGAAGCACAGGAGCGGAGAGGGAGGAGGAAAGAAACAGTCAAATTTGTACAAAAAGGAAAAAAGTGGACTGGAGATTGCATTTTACAGACTACCGGTAAAGCAGGAGTCTTTAGTCTTTGTTGGGTTATTTTCACAGTGTAGGGTAGTTTTGTGTGTAACCCCCTGCTAGGTTAAGCTTCACTGACAGTAGATATTATACACCTCTTCACAAACTAAATCTAAAACCTGACTCTGAGAAACTCACAAGAATTCCAATGTACCTGTACTGTAACGTACCTGTGCAAATGGCAATAAAACTTTGAACTTTGAACTTGAAACTACCCAGCCTGCTGGGGGTTATAGTAACCAACTGCTGCTTTACCAAACTGAATTAAACTGGATCGGACGGTAACGATAGCTCCTGTCCCGAGAGAAAACTTCCTGAGGTGATCTTCCTAAATAACTATAAGGTTTGTATACACTCGTGGATCATATAATGTAGTTTACATTTTTTTAAAATAATATTTTACTGTTGTTTGCTCCGCTATAGTTATTTCACGTCTGTTGACTCTCATTTTTACCTCATACATGGTTTAATATTTCCAGATCTTAACTTAAATCCTGTAAAATTATGTAAAATACACTACACAACCACTGTTTACATACTGAATATAGTTCTCAGCCTATTTTATAAAGTTTTTATTCATTAATACAATATTACACAATACATTTAAACTTATTTGACAAACATTTTGAAAATAAACATTAAACATTTAAAAGTAAAATTTTACTTAAAGTGTAACCCAGTTGACCTAGTCACTAACCCAATGGCTGGGTAACTCAAAAACTACCCAACCCTGAAAAAGAAGAACCACAAAAAATGTCCCAAATCAGCATTTGGGTAAGTTTTTACTTACCCAACTTTACCAGAAATCACAGAATCACACACTCCAATCCAGTCGCACCTTCCACAGATCATCTGCTTTTAACTGAAAATGAAATTTTAATCACTCTCATGTTGCTCCAAACTCAAGTTTTTTTTTATGCAGCGGAACACAAAATGAATTATCAAAATACACAATGAGCATTTGCAGTCAGGACCAACTGGTTTATTAAAATGTTTATTATACACTCACCGGCCACTTTATTAGGTACACCTGTCCAACTGCTCGTTAACACTTAATTTCTAAGCAGCCAATCACATGGCGGCAACTCAGTGCATTTAGGCATGTAGACATGGTCAAGACAATCTCCTGCAGTTCAAACCGAGCATCAGTATGGGGAAGAAAGTTGATTTGAGTGACTTTGAACGTGGCATGATTGTTGGTGCCAGAAGGGCTGGTCTGAGTATTTCAGAAACTGCTAATCTACTGGGATTTTCACGCACAACCATCTCTAGGGTTTACAGAGAATGGTCCGAAAAAGAAAAAACATCCAGTGAGCGGCAGTTCTGTGGGCGGAAATGCCTTGTTGATGCCAGAGGTCAGAGGAGAATGGCCAGACTGGTTCGAGCTGATAGAAGGGCAACAGTGACTGAAATAACCACTCGTTACAACCGAGGTATGCAGCAAAGCATTTGTGAAGCCACAACACGCACAACCTTGAGGCGGATGGGCTACAACAGCAGAAGACCCCACCGGGTACCACTCATCTCCACTACAAATAGGAAAAAGAGGCTACAATTTGCAAGAGCTCACCAAAATTGAACAGTTGAAGACTGGAAAAATGTTGCCTGGTCTGATGAGTCTCGATTTCTGTTGAGACATTCAGATGTTAGAGTCAGAATTTGGCGTAAACAGAATGAGAACATGGAACCATCATGCCTTGTTACCACTGTGCAGGCTGGTGGTGGTGGTGTAATGGTGTGGGGGATGTTTTCCTGGCACACTTTAGGCCCCTTAGTGCCAATTGGGCATCGTTTAAATGCCACGGCCTACCTGAGCATTGTTTCTGACCATGTCCATCCCTTTATGGCCACCATGTACCCATCCTCTGATGGCTACTTCCACCATGTCACAAAGCTCTAATCATTTCAAATTGGTTTCTTGAACATGACAATGAGTTCACTGTACTAAAATGGCCTCCACAGTCACCAGATCTCAACCCAATAGAGCATCTTTGGGATGTGGTGGAACGGGAGATTCGCATCATGGATGTGCAGCCGACAAATCTGCGGCAACTGTGTGATGCCATCATGTCAATATGGACCAAACTCCCTGAGGAATGCTTCCAGCACCTTGTTGAATCTATGCCACGAAGAATTGAGGCAGTTCTGAAGGCAAAAGGGGGTCCAACCCGTTACTAGCATGGGGTACCTAATAAAGTGGCCGGTGAGTGTATAGCCTAAACATAATAATGATGTTAATGCTGTTATGTACACACACATTGATATTTAAATATGTTTGGTCTTCTTGGATGCTACAGATACTTAGCTTCTTAGTTGTTAAGACATATTTTGTGTTTTTTGGCCATGGCTCAGACAGGACTGTCATTTGTGCACCCCTAAAAAACGCAGGTGCACAATGTCGTGTTTCTGAAGTAACGTTTAGAGTGGCGAACTGACGCAGTCTGTTCTCTTGCTACTCTTCTCACGTCCACATAAACAGAGGATCAAGCCTCTGTATGAAAAGCATCTCGCTCATCTCACAGCTGGTCTGTTTACCTGCGCTACACACAAACAGATTAATACTCTCTCCCCCTCTCTGTCTATCTTATCTCATAAACGCATGCACACACACACACAGATTAATGCTCTCTGTTTCAATATGTCAGCCGCACACATGCGCGCACACTGATTTGACATTCTGTTTAATGTCTCTGGAGTTTAAAAAAATGAAATGGCTGATTCTTAAGGTGCTTAGATACAACTGTTGGCGCTGAGCTCTTATGACTGCAGCTGTGGAATCACCTTGTAAAAAAAAAAAATGCCTCATCCAATCTTATCGGTAATGACAAGTCTGACTTGAGACTCGGTTGTGAGATATGACCTCATGACCAGACCCATACAGAATCCCCGTAAAATTTGGCTAATTTGATCATGCATTCAGCTATGAATGTCAGCGTATACACTCACCTAAAGGATTATTAGGAACACCTGTTCAATTTCTCATTAATGCAATTATCTAATCAACCAGTCACATGGCAGTTGCTTCAATGCATTTAGGGGTGTGGTCCTGGTCAAGACAATCTCCTGAACTCCAAACTGAATGTCAGAATGGGAAAGAAAGGTGATTTAAGCAATTTTGAGCGTGGCATGGTTGTTGGTGCCAGACGGGCCGGTCTGAGTATTTCACAATCTACTCAGTTACTGGGATTTTCACGCACAACCATTTCTAGGGTTTACAAAGAATGGTGTGAAAAGGGAAAAACATCCAGTATGCGGCAGTCCAGTGGGCGAAAATGCCTTGTTGATGCAAGAGGTCAGAGGAGAATGGGCTGACTGATTCAAGCTGATAGAAGAGCAACTTTGACTGAAATAACCACTCGTTACAACCGAGCTATGCAGCAAAGCATTTGTGAAGCCACAACACGCACAACCTTGAGGCGGATGGGCTACAACAGCAGAAGACCCCACCGGGTACCACTCATCTCCACCACAAATAGGAAAAAGAGGCTACAATTTGCAAGAGCTCACCAAAATTGGACAGTTGAAGACTGGAAAAATGTTGCCTGGTCTGATGAGTCTCGATTTCTGTTGAGACATTCAGATGGTAGAGTCAGAATTTGGCGTAAACAGAATGATAACATGGATCCATCATGCCTTGTTACCACTGTGCAGGCTGGTGGTGGTGGTGTAATGGTGTGGGGGATGTTTTCTTGGCACACTTTAGGCCCCTTAGTGCCAATTGGGCATCGTTTAAATGCCACGGCCTACCTGAGCATTGTTTCTGACCATGTCCATCCCTTTATGGCCACCATGTACCCATCCTCTGATGGCTACTTCCAGCAGGATAATGCACCATGTCATAAAGCTCGAATCATTTCAAATTGGTTTCTTGAACATGACAATGAGTTCACTGAACTAAAATGGCCCCCACAGTCACCAGATCTCAACCCAATAGAGCATCTTTGGGATGTGGTGGAACGGGAGCTTCGTGCCCTGGATGTGCATCCCACAAATCTCCATCAACTGCAAGATGCTATCCTACCAATATGGGCCAACATTTCTTAAGAATGCTTTCAGCACCTTGTTGAATTAATGCCACGTAGAATTAAGGCAGTTCTGAAGGCGAAAGGGGGTCAAACACAGTATTAGTATGGTGTTCCTAATAATCCTTTAGGTGAGTGTAGTACCCTCAGCTCAGTTTAACACATTTTATCATTGTTAAATCGATTCTGGAGATTTACTTTCAAAATCAGCTCATAATGCGAAACAATCTGCAGGTTCTGTGCGAGCCTGTTTATGACTGACGGATTACACAGGATGTCTGTGATTGATTAGATGTTGGTGTAACTTAGACAAGCAATAGATTACATATAGGGGCAGAAGCAGACTAATGGTTAATGACCTAAGCTACAAACTTCAAGGTTGAAGAGTTATAGATCACAATCAAGACGCTGCTCAGCATGAAAAGTGTCTGCCAAGTGGCACAGAAAAATCAAGAGTTTAAACGATCCTGGTATGTGTCCTAAGCCATGTGTGCTGGCTTCAGTCTGCTGCATCAGGACTGATGTCACTTGAGGATTAGTCTTCCCACCATTTGTTGTTCCGTCAAAAATCTAATTGAGGCTAAATGTGAATGAGAATCAGACAATTTGACACCGTTGACCAAAAGGGCAGCGACATGTTTTGAGCAACACCTGCTGATGCCACATCATAATGCCTGTCTCTATTACTCACAGTGACCACATGATACACACAAAACCCCAAAACATTTTATTTTCTCACCAAAACTATTCACATCAGGTCATTCACATTTAATGAAAATTACAACTCACCACTAAATGAAGACAAAAATCTTACATTTCATTGGTTGATGAGATTCAGAATGTGAACCAACAAAAAGACCTACATCCTATCTGCATCACTGAAGTGCACATTTATGCATTTGGTGTAAAGAGGTCCACAGGGATGCATGGTTTCATTCTAAAATCTAGTTCCCCCCCCCAAATTGGCCCAAAATCCACACAGAACAGTGTGACAGAAAGTAGGTTGCAAAGACCAAAATATTTAATAACAATGAAAAAATATTCATATGCTCTGCATATTTAATATATACAAATACAAATGTAATAAGAGAGAGAATTATAAAAAATAATAATAGATATATTAAATGCTGATATTTTATATTGATTGATATTTGATACAGATTTCAGACTCCGATCTTCAACCAACTGGATAATATTCTGATATTGTTCCAAACCAATCTGACTTCTGACCTATAATGCTGCCTGAATCATAATCATACACTGTTCGTTCATTGAACTGGCCCCCGACTGAGCCTGGGTTCTCCCAAGGTTGTTTTCTCCATTCTGCCACCTGATGGAGTTTTGGTTCCTTGCCACTGTTGCCTTTTTCCACCTTTGTTGTCATTGGCTTAGCTTGCTTAGTTGGGGACATTAAATTGAACATGTAATTTAATATATTACAATAATATTGATCTGCCTGCATTGACACTATTATACAAGAACTGAACTGAGCTGGACGATGACATCACAGTTTACTCCAGAGCGGCTATATATATATATTAGGGCTGCAACAAACGATTATTTTGATAATCGATTAATCTAACGATTAATAGAACGATTAATCGACTAATCGTCGATTATTCCGCAGACTAATCAGTAAGTTTGGAACGATTATTCAGCTTTTCCAATTAGTTAAAACATTGAGTTATACATATTCTAACTATAATATAAAAAAGAAAATCACTTCAGCTTTTGAAATAGTTGTTTTAATGAACTTTGAGCCAACTAAACAGGTCATTCTCTTTAAGTTTTCAGATTTCAGTCCAACTCAAATCACACACAAATGCTCTCTAAGCATTGTTTAATAGGCCCACTGCTTTTCTTAGAACTGAAACAGAAAAAGGGACATTTACTTCAGGACACAAAGAATGGTAAAATATTAATCTGCAAACAATTATTATAAGTATAAAATTACAATCTTTTTTTACATGACAATTGAGCTGACAGAGACGTTCTCATTCACCTTTTAATATATAGTATGATAAAGTAACTGCCATGATATTCTTCCTATATCATAGGAAGGATATAACATCTCGTTTTGCAAGTCTTCATGATTATTGAACAAAATACAGGCAAGTGAAAAGACTATAATAATACCTAATATACTAATAGTGTTACAATAATAAAAACAGCCCTGACTCCTAAGCTCGATCAAGCTTTATTCTATGCAAAATAAGTCATCACATTACTGTAATTATATTACTATTGATAATATTATTACTATTATTAGTAGTATTGCATTCTCTAATAAAGAGAAATTTACCGCTGGTTAGTAAGCTCCAGCTGGAGAACACTCACTTCTCACCGGCTCCTCTTGTGCCGGGATGTTTCCTCTTGCACACATGCATGTTGTGCTCCCGTGAAAAGCAAGTTCCGCCTTGCATGTATTGCACACGACAGCATTCTTGATTTGAAGTTTTGTGAAACTTTCCCAAACCTAAACCTTGCTAGTTCGGATTCGTTTGCACTGTCATAATTCGCGCTGTGTTTTCTTCTACCGCAATAGCATTTGTAAGGGCTGCACTGCACTCTAGCGCTACAGCGCCGTAGCGGTCAAATCGCGGGATTGCAGGCCCTTACATTAGGTCACGTGAGATCAAACGACTACTCGACAACAAAGATATTTGTCGACAAATATTTATTGTCGACGTTGTCGACAACGTCGACTAATCGTTGCAGCCCTAATATTATATATATATATGACTTGACTTGACATGTATCATGTATCACACACATGACCAGCGTCGGCCAATAGTGAGCCTACGTGTGACGTACAACACAGAAGCGCTGCGCTGTTACACTACGTGAACTAACTCGAGGCCCACAGGGAAGGAAATGAATAGTTGAATAAAGTCATTATTTTTGTTTGTTTTTTGCGCACAAAAAGTATTCTCGTCGCTTGATAAACTTAAGGTTGAGCCACTGTAGTCACTTGGACTATTTTAACGATGTCTTTAATAACTTTTCTGGGCCGGCAAGTTTTGATCCCTTAGAAACCTGGAGGAGTGAGACAGCTCTCAGATTTCATCAAAAATATCTTAATTTGTGTCCCGAAGATGAACGAAAGTCTTACGGGGTTGGAACAACAGGAGGGTGAGTAATTACTGACAGGATGTTCATTTCTGGGTGAACTATCCCTTTAAGTGTACAATAGAGCTCTGCCTCTGTCAATTACATATTCATTTTAAACGTGAAGTGAGAGAGACCTCAAAAAGAGAGAGAGAGAGAAAGAGTGGTGGGAAGTCTTGAGCACAGAGAATGAAAAATCATTGTGAGACAGAGATAGGAGAAGATCTGGAGAAAAATGCCAGAGGTTTGAGTGCTTGAGATTCCACTGAAAAGTCATTCAAATGTCACAGTATGCACTCATACATAATACAGTATTGTTATGATGTTTCTGTGATGTTACGTGTCTCTTTAGTTCCTCTGGATCCTCAGAAACGGATGTATGTCCTTGAAAAAGTGTCAAGACAGGTATTTAACTGCATCGGTTGGGTGGAGACACATGTTTGAGGCACTGGAGTAATATTACATCCCATTTATCTGTATTTGATATACTGTAATAAAGAGAGTCAGGTTGTTTATAAGACAGCGGTGTCCTGTGAGACAGCTGTGTCCTGGAAATAAAACAACACTGTGTGCATTTTTATGTCCTGTCTTTGGAGTTTTCAGTTAAATTCCAGGTTTTTCTTTAACTACAAAACTATGACACATATTATGATGATGGTCTACAGTGTTTTCCAGGACTATATGGTGCCAATATACTCTAGTAGAGCGTAACAGCCGGGTTCCAGAAGAAACCCGAAATGAGTTTCATTTTCTCCATATAGAAATTGATTTGTATCAATAATGTATGCCTTTCAAAACAGACCTACCATGAAGCCACAAGTCAAAGTGATTTCAGTGGCTACACTACCAATGAATACTGAGGGAGAGAAAAGTCCCTATGAAATTGTAACCTCCACTCCCATGAAGCGCTAAATGGCAGACGAGCTTCCCTATATTCTCAATTTAAGATTATCTCAACAACTTAAATTTGTACCTGGATATTTTACAATACAGCCTATTGTTTTTATTCTTACAATTGTTTTATAGTAGGGATGAAAATTTGGCCGATACGATAACTCTTTATATTTGAAAGCCGATAACTGATATATTGGCAGATAAATCTAAATCCAAAACTTTTTTTGAGTGCAAAACATCATTGAGGTTTGGATACTAGTTTACTCCCTCATAAAAGTCTTTCTTCCAGTTGTCCAGTAATGTTTAGCTGGTAAGTCTGATTCATAACTTTTCAATGAAAGATTCTTTTCAATCCCTGTGAAGATGAATGAGAAAAATGCTTCCCATAACCAAGGCTGCTGAGAAAGTGGGCGGTCACTGTTGCGCTGTATTGCCTCATAAAATTGCATTCAGAAGTTCCTTGCTTTGATAGGCGGGTGAAAAGTAATAGGCAAGCACATTCCCTTAAAGATTGATCTTCCGTTTCCACTTAAAACAGGCCATCCTGCAACACATCAGAGACCAAATCCCATCAGCCAAAGCACACAGGACATTAAATCTGTTGTTCTGAGCAGCATACATATATCTACATTCCATCAAAACACTCTTCATACACCACCAATCTTTTCAGCACCGCTATTCAGTGCTTGCACTTCACTGCTACTGAATCTGTGCCACGGTACATTTTTACCCAAGTTGTGGGAGTAAATTAAATCTAATGAGATAACCAGACCATGTAGCACAGAATAATGGCAAGAAAACTAACTTATTGCATTGTTGCTGACTCGTTGCTGGCTGCACTCAAAAACAAAAATAATAGTCTAATAAGCCGGTTCTTTTAATACATTGTTCAAGAGACTCATACGTTATCAGTTTGAATCCCTCTAACAAATCCTTCACTGAATGAACTCACTTACTGAACCGCAAGTCATGTGCAACTTGAAATGAAGCATTAAACATTGTATATGTGCTAAAAGTGCATGAAATTTAAACTTAATTAAAAAAAATTCCTATTGAAAATTTAATAATGTGTCTTGTTGTTGTTACTGTTAAAGGTTAAATGCTGAGAAACGCTGCTGAAAGTGGATCGGACCGAGCTCCACAACACACTTGCAGCCAATCAGCAGTAGGGGGCGTGTCCACTCATGATGGGGGAGGAGAGAGAGAGAGAGAGAGAGAGAGAGAGAGAGAGAGAGAGAGAGAGAGAGAGAGAGAGAGAGAGAGAGAGAGAGAGAGAGAGAGAGAGAGAGAGAGAGAGAGAGAGAACTGAAGAAAAGACAGTAAAGAGAGATGGCTGAGAAACATTACAAAAGAGAAAAAGTCAGAGGAATATCACTGGAAAAAGAAGAGTTATGATCAGGAAAGAGCTTTAGGACCAGTGTTAATATTAGAAAAACTTTTTTTTTTTTTTTTGTGCTGAAGAGACCCGAGCAGGAGTAACATTGGTTTCCCTGTTTCACTGAACCAAGATATGTTGTTGATGTAATGTTAGCTACAGAAACAGGACAGTTTTGAGTGTCATTGTTTGTCTGGAGCTGCAGGCGACTAACAACAAACTCTTGCGGTTGTATTTTTTGTTCTTCCTCGTCGTTCATTCGTCATCTTCTATGACGCTATCCATAAATGGGGTGGAGGTGGAGAGGGTCACTTCCTTCCAGTTCCTTGGGACTACAATCCAGGAATCCCTATCATGGGAGCTCAACACTAATATTAAGATCAGTAAAGCACATCAGCGACTCCACTTCTTGCGGCAGCTCAAAAAGTTTGGTGTCAGCCGAGTTGCCATGACCCACTTTTATAGGTCTACTATTGAAAGCGTCCTCACTTTCTCCATGCTTGTCTGGTTTGGTCATACAACCGCTCAGGACAAAACTAGGATGGAGAGAGTAGTACGCAGGGCTTCAAAAATCATAGGCTGTAGCCTCCCTTCACTTTCTTCACTCTTCTTCACTAGAATAATCAGAAAGGCTAAAAACATCATAGCGGACCACTCTCACCCTGCTTACCATCTCTTTAATCTCCTTCCATCAGGAAGAAGATATAGGAGCATTAAGACTTCTACATCACGCTTCAGAAACAGCACCTTCCCTCTGGCTATAGACATCTGAATTTGCACTGACTGCTAGCAGCACCTTATTAACAGCAGGCACTGTGCACTTTCTGGGCCGTGGGGTATTATCCTTAGAACGACTGCAGGTTCTGGTCTAATGTCTTATTGTTGTTGGGATTGTTGATGTACATTGTTGGTGTATTTTTGATGTTTGTCTTTTAGGTCATTTATGTCTGAGAGTTGTACCAAAACAAATTCCTATCAACTTGTTGACATGGCAATAAATTATTGAAATGAAATGAAATCTTCGCTTTATTTTTAGTGAAGAATTATTTTGCTTCAGCTATGATAAAGATACATCCACTCTTGCATTGCATGTTCGTGCATTTTTGGGGGCGGGGCAATGAAGGGAGGGGTGTGTTTTTTTGGGTTGATTTCAAATATCAACAGTGTTTCTCAGAAATCCTTTACTGCACCTTTAACTAAAACTATTAAAAATAATTTTCAGCAACTGAAATAAAATAAAATATAAAACCTTAAACTTAAAAAATGAAAATTTTAAATGTTGCCTTGGCAACTAATTGAAATACTACAAATAATAATTCAAAATGTGTAGTTAAAGACACATTTGCAGATGTAATCAGTGATATTTAATTTTATTTTAAAGCTGCAGTCCGGAGTTTTTCCTCTTTGTCGCCATATCTCTGTTCGAAATCTGCAATTGCAGTCATTCGCGGAATTATCAACTTTATGCGAGTTGTACTTCAACACCCTCGACACAGCGCAGCGCGGATGAACACAGTGTTTGAGGAGAGTGTGCAGCTGTCAATCACCGCGCCGGTGTGGATACTGGCATTCAGAATCACAGATTATTGTTTTTGGAAGTGTGACCAACATAATAATTTTCACCGGAAAATGTCATCTGAACAAGTAAGAAACATCCACTTTTGTTCTGGTACTGACATTGCAGTAAATCGCGCTGATTAAATCTAACAATCGCTTATCATATCACTCAAAACCATGCAAATTATACTTTGTTCTCAAATTGTTAATGTTAACAACGTCAGCATTGCGTGCCTACATGTAATGTCCTTCCGATATGTATCCTTGTTTTCGCATGGGTCCGGTTGCAGTCTCTTTTTTTCTGTAGCCACTCCGAAGTCCGAACGAAGTCTTTTTACAACGGGTGAATCTGTTGTCACTGGAGATTGTCGTCTGAACCTTTCTGGATCCGCCATCAAATTGATAAGTTTAATTATATCAAGTGCAGTGAGAAAAGGCTATAAATCTAAACCTCTAACATCCTCACACGCAATATAGCCTACTAGCCGAGACTCCTTCTTTATGTGTACAGATGTGACGTAATGACGCAAAGACATGCTCGAATCTCCCGCGGAAATCCACCAGTACCACTGGAATTAAAAACATTATTACAAGCTTACCGCTTTGAATTGAGCTAAAGCAAGCAGATAGTTTTGAACACTGGCTGGTTATGTATTTTCTCAAATATGTATTTTGGATAATTTTTAACCCAAAAAAAGCTACGGACTGCAGCTTTAATAGATCATTCATTAAACTATAAATTACACCCCGACAACTTTAAATACATTACAAAAAATAGTATTCTTAATTTTTGTATTTTGTAGTTGTGATCAGTTATGAATTGAAACGTTTTAGGTGCTATGGAGGTAGACCAGGGGGTCCTTTGATGCAAAAATTGCATTCTGTAATAACCTGCCCACCACTTACATATTTTTTTCCAGCCTGTTTCATCACCTCTTCCCCACACACTCTCCCAATGTCTTTTACTTGCCTTTCTCCACTTTCTTTGTCTGATTCCAGCAGAAATGAATCTAAGAGTCTGAATTGCCTGTCCACTTGTCTTTCGGTAGAAGGACAAGGAAGGAATCTTACAGCTCTTTTCAATCAGTCTCTGTCTCTCGTCTCTGTGAAAAGGTTCTCTGAAGAAAGGCAGAAGAATCTAGCCATTAAGACAACCTCTCTCCTTTTTCCAGTCGCAGGCTATTCTTAGAACATCACATAAACATGTTTATTACCCGACAGCTGCAAATTAAGCACAGTGCTGATATAAAAATTGAATTGAATTCCATTTTACCTGGCAATTACACAAGCTTAGCAGGACTCAGTAGCTCCCTGAAACATAAATAACTAATCTGAATCCATATCTCAGAATAAGAGACCACAATATGAGGTCCAAAGAAATAAATAATAAAGCCTGGGAAACATGACAGAACCCATGTGCATGTATGGTTTCATAAGTTTGGACTTTAACAAGCAAAGTTCAACTCATGTCCAACTCATGCCCACTGAACCGCAACTCATTACTTTCCTCATGTCCAACTTGAAATAAACATAGAATTCTTACTATGTCTAAATGCATGAATTGAGCTCCCTGAAAGACACTAAAAGAACTCACTTGTAAATCTGATCAAATCTGATCTAAATTTGTCATTCCTAATAACAGCCCAGACCTTCTTTAACTTCTAGCCTACACTAAATAATGCTTCATGGAGCAGTAAAACATTGTTTTATTTGACACTGTGAAATGTTCAGGAGCATTACAATAGGTGGTAGAGTGCAGCAGCATACCAATAATGCTGTTTTATAGAGCTGAGTAAAAACACAATGTAAAAAAAAAACCTTTATACGATGCACTATACGTGCAACAGAGGGCGATTAAGATAAAGCAAGCATGCATTTTTCATGACTATAGCCTTGTGCGTGCTTTAGGCCACACTTATCTTTTAAAGGAAGGTGTGTGTGAGGACTGTATTTAATTTAGATCTGATCTCCAAAAACTCTAATTAAATCCTATTTTGTGAGGTTATTAAAGGCAAAGAATCATCTAGAAAACAAAAAGAGCACAGCTGGATCTGTCTACCTCGCCCTTAGGGGACTGATATTCAAGCAAGTTAAGATTTTGACAAAGTGCTGGTTATTCAAAAAGGCCAAACAAAGGAAATGCTAAACTCAGCTGGATGAACACAATGTGTGTGAAGATAGTCCTGAATGGCACATCATCTTCAAATCAGCAGAGATGTGATCATCAAAGCCCAGTTAGAGCCCTAATAAACAAACACTAGCATGTATAAAACTGTCATTACAACGTTGCTGCTACAAGGGCATGAGAATGTCTGAAACACATTTGTAACATTATTTAGAGAATATAACAAATTCAAAAAAGAGGAATTTCTTCGGCCCTACCGTCCCGCTTTACTCTTTACACACTACACACACAGACTAAAAGCAAAAGCATTTACCAAAAATGAAAGAAATGTCTGTTGCTTAACAGTATTTCTCTTTCTGACATTCAAACTTCCTGCTGTTTGCTGCTTTACCCTCTACTGCTTTAAAATCTAGTCCAATGAGCAGCAGTGGTGAAATATATCTATATTATAAATATACCAATATATATACCAAGGTAACTAAATGACCATACATATAGCATGTTATTTACATGGTCCCAAAAAACATTTCACAATCATATCTTGACGTTTATCTATGGAGCCCTGCACAGGACATGCAAAAGAAAAAGGAGGGAAAAAAAAGCTCATTGTGCCATTGAATTAGGATTTACGAATTATTAATTTGTTCTCTTGTTTTTGGGAAAATGTAGCCTGGGAAAACCCAGACAACTTCCGGCAAATTTAGATTTGCTCTGAAAGTTAGTCTGGCAAAGAGCTCATTCAAGCCCATTTCCAATCCGTCGAAATCGAGGCACCAATCAGAAACGTTGGGGCGGGCTTTACACGATGACGACAGCATCAGGATTTTGAAGCAGATTTTTTGTAGCCTACATTACAAAGATGGATGCCGCCGTCGAACATCACTCGTTCGAATCAGCTATCGCGTCAGTTTTAAGCGATTTGAACGTTTCCTTTTAGTTAAAAACCGAGCAAAGAACAACACTCGGAGAAACGCTCTGCATACGTCATCTCCTTCATCGCTCTGATTGGTTTTAGGTCTATCCGCGACGTCCGTTGGTGACCCCCCTCTGGAAATGATTTGTCTATGACGCTTTGCCAGACCATAACTCAGTTACAACTGAGAATGGTCTGGTTTTAACCAGGCTAGGGAAAATGTAGAGATGCACCTGTCGACCGGCCATAAACCTTGCTGTTTTTGCTTTAAATCTTAAAATTACACAGTCTAATTTAAATAAAAAACAACTTCTCATGCTACATGTGTGTAGGATCCTGATTAAAATACAGTAGTTGCCTCTAATTTCAAATGGCTACAGATTTTTGTTGTTGTTGTTTTAGACCATTTCTGCCTGTAATAGTGCAAATAAACAACAAATTAATTTCCTTACACAAACAAATTTGCTTACACAAAGAAAAGAAAAAAACGGCAACTGGTATCGGAATCGACCCATTTGCTTGTAAAAAAAAAAATCGGCAATCAGAATCAACCATGAAAAATCAAGATCGGTGCATCCCTAGTAAATTGTGGCCACGGTTAAACAATATTAAACTAAGGGAACTAAGGGATCAAATTAATAAAAAAGTGGCCATAAATAAGCTACGGGAATAAATTCTTAATTCTAATTCTTAATTTCTTTATTGTAAAATATGTAGTTTTTTTCCCACACATCATGGTATGTGGATAAAAATGTATTCGATTTCTAAAAACAATGGTGCCTCCACACCACACATTCCTGCAGAAAAGTTTAGTTCAAACTCTACTAACCCAAATAATCAAGGAGTGTAGTAGTAGGAACATGGCTATCCAGAAGTAGAAATAAGTAACGCTGCACAAAAGAAACCTCTTACAGATAGACCTCTTACGCTTGACAGATAGAAACACGTAAGAGTTGAATCAGTTTGAAATAAAGAGTTGAATCAGTTTGAAATAAAGCAGTATTTTTAAAAGCACAACCATCTATCCAATCCAATGTTTAAGTCAGTAAAAATTGAAATGTTCTAAGGTTGGGAAAAGCACAAGATGTGTCAGCTGAAGACAGAAATGGTTGTTTTTGTGTCCTAAACAGGATTTAGAGAGGCACAGAACAAAATAAAGAGGAGAATAAAAGACAGACACTTTTAAAAGTGCTTTTCAACACACCAAACAGGAAGATGTCGACTTTGCAGGTAGCTCCTGAGAGCACTAAAACTTTAGAGTCTATAGCAAAACCAAACATTGTAAATCCAGACAAGAGTCTTACCACAGATATAAAGAGCACCCTGGAGCTTCCTCACTGGGCTATTTTCACCAGTTCGTCTTGCTTTGTAAAGCTCTTAAGCCTTTAGCAATTATCTGAGAAGATCAGAATAAAACTTAGGTGGAGGCTACAACAGTAAGCCCTTGCTCTTGTTTTACAAAAAAGAAAAGTCATGGAGCAGTCCGCCAACTGTTACAACCCAAGGAGTGTGTTAAATACAACTGTTGGTCCTTTATGAAAAAAAGCACTTTAAGAAAGCAACACATTTTCCCCAACCGACGACAGCATCATGCGGCAGCGAGAGCCCCGGAGCAGGGTCATTGCAGTATGTAAGTGAAAACTCAATACTCATGGCATCAACATACTACAAATGAATCACAGCAGAGAGGAGCGCAGGAGGGCACAGAGCCGCGTTCAAGTCAAAAATCTCAGACAGCGCCACAGGGAAGCACTGTGATTCACCACATCTGAAATACACGATCGAAACGGTATAATTACAGAGCACTGATGTGGTCAATACACAATCATAGGAAGAATCAAAAAGAGGGAAATATTTACCAGCATGACTGTCCTCTCTCACACTCTTTACTGAGGAGCATTGTGGGATGTGAAGGGAGCTTTTCTAAGACTTGCAGCTGACTTCAAACTGTCCTACTCCATTCTGGCTGTAGACGATGGTGATAGAGGAAATAATACAGAAGAAATAAACCAAAGAAAACGGTTCATTTTACCATATTGGTTAGTGGATGATATTAGAGCTGTTAATGTGTCCATATCCGCATATTGAACATTTAATTGTACATTTCCCCTATTTTTTCATCTAGATTATTGATGCCGCCAATTAAAGTTAATCTTTAAAACATTAATAATTTAATGACACTGTTAAATGTAATCTTTAGCAAAAAAAAAAAAAAAAAAATTCCTACTGTACATTATAAGGTTTTGAATCCTAAATTCACTTGTAGCATTTAAAAACAACTGACTTTAGTGTTTTATTTTAATTTATTATGAGAAAATAAATAAAAGTCATTTATTGGTTATTTGCCATCAAATTAAAATAATTATTGGCTTATCTGTGTCAGACAGACTTTTTATATTGGTGCACCAGCCCTAGTTATAATTGTTCAATCAAAATGACTTCACATTTGCTCAGGAAAATAGGGACAATTTTTTACCAGGTCACAACTCTTTCTTTTTTTTTTTAGGCAATGGATTTACAGCATTTGTGCAAAAGCATGATTGGGTTTGCACAGTGTAATTTTAATGGGGATGTCAGAAGAACGGACACGGACTGGTAAATGTTGAGTCAACGATGTAATTCGCTAAGAAATGCATCACACAAAGCATAGTTGATGTCGCAAGGTCTGCCTTGGCTTTTACCCAACAGTGAAATTATTCTTGTATTGCCTGTAATTTCATAGGAAAGTGAAGAAGTGACAGGAAATGACAGGTTGATGACTAGGGGGTGCAATAGGGAAAGGCTAGAGTCAAACTCAGGTCACATGCATATAATCACCACTACGCAACATGTCCCAGGTTAAATAAAACTGAAAATATGAACTAGACAGCATTAACATGTGATTATAATATGAACACCAGTAATTAAATACTAATTTTATTAGCTATATATAAAAAATAAAAAAATAAACCTGTTGTCTCTAAAACTAAAAAGGATTCCGTGCAGTTTTCTGTCAAAATAAAGCTTGAGAGTTTAACTCAACTGGATATATGAAGACATAAGTATTGTAATTTTACTAGTTTAAAGTAAAATAATTGGTTGACATTTTCTTCATTTCGATTCCATCCTCTCTAGGGATAGAACACTCAGGCCATGTCTGTGCAAAGAAAGCACTGAATTAGTATGAAGAAATTATGTCTTCAACCACGCTTGTGAATTTGTTTCTATATTCTTTAGTGCTAGTCTACCATACATTAAAGCTGCAGTAGGGAGTTTTGAGAAAACGTTGACTTAGCCTGAAAATTTGAACAAGCACAACTTACAGGTCCCACCCCCTTGCTCTCTGCTGCGCTACAGCCCTCCCTCCACAGCGGAGCCTACCGTGAACGCGCAGGCTAGTAAGCAGGCCCACCGATGACGGCGGATAACCAGTTATGGCACATTCACTAGTAGGGACGAAACATCAACAATATGCTTTACATATAGGCGTCATTTACGGGGGGGTTGGGGGGGACATGTCCCCACCACTATTTGCCAGGGTCGATTTTGTCCCCACCACTTTTGAAACATCTTGCGGTACGGATGTACAAATACAAGTAAAACATCTCCAGTTAACTAGCAGAGCATTCGTTTAGTTCGTTTGTTAAATAAGAGGCGATCTAGCGCTAACATGTGTTGTTTTTTAATCAAGTGATCATGTGCTCGTTGCCTCTGCGATCAGTGGCGCGGATACAGTGTTCTGTTGTGGCTCGCGCCCGCGCCGCAATGTCTTCACTCGGACGCGCGCTTCAATCCGTTGCGGAGATTCTCTATTCGTTCCGGTGAAATCGCAAAACAAAATGCAAACAAACGCTTCCCTGCTTGATATACAACCACTGATAAACATTATCGGTTTTTATGAGGGGAAAAAAAAACTATTCGAGTGCGGATTAGAACACATAACCTCCGACACGCTTGGCAAAAATTCTGCCACTGGACCATTACAGTACGAACATTCGTGAAATTAACCCCCCCACCCATCACATTTTTGGTCGGACATCATCACATCTTTGTATACATTTTTATTTATTTACATCAGTAGGCCTAAGCTACAGGACATCGTCTTTCAAAACATGACCTGCGTGAAAGAGAAAAAAAATGAATGTGTCATTGTACCCAGCACTTTTGAAAATGCACTTCCGAATGCGTCTCTGTCCCCAGCACATTTCAAACCAAACTGACGCCCATGTGCCTGCCCATACTTTAGCCCTATTCGCACGGGATTAGTATTACCTGGTGACCTCTAGTCATTTGCGAATTGACCATGTCTGTAATTTGTAAAGTAAAAATTCCCCCGCAAATGACTCCATATTTCGCCGAACACCGAGGTCCTGTGGTAATATTAGTCCCGCGCGAATCGGCATCTCTGTGATTTGGCGGGATCGTACATAATTTTTTCAAGGTTTTTGTTTCATGCGCGCCACTAATTTCTAACTCACACGTGGTCCCCAGATAGTACTAATCCCGTGCGAATAGGGCTTTTGACTACAAACTTGGTCCTCAAATCATTACACATTTTGCAATACATGTAATGTAACTTTATAATGTTGCACCCTTTCTATAAGTATATATCTATAAAAATACTTTTTTTTTTTACAAAAGTTACCTACAGCAGCTTTAACACTGAATCAGCCCACATGCAGACAGAATTCGCACAGTATCCTGTTCACGGTCGGCTCTGCATGTGCAGAATTTTATCAGGTCATGCCATGCCAGACTCACTCCTGCCTTTGATATCTGCTGCCTACACATGTAGCACTTATCTTTCAATTGTTCAAAGTAAAGCAGCATGCACAGCCAATTGATGTCCTGTCTCTCAGTGTGTGAACACACGGCCAGTCAAGGGCATCTTAGTCAGAATTATTCAGCAATATAGACAGGATGTGCATTTGACTCATGTGATATTATGTTTGTATCTCTCTGAAGATACATAAAGAGAAGCATGAATCTTAACGGCTTGACTATACAACTTATAACAATTTCATTATATGGTTAAAATTTGTATAGTAATAGTAATAATGTTTATTTACCGATTTACCAGTACTTGAAGTATCATAATGTGATTTTTACCTCAAAATACAGACAACCATTATAACACAGATACAGAAAGCCACATGGTAAATTGTTCATTGTAAGTGGCCTGTCCAACAAAACATAGCCAACTCATACACATACACAGGGTCATGCATACAAAGACAAAAACACCATTAGGGTAACGCATGACACTAAAATACAGTTAACCAATTAAAGGGTTTTTACTGTTGCATTTTTATATTGTTTGTAAGTATTACATTTTTTACAGTGCATGCATCTCAATGGCCTTTACTTAGCTGGTGGCAGCCCTGAAAGTGTGTGTGATCATACGAAAAAAAATCACATGAGCTGTAAATGTCATGTGATGTGTGATAAATAACTCTTCCATAAAAATACTAATTGGATGATGGCATCAAAAAGTATGCAGTCATAAACCCACAGTAACAAGGTACTTTATCCTAAAAAGTCACACTGTATTGAACACAAGCTAGCTGAAGCAATCATTAAACAAACTCCCCTATAATGTATCTCTCTCCTAAGCAGAAAGGCCAATACATTTTAGCAAATTGGTTTGTTTTGACGGTTCATTTCAACTAACCAGTTTGAAAAAAAAAATTCTTCAATTCGGGGGCCAAAAATACCCCGCATGATATTTTGCATCTTTTTTTTTAACTGAAATATCAAGTTAAATACAGAGGTTCATTACTTTCAACTTAGTTATGTAAATTAAAATGTCCCATTAGTTGCATTTATAGTAAACTATCTGATCCACTGCTTCCACCTTAATTGAGTTCCACAGTTTTTGTAGGAGATACTGCTACATATCGCAAATTTGATATTCTGATGAACCCTTAAATTACATCAATGTAGGTAGCCTTTTTGTTAGTTAGCCTACCTTTAGCGTAGTTATCTATACTATAACAGCACTATTTAACCAGGAGATACAAAAACACTATAATGCCTGTCTGCTGCAAACACTGATTCATACTGTAACACATCATCAATGAAAACAAGGAGAGACAGCAGAGCAACAGAAAGCAAGCATAGAGTGTGTGCGAGTTTGTTTATAATGGTCTTGTGGGCGGTTGGAAGCACTGAGAGCACACGTGTGGCGACTGAGGGGGGATAAACAGACCTCAACCCCTGAGGAGAATAGCAGCACTCCAACTGAGTATCACACCAGCTATCAAACCTCATCATCTCAGCCCTCAGTGTTGAGAAAAACACATTCTTCACACACAGCTGCGGCCAGCATTTACATCTCCACTCCAGTAAACCACTAAAACCATTTTTACCAGTCAGAGAACATTCTAGAGTGTCCTAGTGTTCTTGAAATATTTAGAGCAACAACTAGTCAATTACATTTCTGATGTGTAAAAGCAAATGGCTGTCTCCCGACCATTTCTTGTTGTCGCAGTCATGCAGCAGCTGACAGCTTCAATTTGTAATCAGCATATAATGCTTTCAAAGATATTTTGAAACAGTTTTGTTTGCGTCATTTGTGGCTAAAAACGCATTGCGAGGAGCTCGGCGAAAAAAATGTGGCTGAAGGATCAAGGGAGATGCTGATAATAGCTACATAAAAAAGATATTTTAATTCAGAATCATTAGCAGGCTACATGTAAACAACAGAATGAGATGTGAGCGTCAGTGAATCTCGTGAGGTTCACATGAGGACCACTATTCACGGGGCATGCTTGAGTGGCTGTTTAAGTTGCTGCATGTGAAGAAAGTCTCAAATCAGTGGCTTTTAAGATTCTGTTTCAGGATGTGGTTTAATTAGGTGGTAGACAGTGACAGCAGGTTGAGGCAGAGTCAAAAGTATTAAACAAGCATATTTTTTGGAGAAATTCATAATATATATCAGAGTTACTGAGGTAGAATCTGTTCTGAATCCTTGTAGTATTTTGGAAAGAGGAACATTAGACATTCAACACATAATTAATCAGCCCATCACATTACATAAATATTACAAGAACAGTATCACAGTCAAGGTGAAAACAGCTGCACCTTCAGAATGAAAGCTATAGCTTTTCCAACCGCACACAGAGTCCGAGAGTAGTATAGAGCAGTAAAACTCTTCACAGTTCACACCACAGCTTAGCATCCAGAACTACAACATCAGCAAGAATCAATATCATTTCTTTACAAACCTATGAAACAGCTCAACAACAAGGATAATCTTTAGAGCTAACAACACTGAGCCCATAATGCTTTAGTCCACAGCAGTGAAACACACCTCTTCCAAGCCTATTGAGCCCTTAAAGAAATACCTTGTGAAAGAAACATCTTGCAGACACTCACCGTTTTGAAGTCCTGGTGGCTGCACTCCTGGCCCTGGAAACGGCAGTAGAGCATCATCTCCTTCAGGTCGTGTCCCACTCGTTCACTGAACTCCCGCATGCTAAAGGGCTTTGGCCGGTAGTTAGTGAAGTTGGATTTCTCCGTGAGAAAGGCCAGCACATGGGGCTCGGCCAGGTGCGGCTCGGGGATCTGCAGGTGCACATCCAGCAGGGACAATAGTTCCCCGGCGTGGTAGAGGTCATTCTGCGTGAGGTGCGAGAAACGGTAGGCGTTCAAATTACAGACGGTGACGGTGGGGAAGACAAGGCTGCCAGAAACCACAGCATCCACGCTGGTGACGTGGGGGTAGGAGAGGAAATAGGCCAGCCGTTCGGTACTCTCCAGAGCCAGTAGGACTAGGCTGGCCAGCAAGGCCAAGCTCCAGAGCAGACGGCGCGAAGTGGAGCGGTAAGGGGAGGAAGAGTAGGGGAAGATGAAGCGCAAACCATGCAGGGTGCTTCGGTGGGCAAAGGACTGCCAAGACGAGGGGCCTCCCAGGCTCCCCATGCCTCCGCTCTCGGTCTCACGACTGGCCTCGCTTCCACAGCCCTCCTTCAGGTCCATGGCTAACACGCTCACACCTGCAGGTAGATCAGCACATAGTGATTGTCAGCTTAAGCCCAGGCACCTTCTGGCATCTGATTCTGGCTAATTTCACTTCATTAGAGTTTCACAGACACATCAATAATGTATTGTGAAATACAGTGTCTTTCTTGAAGCGTCGGGTTTGACACAAACATGAAGAGACACTGTAAGGCTTTATGAAAAAAAGATAAAACTGAATGTAGTCACCAGTGAGAGACGGGATTTATGTAACACGAACCCTACTGACCAAAGACACTGTAACAGTTTTAGACACAGACGAAAGATGAAAAACAGAAAGAAAAAAGAAAGATAGGAATGTAAGAAAGGAGAGTGAAAAATAGAGAGGACTGTGAAAGAGATGAAAAATTGTGGAATTAGAAAAAAAAGGATGGAGAAAGAAAGCAAAGAATGAAGAAAGAAAAAAGTACACGCATGCTCAAACAGAGACAAATAAAGGTACACACACCCCCTGAAACCATAGTCAAACTGTCTCCTGTCCAATCAGAGAAAGCGACACATACACAGAGAAAAATACAGGGTCCATTGAACACTAGTAGTCAGAGCTGCTCCTATAAATAAATATCAGGCTGGACCAGGATCACACACACACACACATCACAGAGCATGGAGGAAGAACAGATCTTGCTCCAGTTAAGCTGTGTGAGAGGGTGGCAATGGAGTGGAAGATGCTGCCCAGGGGTTTCCCTCCGCCTGTCTCTCCACCCACTCCATCACTTCAGCCCCACCAAATCCCAGGATCTCCACACAATCTCCCTTCTCCGTTACCTTATTTTACATCAATCTCTCTCTCTCTTTAACTTTCTCCCACTTGTTCAAGAAATGTTTTGAAAATGCCCAGAGCAAATAAAGTAATGTTTTCCAAAGATATTTCCAAAAGAGTTTGGCAACATTGTATTACTTACAGACATGCCAATAAAGCTATATTGACCTGAAATTGAAAAATATTACACAAGAGCTTAAAAACTATCCAATTCCCCATAACAAATTCATGCACGTGCACACACGGTCACTGGACATTCAATGGCAATTCTAAGCACCTCACGTGCAGCCTAAGGACACAACATCCACTCGTCCATGAGTGTGTGTGTGTGTGTATGTGAGAGAGAGAGAGAGAGAGAGAGAGAGAGAGAGAGAGAGAGAGAGAGAGAGAGAGAGAGAGAGAGAGAGAGAGAGAGAGAGAGAGAGAGGCTGGTCAGAGTGGGCCGGAGATGTTGTCGTTGATCCTGAGTCGACGAAGTGTGTGAGCGCGATCTTATCCCAGTCGCGCGCTTCCCGCGCTAATCCAGACAAACCATCACGCGTCCGGTGCTTCCGCTCCTCTTCTCGCCGTATCCAAGCAAAAGACAGCTGAGCCGTTACAGATGCGGTACACTCACATGTAAAAACGCAAACGGAGGTATGGAGAGGGAGAGAGAGAGAGAGGGAGAGAGAGAGAGAGGGGGGGGGGGGGGGCTCGTTCGCTCTTGCTCTTCGCGAGACACTGAGCAGTCTTCCCTCTCTCGCGCTCGCTTTTCTCTCCTCTCCTCCCGTGTGCGTTGACACTCCACTCCTCTCCGCTTAGAGCGTGATGGATGGATACAAGAAGCAAATTGTGGGTAAAAGCAGGAACGTAGAAACGGGAAAGAATCAAACACGAAAAAGAGGAGAGGAGGGGAACACACAGAGTGAGAAAAAGAGAAAAGAGGGAGAGATGACAGATGGGCTACTGTATTTGGTGCCCGGCAGGCGACTATCATCACATTGAAAATGTGTAATAGAAACTGTGTGAGGCATCTTTAAGTTTAATGCTTGCGTCTGCACAACATTCAAGGCGCAAACACTTGTGGGAGGGGGACTGAGAAAAGCAATAAGACTGAAAGAGATAGACAAGGAAAAGAGAGATATACAAACAGGAATAGAGAGAGAGATGCTACAAGTGGGTATTGTAATCCAAGCTGACAGGACAAAAGAGAGAGAGGGAGAGCGTAGGGACTGAGAGATGAAAAATAAGATGACAGCAAGAGCTGAATTTGGAGGAAAGTATGGATTTGCCAGAAGGGGATAAAAATAAAATTTAAATGGATGAGAGCAGCTGGTGAAAATTTTGATATATAAAAAAAATATGTCATTCCTCCATGTCTGAGTGGGCGCCACTGTAGAAGATCATTCTACAATACTTTTCGAATTTATTTCTCCTTCCATTTTTCCTCCTGACAGTCATGTAGTGTGACTCTTCGGAAATGACATCGTCTACTCCACGTTTTTCACGGCTCATCTGGCCGGAGACGCCAGACCGCATCAAGACAGCAGAGCCTGAGGAACTGGGAGACTACTTGAGCTCCCTTCACCTCTCATAAACCTCCCCAGATCAAGCAGACAAGAAAGAAGCTGGTTTTATCTTTCACAACAGACCGTAAACATCTTTCTCTTGTTTTTTTAGTTGCTTTTTTGGGGGGTTAGGTGAGGTAGAGAAAATGTTCCTCTCTATTTCATTGCCCTTGACACCCATTTCATTCTCCCTCTCTCTCTCCTTCATCAGTCTCTCTGCCGCACACTTTCATTCCCTCATTCCAGTTCCCTGATTTTCTCATCCGTTTCAGCCCTGGGTACGCAGATGTGAGGAACAGAAAAGGGGAGCGAGCAAAGAGGTAATTTATGAACCTCTGCAAATACATTTACACAAAACGGGTTTACGGGACACACACACATAACTCTGATTCTAAGTGTGGAGAGCGTTTGGCACAGATCAATAGGTGAGGCTGGAACTTTATACTGGAGCTCTGACAGCCTGTAATGACACGAGCTCAGTTAAAGCCATTTGGAAGAGTAAAGGGCATATAAGACACATATAACATGACCACCTGACAGAAATAAACATGCCTGAACCATCATGCCCCATTCACCTGGATATTAAATGCAACATTCAAAAATAAATGATTGGTATCTTTGAAAAATGAACTGTTATTGTAGCAGAAAAAAGAAAGGTTTACATGAACAACTAAAATTTGGGGGGTTGGTAAGAATTTTTCTCATGTTCATCAAGGCTGCTTTTAATTGGATTAAAAACATGCAGTAAAAACAGTAATATTGTGAAATATATGCAATAACTGTAATGCCAAAGCAGCCATTTGATCCATCAGAAATCATTCTACAGTCATGGCCAAAAGATTTGCCATTGACACATTTTGTGGTTCTGAAAGTTTACTGCATTTGTAAATCATTTTTTCACGATTCTACGCTGAAAAACAATAAGCATTTCATAAGTTTTTTTCATAAGCAGTTTTAAAGGCTTTTATTGGCCAAATTCAAAACATTGTAAATATTGACTCTTTTCTCACATATATTAAGTTGACCCTTCTTCATAACCTCTGCAATTCGCGCTGGCATGAGCTTCTGGGCCAAATCCTGACTGATGGCGATCCATTCTTGACTTATTAGTGCTTGGAGTTGATCACAATTGGTGGGATTCTGCTTGTCCACTTGCCTTTTGAGGATTGACCACAGGTTATCTATTGGATTAAGATCTGGGGAGCTTCCTGGCCAGTGGCCACGGATCAAAACTTTCAATGTGATGATCTCCGAGCTACTTCACGATCACCCTTGCTCTTGCAGGATGTTTTGCTACCATTCTTTATTCATGGCAGAGTTTTTTTTGGCATGAATTGTTAGAGAGCCCATTCCCTTGAATGAAAAGCAGCCCCACACATGGATGGTCTCAGGATGCTTTACTGTTGGCACGACACACGACTCATAGTAGCGTTCATTTAGTCTTCTCCGGGGGCTTCATATGAGAAAATAACCAGTTTTCTGCTGTCCAATCCTTAGTTGCCGACAGAACTTCAGTCTGTCCTTGATGCATTTCTTGTAGAGAAGTGGCTTCTTTGCTACCCTTCTTGACTCCAGGCCGTTGTCCAAAATTCTTGGCCTCACTGTGCGTGCAGATGCTCACACTCTCACACACACACGATACTGAGCAGCTCTGCACTGGTGTGGTGACACAATTCTGTAGTCGAGTCCTCAGGAGGAGACTGTCCTGGCGCTTGCTGGACACTGTGGGACGTCCTGAAGCCTTCTTCACTGCAGTTGAACCGCTTTTAATTAAAGTTCTTGATAATCTGTTCTTTCAGGAGCAAAATTCTTTGCAGCAATTGCCTTGCATGTGAAGCCATTTTGATGCAAATCAATGATGGCTGCACATCTTTCTTTGGAAGTAACCATTGTTAACACAACATCACAATGATTGGAAGCACTTCTTCATTCCCTTTTATTCCCTTTATAGTCTGCTCTTATAATTCAATCAAAATGATACTGACTAGTACTCGTTCACACTCTCATGTGCGGATGATGATGATATGATTAGTGAAATTATATTATCTGGTCATTTTGTGCCAAGGACAAAAGACAGTGAAAATTGGATTTTTGTGATAATTTTTTGGGGCAATTAAGCTTTTTGCAATTATTCAAAATGCATCTGCACAATAATATAACTGTGAATAAACAACACAACTGAAGCATCAAACTTTGTGAAACAAAATGTATGTCACTGCCAAAACTTTTGGCTTTGACTAATGTGTTGATTTAGTGCTCCAAAAACATTTATTTTTATTATCACTTTTGAAAACAGTTTTGCTTCATTTTTTTGTGAAAAATTATTTGAAATATAAATCTTTTCATAACATTATAAATTTACTGTCACTTTGTATCAATATTATGCATCCTTGCTGAATAAAAGTATTAATTTCTTTTAAAAAAACAATATATATATATATATATATATTTATATACACACACACACACATAGACATTCAACTTTTGGTTGTTTATGTTTAAAATGCTATTGCAAACATCACTCTTTCACATTTCTATATTGTCAGTGCAATCAAGTCACACTTAAATGTCTGACAGTTTTTGATGTAACTTTTCAAACATGACCATATAATAGTCATTTAATGAACTGGAACAGCCTACTGATACCAGTTTTCTTCCCACATATTCCCATTGGCTGCTCCTGTCACGTCATAAAACGTTTGAGTATTTTACTAGTCAATCTTTTACAATCATAAAATACTCAAAAACGTTTTATGATGTGACAGGGGCAGCAAGAGCAGCCAATGGGAATATGTGGGAAGAAAACTGGTATCAGTTTTATATATAGATATATATAGATATATATAGATATATAACAGATTTTAGACTGAATTTGTATTATTTAAAATATATAGTCACCCAGCGCTGGGTTGCCAAATAACCCAGAAATGGTGGTTTCATTATTTTTATTTTTTTTTAGCAAGCACCTTTACTTCACTCCGGAAAAGCAAAATTTGTTTAATCTAGTGTTAGTAACATTAATATTAAAGTTAATATAGTTATAATTAATTTTGTGCGTTTGTCATTTTATTAGTTATATTTTATTTTAACTAATAAAATAATTTAATATTTAGCCAATTCATTTTTTTTTTTTTTTTTGCACTTTGTTATTTTAGTGAATCAAATTGAACATGAACATTACTACTCAAGTATATTAAATATACAAGCAACAAACTTTGGTTTTAGGTTAACTAATAACTCTGATTAATATCACAAATATTAAATTACTGATGTAGGATTGAACAAAACAAAAAGGACAGGGTTTTTCAGGTATTGCTCTATCTACTGATAATCATGATCATTTCTGCAAGTATGAAGACATAAGCTGTATTTTACATAAGTACCTGTTATTTTCGAGTAGTTTAAAATAACAGCAAATAATCAGCAGGCAGGTTCACTCACAGCACTATTAGCCAGGAGTTCACAAGACCTAAAATAAAAAGTATTGAGAACACACCTGTCTAGTTAGAATAATTATTTAGACCAGCAGATTAACCACAAGCACATCTTCTATCTACAGGAAAATAATTGAGAAATTTGTATACTTGGCGCATTCAAAGAGGCAAGACGGAGACTTGGATGCTGAAGGTCTTCAAATCAATGCTGAAGAGTTGGGTGATTGATCCTTCAAGTGTCTCCATAGGCCTACAATGAAGACCATTTCAAACTGACCCAATAATACTGATTAAATCTGACTTCCGTTCAAGTGCCAGTTAATTACTCGAGGCGTAAATAAAAAGGACAGAACAGTATTAATGTCTTTGTGGACTGGAGGTAAAGACCTTGTTGGAAGCAGATTAGGCTCAGTAATGAATAAATAAAAACACGCTTCAATCTGAGGCTGATGATCATTAGTGCGCATGTCGCCCCCTAGTGACTGACACACCTCCTACAACATACATTAAGGCCTGCATAACCATCTCTAGAAGAGATTATTGGGGGGATTCATCTGACAGAAGCTAGACGAGCCAAGAGTCTTGAAGATAAGTGAACAAATCTCTCATTTTATAAAAGAAAAATAAGTCAAAGTAATTTGACTATTAAATAGGGGGAAAGAGTCCAAATGAACGGGGATATTTTAGATACGATGGCTGCCATATTACATTTACTGATAAACCCCATCCTCCATCACATATGCCATTCACAGCTCGTCTCGCACCAATATCTCTGTGGAGGCCCCCAATAGTGCTGACAGCTGTAGGGCTTCCAGACTGTTAATGACTTAATGAAGCGAATAAGACAAGGTCCCTGTGCCCCTTCAGCTGCAGTAATGAACAAAGTTTAAACATGGATTACTCCTCCTCTGGGCCCCAGATAAAACTCACACATTCATTCTCCAAGTAACAAGAGACATCTGTGACATGCTGACAGATTAGATCAGATCCCGTCTTTGTTCTGAGATTAATACTAAAGCAATGTCAAACTCAAGAACAGGTCTATGGACGAAAATGCCTATGAGAATTTAAAAGTTCAAATAAAAAGCTGTTGAGGCTGCATTTAGCCATTTAAAGATGACACAGCTTTTGATGAAACAGCTTTTGAAAGCAAATTAACACTAGTAAATGGTAGCCAGGTAATAATAAACTAAATCTGTACCAGCTAAATCACATATTACAGTAGATGGTAAGAAAAAAAAACAGCAAAAAGTTTGAACTTTAAAAAATAACACCCATATGATTGTTAATAGCTGGATGGAAAGATAGATGCATGTGTGTGTGTGTGTTATATACATCCATCTCACTCAAAAAAAAAACATATACGGCCATATGTATCTATGTATGTATGCATGCATCTATCTATAAATAAATAAACTAAACATCCATCATACATAAAAAAAAAAAAAAAAAAAAAATTACATACAGCCATAAGACCCAGCTAATGGATCTAACCCTCCTTCACCCCAAATGATAAGGTATGCAGGGAGGACAGGGGATTTAATATTTAACCAATTAATTATTAGACACGGTACTCTAGGGAAGACTGAATAAGTAATTGCACCTTCATGACTTTATAATGATTCACAGTGAATCAACCTAATCAAGAAATCAATAACACACGGAGCGACATGCTGTTGAGACAGTGAGGTCAAGAAACTACAGAGCAATTCTAAGACTAATTGAGACAAAGGTAAGAATGTAAATTAAAAGATGGTAGTGAAAGACAAAGTAACAGGCTGGGACTCACAATTATAATCAATGAAATGATTAAATAATGTCAACCACTCAAGAGGTCTTACGGTAAGACGTGAAAAAGCTTTTAAACAGCGTGAACAACCCCATTATGCCAGCCACTCCGCTAGCACACCAAAATTGACTAATTACGCCATTCAAGACCTTCAAGGAGGAATCCAGCTGGCAAACTGTAGCCTTAATGGCTGATTTAAATTCACAAGGAAAGCTTGCCAAAATTAAATCAGATTACTGGCTATTTTCAGGATAATTAAAAACCATCCTTATACACATCTAATACTAGCTACAAAAGCATGTTGCATTTGTCAGCAAGACTCAAGAAGTGAACACGTCATTTACGGGTCTCATCGGGAATTTATTCCTAAAGATCTTTGCATGAGACAAGTGATTTATGTACATATTTACAAAGGTTTACACAAAACCTAAACAAAAGTAGTGAAGTCTTTGTTTAGTAGGTGTTGTTTGTTCAATAGTGGTTGTTGTCATAATATGTATTAATATAAGACATGTTCTACAATTATACTTTTTGTTTTAAGTGACTGTGCGATCAACGTAATCCATCATATGACTCCACAGGTAACTCCCCGAGCAGCTCGTCAAGGTCATCTTTAGAAAAGAAACATTCACATACAAAGATCAATACTCAAATGCATGCACTCTCTCCACAGTTCAAAGACAATGGAGCATCTGAAAATTAGAAGTTAAATTATCTTTCCCATCTAATTTCAAACAGATCATATGAGCACAGCATACCACCCACTGTTTAGAAGACAAAACATTTTTTGTTGCAACATCTAAAGAGTCTAGTGAGTTAAAAGCCACTGAGAGAATTGCATTATTCTAATCTGAAAAACTCATATTGTATGTTCAAATAAAGCGGAAACAATGTGACAAATTTCTGAATGAAAATTAATCCAGTTTAGGGGTGTGCGATAAGCAAGAATTTATCACGATATGCTCAATTTTGTTCAATATATATAAATCACATCAGGTCATCCTAGGACTGACAGACCTTCACAGTCCCTAACATTAATGATACTAAAGAAAAATCCATGGTCAATTTTTCTAAGGATGTTAATCAAAAGCTTTCTGGCTTAAGCACGGCACGATTTCTCCTCTTGTTTTCCTCCTCAATGCTGCTTAAAATGTCAAGACTGTTGAATAGGACTTAAATTAGCTTAAGTATTGAGTCAATCAGGGGTCAGAAAGGAGTCAGTAACAGAAAATTCTGTACAAAATCTAAATGGATCTGGCAAAATGCCTCCATTTAGACGCAGTCTGGCATCCAGCCTAGATCCATTTCCTCAGTTACTTCATACCTGCTCCTTTTAACATGCGACTGATGCAATGAAATGTAAATTTATGAAAATATCCAATTGATTGTTCTGAGTCTATTTTAAATGGTGAAATGCCATTTCAAGAGTGCTAAGACAAGAGTACTGTTAGTATCACTCTGCTTGTCTGTGCAATTCCAGACTAGAGTATGTGAGTGTGGGAGGGTTTTGGTGAAAGCCTGTTTCCTCCTGCAGCAAGAACTTTTTTCCCCAACACGCTTGTGTTTCCCTATCACTCCAGAAAAGCTAAGGGCAGGGGTGTTTTTCCCAAAACCATTGTTAGACAACTATGGTTAAAAATTCTGTCGTTACCGCTTCAGTTCATTCAGCAATTCAGTGTTTCCCCAAAACAAAGTTTCAACAAACATTCGCAAACTTGTGTGGTTGGAACTACAGCTTATGACCTGTGGTTAGAAGAACAGATTCTTGTTAGTATAACATGTGGATCATGCTCTTGAGCACAATAAGCAACTAACCACTGTTGCATTAGGCCGTGTGTCCACCAAAGCGTTTTTAGCCAGCTGAAAACGCTAGACGCTCTGCTGAAAACGCCTGAGAGCGTTTAGCAGCGCAGCGTTTTTTCCGTTGAGACGTTTCGTTGCTATGATACAGAATATCCACAGCACAGTTTACTTGTAACTGATTTCGCAGATAATTTGTTTCATACTAAAAAAATAAATTTTCATCCATTTTGTTCAGTTTGCTCTGCTGGTTGATGTCGTTGTACAGAAAGGATGTTGTGATAGTTGGTCGGTGTGGTATTTGTCCCGCCCCTCCTCCACTGTGATTGGACGGCTGGGTAAAAAGTGACAGTGCTGAGCGCTGCGTTTTACCCAAAGTTGAACATTTTAACTCTCGGCGGCCAGTAAAAAACGCCGGGCGCTCAGCGCTTCAGCGTAAAAGAACATGAAACACCCCAGAGCAGGATTTTCTCAGCAGTGGAAATAAAAAACCTGGAGCAAAGCTGGAGTGTTTACAGAAGACTTAGTGCAGGGAAAAGAAATGTCGCTCCACTCCACTCACATACTATGTTCCAGATCAGCTTTCAGCCAGTACATCGCTTTGTGACTACAACAGCACTCTTGCTTGTGTGATATTGCTTAATTGACGAAACTCCAACATACACACCTGTGTCCCATGCTGTCTCCTCTGTTGGTCCCAACACTGTAGATGCTTGACAGAGCTCATTAGAGCCAGCTGCAGTGTCTAAACCATCAGCAGCCTCAACTGTATTTTCATCTTCGTCATCAAAGTGGAGCACCATCTGAGAGACCGGGCCCCCCGCAGGCCTGCTGGGTTCACTACGCAATGCAAACTCCTGCTTGTACACGGCACAACAAGGGCGAAATGAAAACAAAACAAATGATAAAGACAAAACACAAATAGTTTAATAGAGAAACATTTTGGAAAAGGAAGCATCTCCTCAGTAAAGGTACTTCCACAACAGACAAGCAAAATGCTGGAGAGCACCAAATTGGACTCAATTTGGAGAAAGACTTAAAACAGAATTACCGTAAAACTTCAAATAATAGCCCGGCCTTTTATTTTCCCAAATCGTCGAACTGGACCGGCTTGTATTTGAGACAGGCGTCTATATGAGACCGGCCTTTATAATTTAGTGTTGAGATGTTGTTCATTGAGTATAGGCCTAGGGTCTCTAATCTCTAAAAAATCTCCAAATGCTCCACGTGAAACTGCGTTCTTCCGACCTTTTACTATCGTGTCAATTGATTTTGATTAATATGAGAGAGGGAGAGAGAGCAAAACAGACCTTGTGTTGTTTGAAGACGTGAGAGTGCGCGCGCGCAGCCGGGGCGCTCTCTCTCTCTCTCTCTGCTCGTAACGCGCCCTGTCAAGCGCAGCAGTCATTCTATTCTACATCACTCACCGATCAAAAAAGGCTTTGGCGGGACAAAAATTTGCTTTGGCGGCTGCCAAAAAGCGGACGATCTGACGGGTTTTAGAAGATTAAATACAACCCGAAACTAAAAAACAGACCTGGCCATTATTTACCCAAACCTGCAGCCACACCAGGCGTGTAAAAGAGACAGGCGTCTATTTGGGACTCGGCTATTATTTGAAGTTTTACGGTATAAAAAATTTATGCATAGAAAGGGGAACAGAACAAGGCAACTCACCAGTGGAGGGTGGGATGGCTGGGAGTTATGGAAGACCCCATCAGGTGGGTATATCCTGAGAAGGTTATTGGGTGTGACATTCAGGTAGTGATTTCGGTGTGATGGTGAAAACACACCCACCTTTAAAAATAATTGGAAATCTATGGACTCATTGCCTCTTTATTAGACACACAGTAGAGGACTGGAAATGATAGAGAATAGTGCACAATGGGATCTGCAAATATAGCGAGCCTGATCTTGTAATGCCCACATAAGCACTATGGCTCAACATGTGCTATATGTTAAGCCGTGGCTCAGAGTAATATATTACAATAGTAATGAGTAAAGTAAAACAATATCTGGTGTAATCTTAAGTGCATATTAGTCCATGGTATAGTTTATAATAGGCTCAAAAAGATAGTTACTTGTTTGAGTAATAACACAGCTCCTGTCTTGAGCTCTCCCTGTCTGTCTTCCACCAGGCGACGATGAACTGTGCCCTGCATCTCACCTTCAGAGAGAAAAAGAAACAGGAAAAGACGAGTCAAAAAAGACTTTACTGGAAACAAATATGTGCGATCAGACCAGGAAAACCAGCTCAGTCAGGAACCCCCTGGTATGTATGCATGTATGTATGGATGGATGGATGTATGAATGAATATGTAATGTACCATTACACCTTAATTATTTGTCGTACCTGTTGGATCTCTGAAGATGGCCTTTGCGTCTACATGCGTGTGTGTGATACTCTTCAAGACAACAGCCATGTTAGGAACCTTATTCTTAGTTAGCTGCCTGAGAGCAGCCTGGAGGAGTGAGAGAGATTTAAGTCACAAATAAGCACCAAAGAAAACAAGAGAATAACAGAAAAGAAAAAACATAAGTTGGAGCACAGCCTCAAGGCCATTGGTAATGAATCAAGTGAAAAGCTAATCAGCATTTGTCAGCCTAATGAATATTTAACACACGTGTACCATTAGCAGAGGATCGTTATGACACACTGGGCAAAACACATTAAAATTACATTAATAATCACTTTAAGGTGACTGATGACAACAGTGATTATGTTTGTGTTAATCATTTAGGGAGCCGAAACTTCTCATTTGTCCTGATTATAGTCATGGACTTCCACTTCAGGCAAAGCAATACAAATATGTATCGTACAAATCTGGATAAAATGAACAAATCTGCAAACTAACAAAGTTCTATCCTAAGCACAAACACTCAAAATCTAATTTAAATACACAGTTTGCTGTGAGATTCAAGTAGCTCACCTTGCGGAGAACCATGACAACACTGTACAAATGCAGAAAGCAAGAAGGGTTCTTCTCGTCCAATCCCATCTCAGACTTCATCACTGCCCACGGACCCCTGCTGAACTCCTCTTCCTCGCTCACCTGAGAGCTGGAGACCTGCTGAGAAAAATGGACACACTGTCTGATGATGAGTGTAAGTTTGAGAGTATGTGTGAGAAAGTGAATGCGTCAGTGAATCCACACAATTGTACAGTCAGTGTATAAAAAAAGAAAAGGGTAAGAAAAAGAAAATATATATCATTTCAATTACCGACCGATTTTATAATGTTTTAATTGATTGGTATTGGCTGAAATTGGATTTTACATTGATGCTCATTTAGATGACCTCTTCCATCATCTAATACAATTATGTTAAATGAAAAATGATGCCTACAAAAAATGAATATCCATTTTTATATTTTTGTGATGCCTAAATTCACCTGTAGCATATAAAATGACTGATTTTAGTTGTCTTTTCTTTTAAATCAGCCAGAATTGGTGCATCTAAACAAATACATAAATAATAATAATGAAAAATATATATACACATTTTAGTGTTTCCTTTTATAAGGGACCCTGGTGTAAAAATTGGGTCTCCATACACTGGGAATAAATCAGTGATATTAGAGATTAGAGTATTTATTCATTTATTTTTACGTATCAGGACAAATAAAAAAAAATCATTGGGCCCGTATTCATTAAGAATCTTAATGCAAAGAGTAGCTCCTAGTGACAAAAGTCTAAGAAAATTCTTAGAAATGTGGGCGTTTACTCTTAACATTAAAGAAAATATCCTAGTAAAGAAAAAAGTAATTCAGAAAGCATCTTAACCCTTAAAAGAGGTCTTAAGGTCAAAGCTGTTAGGAGTACGAACCAGGACTTTTAAGAGGCTTAAGAGTTTCTTTAGCAGAGGAGAAATGGCAGAAAGACGAAGAGGGAGAAGAAATGTGTTGCAGACAATGGATGATGACAGCGAGTTAATAAGACGCTATAGATTGACACCCGGCCCGAATTTTCCTTTAAGGATGGCCTTGTGTTCATCCACTAAGTGGGCTAACAGTAAACACTGTTCCAGTCTGGCTTTCTCGTCCTTCTTGGTTTTGATTCCATGTTTGTTACATTAAAACCAACATTCAAACCACCACTTAAATAGATATGCCAGCAATCAGTGTAATTGGAAAGAGTGGAAAAATTGTTATCATTCTAAGCCAACCAAATACCTTATAGGAAATGAACAGCATGGTAAATAAAAAAAAAGGATTTATATACACATATATGATGTGTGTGTGTGAGAGCGAGAGAACGCTCAAATAGGAAAAATGACGCATGTAATTTCAAGTGAAGGCTTAGAATAGACCCTATACATAAAATCACTGGGTGCTTCTCATTTCTTATTTGTGCATCCTCGTTTCCTTTCCTCGCGTCTCAGCTCCACCCCCTGTAGGACGCGAGGGAAGGCTGCAAGGAAAAAAACGAGGACGGAGGAATTGAATTAAAGCTTTTTTATACATTGGAATACTTGATCACTCGAGCGTCACTTCACTGCGTCATCAGCAGCGCTCAAAGGATCTGCCCTTATGTTGTTAAAGTTTGTTTATTTAAGAAATTCATAATAAATAATAATAAAGCAAGATACCTTGTTGAAATATGTGTGATGTGTGGTTTATGTAAACTGCATAAGTAAAGTATAAATTCAAATGATTGTGACAGATGTGAAGGGGGAGGAGAATTGATACGTGCGTCATGTTTAGTCGATAAAACTCTTCCGCAAAGGGTACACCTGTGTATCCTCACTCATAGCTCCTCTGGAAGCCTCCTCACTCCTCGATCCTCGACTCCTCGCGGTGCAATTAGAGAATTGAGATGTCCTTCAAGATGGCTGAGCTCGATTGGTTTCCGGGTCATAGGATGGAGGACGGAGGAGCGAGGAGACGAGGAGGGATATTGAGAAGCACCCACTCTTTTTTTCCTTCTTGGCGTGAGTGATAATGAACGACACCTGTGAGACGCACCGGTCTCTCTCGCGTCTCTCACCGAGGAGCGGACGCATAAAACGAGGAGCGACAGGGCAGATCGAGAGAGGAACAGGCCTGATTTTATGGTGTGTTTTGTTTCTGTTGTGTGTGGCCAGCAGTGCGGGGCTGCTGGCTTATACTTTTGTTTTGTATTTGTTTATTTTACTATTAAAATGTTTAAATGTTCGCCGATTCCCGTCTCATTCTTCCCACAAAAACGCAGCCGACGCCGCCGCCTCTTGTTCCTCCATCAGCCTCAGCTGCTCTTCGCTATATTGTGGCTCGTATAAATAGCCACGAACATCAGTTTCGAGCAAAAGATTTTCAAAATCCTCGTCTTCCATATCGTGTGTCGTAAATTCAGGCATTATGGTAAATCTAACTACTTGAGCGCTTGTTAGCTTAGCTTGCTGTCTTCCAAGCAAGATGGCGGATTAATAGTTTAGTTTCTTCAGGTTTAGTCCCACCCACTGATCTGTAATAGGCCGGTGGGGTGAGTGGGTCCCACGCCCTTGAATAATAATGAGCTAAAGGCTGTAGTTTTCTTAATATGCAATGAAATTTATCTTCCGTCCTATCGTGACGCAAAATGACGATATTTACGTCACGATAGGACGGAAGTAAAACACTTAAATCCTTTTTTCTCCCATCTCAGAAAAAAAACAAGCAAATTCCACCATCATTATAATATATGACTGGGTTTCTAACAATACAAACCTTAATGCAAATGGGTGAAGTGACCCTTTAAACTAAGACTCCTACGTAAAACTTTTTAAGCTAAATTAAGAGTTTTCTGAGAGGATTCTTAGAATCTTTATGAATACGGGCCCAGGTCTTTAAAGGTATTGTAGGTAGGAATTTTATTTAAAAACTTTTTTCAAAATTTGTTTAAACTTTCTGTATATATCAATGCATAATTAAAATTTAAGTACTCTGAAAAAGAAAGTATAAAAATCGAGTGTCTGTAGACCTCTCACGACTGTTTTAAAGACAGCTAATTATTTCCATTCACTCCACCCCCTCCCTTCTGGGCTCCTTCCAAAGCCACGCCCCAAAAACACATGAACGCGCGACTCCGACCGCTGAAGACGCATTATTTACCTGAGACGAGAGGAGAGGAAGGAGCGTAGTGCATGTAGTGACATCATGTCAGAATCACATGTAATAAAAAAATCTAACTTTATCATTATGAAGATAAACAAATAAGATGTATTTTTGTACTCACTATCAAGCTAGCATATTGATATTGGTAAAGTTTAAAATATATATTTATTGATTCGCTAACGAGCTAGTTATCTATAAGGCAAAGCTAAAAACAGGTTGCATGATACACGTTTTTCCATTGCCATCATTTACACTGTGATGAAGATGAATTTCGTGTAACATTCATAACATATATGGTGTTCTGCATGTAAGAGTTTCCATGATGAAAGCATTGTTGACTCTGATGAGGACTACACTCCAGAGACAAGTACCGCATCGTCAGCTCGAGGACAGATCCGGGGTCGAGGGCGAAGCAGAGGAGGTCGTCACAAGGCGTCACTTTTCAGCCCCTTGAGGTCTCTCAGTTCGCCATCGCTGGAAAGCCACGCCGATATTGACACGCATTTTATTTCGTTGTTTATCCAAAGACTTTTTGTTCATTACCTTTTCTAGTAACGTTACTGTCTTCCTTTTTTTGCCTGGTTTGTCTTCTCGAACTGCATATGTGAATTTTGATTGGTCTTTCTCTGCCATTGTTTTGCTATTCCTAGGTTCCGTGCCTCTTGAATTCCTCAAATCAAACGGATACGCGCAAGTGGGCAGGTCCTGTGTGGCAAAAGGGTGGTTGCCATGGTTGCGAGAGAGTGACAGTCGCCTAAGCCAATCCTTTGTTTCGTCCCGGATGGAAGTAATGAGCTGTGTTTAGTGCAGATTGAACGGTCTAGATTCACTCGATTTTTATACTCTTTTTATCAGAGTACTTACATTTTAATTATGCATTGATATATACAGAAAGTTTAAACAAATTTGGAAAAAAGTTTTTTTATAAAATTCCTACCTACAATACCTTTAACAGGTCTTAAAATTAGGTAAATACAACCTCAGATGAACAACACATGACATTACAGTCATTATTTATATAAAAAATAAAGCCAAAATGGAGATGCCATGAGTGACATTTGTATAGTGCTTTTCTCAGCACTCTGGAAAGGGGAAATCTCCTCAACCACCACCAATGTGCAGCATCCACCTGGATGATGCGACGGCAGCCACAGCCCACCACACACCAGTACAGCGGCTATGCCTATGAGCCTATGATTTAATTGCTTGTAGAACCACCTTTAGCACAGCAGCAATAACTTGAAATGATAATTATGACTTTTTCAGACTCTCAAATTGTTGTGGAGGAATTTTGGCCCACTCTTCTTTACAAAATTGCGTCAGTTCATTGAGGTTTGTGGGCAATTGTTTATGCACAGCTCTCTTAAGGTCCCGTCACAGCATTTAAATCGGGTTGAGGTCTGGACTTTGAAAGGGCCAGTTTCTTTTCTTTTTCAGCCGTTTTGTTGTAGATTTGCTGGTGTGCTTGGAATCCTTGTCCTGTTGCATGACCCAATTTCGGCCAAGCTTTAGTTGTTGGACAGATGGCCTCACATTTGACTCTAGAATACTTTGGTATACAGAGGAGTTCATGGTCGACTCAATGACTGCAAGATGCCCAGGTCTTGTGGCTGCAAAACAAGCCCAAATCATCACCCCTCCATCAGCATGATGGACAGTTGGTATGAGGTGTTTGTGCTAATATGCTGTGATATGTTTGGTTTTCGCCAAACGTGGCGCTGTGCATTATGGCCAAACATCTACACTTTGGTCTCGTCTGTTCAAAGGACATTGTTCCAGAAGTCTTGAAGATTTGCAAAACCTAAGCCGTGCTGCAATGTTCTATTTAGAGAGAAGCAGCTTTCTCCTGGCAACCCTTCCAAACATGCCATCCTTGTCCTGTCTTTTTGAAATTCTACTGCCATGAACTTGAACATTTAACATGCTAACTGAGGCCTGTAGAGGCTGAGATGTAGTTCTTGGGTTTTATGCAGTTTGTCTGAGCACTGCATGATCTGACCTTGGAGTGAATTTGCTGGGATGTCCACTCCTGGGAAGATTGCCAACTGTCTTGAATGTTTTCCACTTGTGAATAATCTTCCTTACTGTAGAATGATGGACTTCAAAATGTTTGGAAATGTCCACATAACCCTTCCCAGATTGATGGGCAGCAACAATTCCTTCTCTAAGATCGCTTATGTCTTTTCTCCTTGGCATTGTGTTAACACACACCTGAAGGCTCCAGAGCAGCAAACTGCTTTTATAGAGTTGGTCACACTTGCTGATGATCAGTTAATCAAAGGCATTTGATTAGCAGTGCCTGACTGCTACTTACCCTCTTAATTCCTATGGAAGCAGTAAGGATGTACACACGGCTTCTCCATTTTGGCCTAGATTTTGTTGAATGAACCGTGACACGTGTTGTTGTTAATCTGAGATGTACTTACCTAATTTTAAGACCTGCCGAGGACCAGATGATTTTTTTTTATGTCCTGATTTGTAAATCCACAGAATTCAAAAGGGTGTATATTCTTTTTCACATGACTGTATTTTACTAAACATTAAAGGTGCTCTAAGCGATGTTGGGTGTCGTAACTTCTTGTTGACGAAGTATTGTCAAACAAAACGGAGGCTAGCTAGACACCCCCCCCCCTCTCCCCCTTCATCCCCTCCCCCTACCTTGTGTTGGTTAGGCGAACATGAACGTCCATTTAGAAAAAGAAAAAAAAATGGATTTACCCACCTGTCCAGCAAAAACAGAGCTACCTGTATGTCGGATTGGAAGCCCTTCTGCCGGCGGAGTTCTTGCCACCTTTCGAAGGCTTTTCCAATGTAAATTCAGGACTTCGCGCGTTCCTTCTCCTTTTCCCTCTTCTTTGCAATTTGTTCATTGGAACGTCGTCTCTTTGGTCGTGTGTCGCCCATATCAAACTTAAAGAGAATATAGTTCTAACTTCCCTCTTCATTTCCTCCACACTCCCCTTCACGTGTACACGCACAAACCCCACCCCCAAATCCTTCTTATCGGTTATTGGCTGGAACACTGTTTATGTTTCGTGGTGCAGGTTTGCCCAGTTTATTTTTCTCGCAGTTTGTGGAGCCTGGGGTGTCTACAGAGACCACGTTTTTTTTACAGTGTTCAGGGGACAGGCAGCTACCGGATAGTAAGGAGATGTTTGCTGTATGTGACAAAAAATGTTTTGGCCTAAAAAATGCGTGACATCGCTTAGAGCACCTTTAATAGTGCAATATCATTCAGAAACTTCCCTGGCTCAAATGTTTGATTTTGTTAATATTCTTTTCTGAAGAAAGATTACCAGAAATAGTGATGAAAGCCAAAATATTAAATGTCTGGGATGAATATTTACTGAGTAATCCATTATTTTGTAGAGGGGGGGTCAAAATGACAATTTACACCTGAGATTTGAAGCCAAATTGCAGGGGGTTAAAAATCACTTTAGAATGATGGCGGCATCATTATTTTATTTTTACACAGAGATCGGTTGGTCTATTAGTAAAATCTGTTGACTTTGTTGCATTATATGCCAACATTGACCGTTCAAAAATGGGATAAAAACACGTTTTTGCCCAAAGTTTGCATGTATGTAACTCAAGTACTAAAGATACCTTAATATGCTTTTATATTTTGGTTTTTAACAAACTTTTCATTTGGTATCCATATTTTTAAGGCCCTATATGGTTCAATTACAGAGGCATTGGGGATCTCAAAATGGCTCTAGGAGTAAATTGTTAAATTGTACATTTCCAGAGGTCAAAAACCAAGTGTGGGTCACATTCATACAGTTGACACGTTTTTTCTTTCAAAGAGGAACAGCTGAAGAACATGAAACTAGAATAATGTTGAAACCATAGACTGTAAAGAAAATATGGACGTAGTGTACGTGACGTCACCCGTAGGTTTCTGAAGAGCATTTTTGAAGCCTAAAGTGAGCGGAGTCGGCAGTCGCCATCTTGGCAGCGTCACTCCCGGATAACAGAAAATGGGCAAAGAGGCGGGACGTGGGTGGAGCTGAGGAGCCAACTCCTCAGGAGTCCTCACTCCTACGAGTGGTTACTGAAACTACGCCAGCCGTGTTCGAGTTAGCTCAAGTGTGCGACCGCACAGGGCATCGCGCTTAAGTGACAGTTAATGATGTAAAGCCAAAAGTTAGTGTCCCTGTTTTTGCCCTTCGAAATATTATAATAGTTAAAAGACATAGCTACAAGTGAGACTGTGTATCATGATTCTGTACTATTCTGCTAGTTAAAAATGTATTGTGCAGTAACTTACAATATTACTCTGAGCATGTGTGTGTGTATGTGACAGTGATTTATGTGCATGTCAGTCAGCGCGGCATCGCACGTCAAGTTCGTCGAGAGCTTTATTCAGTCCATTAAAATTTCTGATTTGGCCGCCTCTCAGATGGGTCAAACCATAGATATTATTACCTAAGAAGTTCAAGTCAGTTAAATACGCAAGAAATCCACACTCATTCAAGCATTTATTGCATGGACGGAGAAAGCACCGACACCTGTGCTGGCAGGATTTCATCTGACAGTAACTTACATAAGCATAGTGTATCTGTTCCGTGAGAGCAACGGTACCGTAAAACGAGTATAGCCTCTATATCTATAGACGTTTTTAAATACGAAAACTCCAAAAAGAAACGAAATTGTCAGACATCCATTTAGTGCATGTTCAACGAGGAATCCAACTGAAATACAGTGCTGGTTGTTCTCTCGATACTAAACGGAATCCAAAGGCATGGACGAAGCAATGGGTGTATTAAATTGTATGAAATAATCCCGAAAAAAAGTACAAACACGGCAGAGATGCCAAGTTCAGCGGCAGGAATTAACTGAGGTAGTAACGTGACCACAGACAGCAGACAATCGGCTAGTAGTGACAGCATTGGCAATCCACCTGTCACTCAAGTGGCCACACCCTTAATTATGCAGAACTTTAAGGCTTTATATAATTTAAACGGATGAGTTATAAAAAAATTCACCCCCCTCACAGTTTTCATGAAGAGCATAATTAGCTATAGTATAGACCAAAACCAATTTTTATACCAGGCTGTAAAAAAAAATCTGCTGTAAAGTTGGGCATTTTAACATGGAGGATATATAGAATTGACTCCCTTCAGGAGCCTGTCTCTAGCGGCCAGTCGATGAATTGCAGTTTAAGTCACTTCCATATTGGCTTCAAGAGAGAGACTGGAAGGTTGTCGCTCGGTTGAAACTAGAAATGGATCTCATTTTTTTAACAAAACAATTGCATAGATAGAACAACCGTCTGAGTGCCAAAGGTATTTTTTTTTTCAGAGCTTATCTCCTTGTAATTCAAAAAGTATTAAAGATATCTTCATATGATTTTAGATTCTGGTTATTAACCAACTTTCTTTTGAAATCTTAATTTTTAAGGCACTATATGGTTCAATTCAATTTTACTCATTTTAATGGGAGAAAACCAAATGAGAGCCACTTTGTAAGAAAAGTTTGTTAAGAACTAGAATCTAAAAGCATATTAAGTTCTCTTTAATATTTCTTGAGTTACAGGCATGCAAACTTGGGGCAAAATACTTAAGCGCTTTTTTCAAAATTTTTGAATTGTCACCGTTGGCATATGATGCAACAAAGATTGCTAAAAGTCAACAGTTTTTACTAATAGACCAACCAATCTCCATGTAAAAATAAAATAATGATGCTGTTATTTTTCTGAAGTCATTTTACCCCCCTGTAATTTGACTCCAAATCCAAATTTTTATTTTGACCCTCTCCACAAAATAGTGGATTACTCTCTCATTTTATATTTTAGCTTTACACTTCAACTATGTATTTCTTTCACCAGAATTTTTTTTATCAATATTACAACTTTTAGCACGGGGCCTCTGGTTGATTTGAGACGAAATGACCCACAAAGCCTCAAATCCATTGACTGTAATTTTGTAATGCGGAAGGTCCCACATTCACATACCTCATTTCTTAGGCGAGCAACCGCTCCATGTGCAGGTGTCTGAGGAACTGACACAACAATATCATCAAGACTCCCCCCACTGACCTACAAGACAACATAAATACGAATATTGTAAGCAACTAGTAAGGAAACAAAGGAAATCTCCAAGCTACAGGCTATAGTACAATAATTAACATAAACAACAGGTTTTAGGGAGAAATAGTCTTGCAATACACTAAACAACAGATCTGGGCAGTACATATTGTGTTCCATTAACAGTAATCAGCTAGATTGCTGCTTGGCTGACCTGCTGTGGTAGTGCTCCTGCTGGGCCAGGGAAACGACGTGCTTTGGTTGTCATCATACAGCTCTGTGGTCTCTGAGGTGTCTTATTGGCTGCAGACACCAGCTGGACCAAGTGATTGGTCAGGACGGGTGTGTTGAGAGGACGAGGTGTAAATGTGGAAGAGGAATCAATAGCAGATGATACAGAGTGGAAAAGAGATCCTCTGGGCTGCAGCGGGGTCCTCGGTGATGAAGTACCCATGTGGCACCGAGGAGACACAACTGGAGGCCTTGTAGTCACAGGTCTGGGGACTCGTGAGACTAATGTAGCGGGGATACGCATGTGATTTGGATTCTGCACAGGGGTAGATGGACACCTGGGGCCTTCGACATTGGAAGCGAATGAGCTGTTGATTAAGGGCCGTGCAACTGACACTGAGCAGGTAGCACCGAACCTGCCATGGGAGGACACTTCTGGTGCTGAATGTCCCATTCGTTTAACGGGTGAAATGTTATCCAGTGATGAAGAAATATTTTGTGGCTCAGAAACCACCTGAGGAATGCTATCCAGCTCCTCCAGATCCACATCCCAGTCGTCAAAGTCATCCTGAGGAGTGAGGTCTCTCTGCGGGACACTGAGAGATGCTGGTGGTGGATGGTTTATTTGGTTAGAGGAGGGTTTCAGGGATGACGCAGGTGCTCTGAGGGAATAAAGTGTCTGATGGCAAGGTATGGAGAAGTCTGGTGGGGAATTGATAGTGCCACATGTTGGGGTTCGAAGAGTCGCCACACAACCAGATCCTGACGTATTTTCCCCAGGGCCTGATGACAAGCTAACAGGTCTCTGCTGAACATGAGTGGATTTTTCCAACACATGCGAGGACTCAGATGGTGGAGCTACAGAGGGAGCAGTAGAAGATGTGGGCTCTGATGGACATTTCCAATCAGGGCCAAGCAAATCCTACAGATGAAAAACCATAACAATAAAACAAATTATACACATACATATATAATGTAACAAATACACATGTATGCACAATAGGCCTACACATACTTATGTAATGTATGAAACAAATACATACATGCATATATATACATATATATATATATATATATATATATATATATATATATATATATATATATATATATATATATATATATATATATACACATATACACATATATATATATATATATATAACGTTATATATCTGCATCTTATTCTATGTAAACTTTGTTTGTTTTGTAAACTATAACGTTACTAAACCCATATCAAAACTAAAAGTAAATTCCAAACCTCATCATCAAACTCCTCTCCAAGACTGAACAGCCCCTTCCATTTCTTACAAGCCTGTATAAACAAACAGTTAATAATATCATCAAAGAAAAAAACACAATAATTCGTTTTTAGCCTACAACAAAAACGCTAACGTTAAGTTAGCTGTTTGTACATAACGTTAGCTTACCGTGGCTGTCATGTCTGTTCCGTCAATCATTAGAGCAGTTATGCAACACGACAACCATTAACTATTGTTGTATGCAACTATTCGTTTAAAGTTGTGTTCTCATTAGATGTGCAGACAAGGAAAACACCCAATATTGTATAATCTCTAATTTCCACAACCTCGCGCCGCCACGTTCAAACAGGGACGGCGAGCGTGACGTAGGCAGTCGACGTGTATTGTTGCCGCGTTCAGCAGCAGTGAAGTAGCGCCATCTGCTGGATGTGTCCTAGGCGTGCATACACGTATACATACGGCGAACAAAACTTTGGAATAAACGTTGTAATTTGAGAAAAAAAGTGATGTCCGTTCAGTCGAGGTTAATTACCAGACCTTCATTTAAACTTTATGCGAACAGCACTCATCACTACAGAATGGAATCCGCCTTTTTTGTACAGCAACTGCAGCGAAACATTAGGCGGCCGGCATTTTTGGCCTTCTAAAGTCTTAAATTGCACATATCTGTAGGTCCGAGAAATCCAAATTTTCTCGGGGGAGCATGCGCCCGAACCCCCCAAAACTACCTCACATTTGAATGCGTGTGGTAATGTGTGGCTACAGTGCCAGGGCTGATTTTTTGTCCGTCTGCCCCTGATTGGACCTAACAGATTTTACCACGTACAATCCGATGTAGAATACTCGTATAATGTGAGGATATGCAGAATTTCTAAATGTGAATGTTTTCTCTGGCATCACTCAATACTGATGGGACATGACAGTGTAATTTTTTTTTTTTTTTTTAAATTACCTATTTGGCCAGCAAAATTAAAATGAACAAATCAACAGCCCAGAAAACTACACAAACTTTGTGCAAGTGTCATTCATGAGATTGTCATAATCTACGTAAAGTCACACTAAAATTCTTAACACTATATTCAGTAGCACTTTATTCCCCATCCCATGAGCATACTATGTACTAACCCCGAGTCTACACCTTACCCCAAGTAGTTGCCTTATATTCCCTAGTACTTTCTTAGACAAGTACACTTTAAGTACATATATAAAAATATAAAGTACATTATCTCTGCTGATCATTTTAATTGGGCCTGTCAAGAGATATCCAAAATATGAAATGCTGGGGGGGGGGGGGGGGCATATAACAGCAGGATGCTTTTGCAAAGTGACATTATAGACTACACTATACAAAAAAATTTAAAGAACAGATTTTTATTATCATTTCCACAAACAATGCAGAGGAGCCATTTTGTTAAACCAACAGTTCTAGAACTTCTGGAACTGCTTCTTGGCTCCAGCTGCCTTGGTGACCTTCAGGACGTTGAACCTCACTGTCTTGCTGAGAGGTCGGCATTCTCCAACTGTAACGATGTCACCTACAGTCACATCCCTAAACATATGGAGAACATTAGTGACATTCAAGAAGAAAACAAACTTTGTACAAGTAATTTTTCAAACTAAACTACTCAACCCAAAAACCTTAAGTGTGAAGAAACATTTTAGTGACTAGTATTTGCTGCATCAGTGATGCCTTTAAGGCAGTGTCGTCAGAGTCTGAGACTTGGAAGACCGTCATGATAAATCATCATTTGCAGCTCACACAAAGGGTTTTTGGGCACCTAAAATGATGCGTCACAGGAGGAATTTTACCTGAAGCATGGAGAGAGGTGGACAGACATGTTCTTATGCCTCTTCTCAAAACGGTTGTACTTGCGGATGTAATGCAAGTAGTCCCGCCTGATGACAATGGTCCTCTGCATCTTCATCTTGGTCACCACACCTGGAAAAAGGTGACAGCAAATAAGTTCACATGCAGTATATCGATTGGCCAGCAAAGAGAGTCTTTTAAAGGGATAGTTCACCCAAGAGTGAAAATTCTGTCATTTACTCACCCTCAAGTTGCTCCAAACCTGTAAGAATTGACTTCTGCTGAACAAAAGATGATATTTTGAAGAATGTCAGTAACCAAACAGTTTGATGGGCCCAATTGACTTCCATTGTATTGACTTCTTGTGTGTTCAGCAGAAGACAGAAATTCCTACAGGTTTGGAATAACTTGAGGGTGAGTAAATGACCATTTTAATTTTTGGGTGAATTATCCCTTCAAGAATGTCTTTGATTTCCAAAATGACAAAGATATACAGGGAGGCATCAGTAAAGCCATTAGGCACTATCCTCAAAACCCAAACGGTTCAGAAGACCATCGTGATAAGACATCATCTGCGCCCCAATAAAACTACAATTACTCCACAAAGAACTACAAAGACTCACCGGACAGAATCCGGCCTCTGATGGACACGTTTCCAGTGAAAGGGCATTTCTTATCAATATAAGTGCCTTCAATAGCCTGTGGAAGTAAAGCACAAGATGTTTAGTCATTTGAAATCAATTTAGGGTACATAATGGAAGCATATTGAACTGCATCAGCATTGCCTTAAGGCTGTATCCTCAGAGCTCTCCTGGAGTCTAGGAAGACCGTCATGAAATAACATCATTTGCAGTGAAAAGTTACGCGTACATGCAAACACAAGCTCACCTCTCTGGGGGTTTTGAAGCCCAAGCCAACATTTCTGTGGTAACGTGGGAGCTTTTCTTTGGCACTTCCTTCAACAGCCAAAACCCGCTTCTTGTTCTGGAAGATGGTGGGCTGTTTCTGATAAGACCTCTCGTTCTGAAACAGAACACAAGCACAGAGTCAGTCATGTTCCTTACAAACCAATGGATGTTGATATGTTCAAGAAACATAACAGACTTAAACATCACGAATAACGGACATTTGGATGTTTTTGACTAAGCATCAAAAAGGCTTTAACAAAACATTTTAGGGATTTCATGCTGCATCAGAGAAATGCCATAAGGCAGTGTCGTCAGAGCCTCACAGACTTGGAAGACCGTCGTGATAGTTATCATCATTTGCAGCTTGATGCCTATTTGGAGCATGTGTTCAAATCCACAAAAAGTGCTTTTGGACAGAAGTGGCATATCTAACTGCATCAGTATCTCCATAAGGCAGTATGATGAGATTTAGAATATCCTCACCATTAAAAGTAAAGCTTTCCATGTGCTGGAGTTGCTTTGCAGATAAATTCAGTTATTTTAATCACTCAACGAACCTGATTCAGGGTACTAAAACAACTGTAGTCCATATAAACAGTTGCATGTTTAAGAAGTCACATTCTGTTGATATGGTAAAGAAAGGCCGCCCGCGTTTCCGTTCAGCAACGCTTGCCACCAGTTAGCCGGGGATGGAAAACGCGTATTCTAGTCTTATTTATGGTCCATTTCGACATCATTGTCTCCATGGTGGTTTCTTCGCTGTTCATCTACCAGAATTTGTGGCTTTCAACTGAAGTTTAACATGAAATCAAATGAGTTTTCATGACCACGCCGTGTGAACTCACATACCTGAGCGTCCGCCATCTTCGCCACCCGAGTCGTAAAGAGGACTACACATGCGCGAGACGGACGGAAGAGAGGCTTTCGCGGATATGACGACAAATTGTGGGCGTGGTGACTGACCTAACGTTTAATCTGATCAAAGTCCTTAGTCTCTGATCTGATTCAACCAAACTGTTTGCCAAAAGTAATGTATTTTACCGGAGATTATTTCATTATTTACATTTAAACACCTTTAAAAATAGTTTTAATGACAAGTGGTTTGTGCTTCAAGTGGTTGGCGTTACCGTCTGAATTCATTGTTGAAAAGGTATTTAATACTTTTATCCATCATGTTTCTTTGGTGTGCGGTAATTCAAAACATATTTGGTTCACAATTATTATAAATATCGTTGCGTCTAATTGTGCATAATTTAAATACAGTCGAAAAAAACGTCGTACAATGCTACAGAATAAATTTCTGCGTGAATCTGCACAGATGGAGTATGAAAAACAAAGTCAAACTGCAATGACAGTTATATCATAGTGAGTATAAATCGAATAAATAAAGTGGTGAAATTATTATTTGTAGGCCTACGTAATGAACAATTAGTTATAAGTACGACTGGCAAACCGCCAACTCTAATTCATACCATACTAGTTTGAAATGAATAGTTGACATCTGAACCACATATCCCCATAGAATGTTACCAGTAACAAGGGAGTACTTGTCTATATAATCTATATAAAAAGTATGCATTTATGTTTTGTATGGTATTTGATACTTCAGACTTTTATGGTGATAATATGGAGCTCAAACTCGAGGAGGAAAAACACCCCAAATTAACAGAAATGTGCAATTTTGTAGATGTTGTACAATATAGCTTGTAATGTAAATCAATGAGATGTTTATAACAGGCCAAGAACGTTTCCTCTAGTCTAAATCGTTGTTTTATTTGAAGCGTGCTGCATCCGGCTGCATCAGACTCCGGTGACTGACTTCCTCCTGTCGATCACTGATTGACGTCACGCAGCGGAAGCGTTCACACTTATTTTCATGCTAATATGGCAGCGCCGTCGGGTGGAGGCGATACTGGTAAGTGCCGCTTTTATGTCCAAATAATGATTTTCGCCAGTTTTTCCGATTCGTAACTCAGATACCCTACAGAACATCTAGACTGACGTTTTTTATATAGATTAGACTTTATTTATAACGTGAACTGTGAGTTTGGTCAGTGCCGTTCACTGTCACAACACTGCTGTTTGTCTGAAACATGTCTGTACATATACCGACCAGCGGAGGATCCGCCGCACAGAGCTAGCTGCTACTGATTGATGACTTGAACTGAATAAGCAAACCACAGTCTTATTTGGCTGTTTTAAAGTGAGTCGGCTACCCAGACAGTATGTTTGTGCATCATCCGCGTAACGTTACCGAACGAATGTACGAGCATCATACTGGAGCGTTCCGAACTTTCGATATGATGCCTAGAAATACTGTCTTGATAGGCAGCACACTCTGTTTTTAGACACCGCCTCTGTGCTCGTGTGTTGGCCGTCCTCACATGCCCGATACCGCGATGTTGTTGATTTCCAGAAGAGGTGACATCATCGTGTCAGTGATGATCTCTTAGGAGGGGGTAGTAAACACTCACCTCAGCGATAGCTGGCCATTATTATACACGTTTCGAGTTGGGTTGCTGTCTTAAAGGTATAGTTCACCTAAAGATGAAAATTACGTCATCGTTGACTCTTAATTGTATGTTGTTCCAATCCTGTATCACTGTCTTTCTTCTGAGGAACACGTAAAGAGATGCTAGGCAGTGTAACAGCCTCAGTCACTGTTCACTTTCATTGCATCTTGTTCCGTATAATGAACGTGAATGGTCACCGAGGCTGTCATTCTGCCTAACGTCTCATACAGGTTTGGACATAATGACAGAATTGTCATTTTTGGGTGAATTATCCTTTTAAAACGCTCCTGCTGTGTTAATAAAATTGATTTCCATCATGATTTTTTTTTATGTTCCCTTAAAACATAACTGACTGTGTTTACGTGAATAATCGGCAAGAGAGGAATTTAGATTTTTGGTGAATTGCATGGAAACTCAATTTGACCTTTTATACTTTTTTTTCATTTGGGGTCATGAATATGCATGCAAAATGTCTACACTTTAACACCTTCATAGACACAATATTTGTACAGCCATTCCAAAACACATCTAAGTGTAGACATTTTTTTTTGCATGCATATTCATGACCCCAACTGGAAAAAAAAGTATCAATTTCAACTACCAGTGTTTCGAGCAGTTTATTATGGGTCAAATTGACCCAAACACAAAAGGAGTGTTACATACTTAGATACGACCAAAGATGGGTTTTGTTTTGTTTCCAACCTGCGTACTTAGACATCATTTCTAGGTATCATATGTTTGTGACGCTCAAAATGCTGTCTCGGTAGGCAGCTCACTAGTTTTGAGACAGCCTGTATTTGTTATGTTCGTGTCATCAAGTGAAGTTTTAAAGGTTAAGTTCGCCCCAAAATGAATATTCTGTCATTTTACTCACCCTCCTGTCATTCCAAACCCATAAGACTTTTGTTCATCTTCAGAACACAAATAAAGATCTTTTTAATGAAATCGAGAACTTTCTGCCCTCCATTGACAGCTACACAACTACCATTTCAAGCCCCAGAAAGGCAGTAAAGACATTGTTAAAGTAATCCATGTGACCCCAGTGGTTTAACCTCAATTTTATGAAGCGACGTGAGTGCTTTGTTTGTGCAAAAACTTATTTTTTACCACTTTATTTACTAAATCTCCAATTTGTGTTCAGGAGAGCACCACCCACGATGCATGCGTGTTGTGTTGACTCGAGAGCTACGTTGCTGTTTGAACTCGAGTCGGAGATTAATATTTTGTAAGTAGATTTGTAAATTATGCGCAAACAGAGGTTGAACCACTGGAGTCGCATGGATTACTTTTATGTCTATACTACCTTTCTGGGGCTTGAAAGTTGTGTAGCTGTCAATGGAGGGACAGAAAGCTCTCAGATTTCATTAAAAATATCTTTATTTGTGTTCTGAGGATGAACGAAAGTCTTAAGGGTTTGGAACAACGACATGATGGTGAGTGATTAATTTTCTTTTTTGGGTGACCCTTTAAGGTCAGCAATAGAGTTGTGAGATATTTTGACAGAAGTACTTTGTTTTATTTGAATATTCAAATATGTGAACTAATAGTCAAAATTAGTTATTTATGAAATGTGCTCGAGGGATTTAGGTTAAGCGAGTCTCTTTTTTCACTGGACAGCTATTATTAGTTTCTTTACATCAACTTTACTCACTTAGAAACTGAAACCAAATGTGTGCAGAATTATTCACTGCTGTGCTGAGTCATGTAACAAACAATATAGAACAATTCCACTGTCAGATACTTATCTATGGAAGCTTGTTTCCGCCACAGAATAAAAAATAAAAATGATCATTTTGACTTTTTATCTCGCAATTCTGCCAATTTTCTCAGAATTGCATGATATAAACTCGCAATTACAAGTTATGAAGTCAGAATTGCGTGGTTATAAAATCTCAATTGCCAATTTAAAGTCAGAATTGTGCAATATAAACTTTTCCCCCCTCAGAATGGGACTTTATAACTATATCTCATAATTCTGAGAAAATAATTCAGAATTGTGAGATAAAAAGTTGCAATTATCTTTTAAATTGTTTTATTCTGTGGCGGAAACAAAAGTCAAAATAAAGTCGAATATTTTTCCTCCCTTTTTTAATACAAGTGTCTTTTTACTCGTATCGTGTTTTTAATCCTTATTATTTCCTGTCATTTGAAGGCAATGTCGATGACCAGATACTTGCCTTGGGTTCTGCACTTCTCAATAAGTGAGTATCATTTTCTCTCCACTTCTCATTTCTCATGTTGTTTGTTTTTGTTCATTACCTCGGTCATCTCGCCCCTGTCTTGCAGCTTCGTCTATGAACGGGTTCGTCGCCATAGAGATGGTGATGGTGATGCTGAAGTAACCCGGAGTCAGTTGGGTGGCGTTGAGCTGTGTGACCCCAGCCATAAACGTCTTGCGCTGTGTTTGCAGCAGATCGGAGATGAGCTGGATGGAAATACGCAGCTGCAAGGGTAAGTTAGGGTTCCAGCTTGTGGGTGACATAGCCACTATCTCCTGCTGTGCTCAGAAATGCCCACTGGATGGCAGTGTGCTGCAACTCATCCATACATCTTCACTGTCGTTTTGCTGTAGGATGTTAAATGACTCTGCTCTTCAACCGACTCAAGACGTCTTCATGAAAGTGGCCCGTGAGATCTTCTCTGATGGGAAGTTCAACTGGGGCAGGGTGGTGGCGCTTTTCTACTTTGCGTGCCGGCTTGTCATCAAAGTAAAGACCTACGCAAGCTAAGTCTCATATTGAAATAGATTGTTTTGATGTTTTAAATATTCGTCTTTCTTATTCTTGTACTCCTAGGCTATTTTAACCAAGGTTCCTGACATCATCAGAACCATCATAAGCTGGACTATGTCCTACATACAGGAACATGTTGTCAACTGGATCAGGGAACAGGGTGGATGGGTAAGCCATGACAGTGAATTCTTCACTCAATCAGTTCCTTAAAACGATGTGAAATGTCAGTGTCGATGTGATATTTCCACACAGGCCGCAGTGACCTTTACCAAAAACACTGATACCGAGATAAACAAAAGACACAAAACAACATGAACATTTAACTTCCGTAATGTGAAGCTCAATATTCAGGCAGTACTGTACACACACACTACAGTTCAAAAGGTTTGGGGCCTGTAATTCTTCTTTTTTTTCTGTAATTCTTTTTAATTTCTTTTTTTGAAGGATGATTATTTTATTCCACAAGGATGCATTAAATTGATCAAAAATGTCAGTAAAGACTTTAATGATGTTACAAAAGTTTTCTATTTGATCTTTCTATTCATCAAAGAATCCTGAATAAAGTGTATCACGGTTTCCACAAAAAATTAAGCAGCACAGCTCTTTTCATGATGCTGATGAAAATTCAGTTTTGCATCACAGGAATAAATTACTTTTTAAAATATATTAATCTTATATACAATTAATCTTAATCAATTGTTTTTACTGTATTTTTGATCAAATAAATGCAGCCTTGGTGACTGAGCATAAAAAAAAACATTTAAAAATTGTATCGACCACAAACTTTTGAATAGTAGTGTTATACTTTTGGATTTGGTTTAATTGTTTGACAGAATTTATTGGTTAATATTATCTACCACACCCATTTGTCTTTGATTATGTCAGCATAGAAATGTAATGGAATTTCTGAATTAATAATACATTTATCTTTTTTTTTAAGTCACTTTGAAAAATGTATAAAAAAAATGAAAATAATGATGAATATGTGTGTTTTCAAGATTACTTAAATTATTTAATGAAATGTGTATAAAAGCACACATTTCATCAAATAATTTAAGTAATCTTGAAAACACACATATTCATCATTATTTTCATTTATTTTGTGTATATTTATGTATATGTGTATATATATATATATATATAAAAAAAAATGTAAATGGGTAGTCATGAATACAAGAATAACTTTTCTAAGTAGCCTTTTCTTAAAGGCTTTTTCCCCCCTTTCATTATCATGTATACACTCTTATCTGTTATTGACTCTTATATCAATTTTTTTTTTTTTTTTAAAGCGGATGTAATTTTCTCTGTATTAAATTCTCTTCCACTCTTGCCATCTGAAACATCCCATTTCTTCTCCTTCAGGAGGGAATCCGCTCCTATTTTGGGACCCCCACATGGCAAACTATCGGGGTTTTCCTGGCCGGAGTTCTCACCACAGTAGTGGTGATCCGCAAGATGTGAGCACGAGGACTTGTAAGAAGGTGGAGATTGAGAGAAGAGAGAGTTAAGACAGTGAACAGAGGGTGAGACAGACCAGCAAAAGAGAACGGAAAGATGAGGGAGGGGGGGTGGAATAGAAAGGAATTTGAAAAGAGAAAGACAAATAAGAGAGTTGAAAATGACATCAACTCACCGAAAGAGAGAGAGAAGAGGAGGAAAGAAAGAGCATGATGCAGATGTCTTGAGCCACTCTTGTTACTCCTGAGCCTGTACCCTTTCTCATCTACAACTTATAACATTTGCACTGAAAAACGAGAGATTAATGCGCAAGAGTTCAGGTTTAGGCTTAATTTTAGCTATTTATTCTTAGTATGGGGTTATGGGTATCTAGGTTATATAAAATACTTTATTGGTATTTGATTTAATTTATTAACATTGTTCTGATTTAGGAGTCATATTTTTATTTTTTATTTTTCAAAGTGAGTAATGACAGTCACAGTTGCATTTAATAATAAAATATATAATAGCTCATAAGTGTTGAATTATTGTAATATCTGTCTCTCTTTTTTTGAGCATACCATCTGTCATCTGAAAGAGTAGGAATGGGCTCAGGCTGTTTTTTCTGCTATTTGAATTTCTCCTCTTCCTCATTCCTCCTCTTCTTTCATAGTTCACCAGTTCATCGCAGCAGGGGCTAAGAAACATCAACGAAGTTGATTATACTTGAAGGTACATTTTTAGCCGTTTATGAAGTGTTTGCAGCAGCGTTTGAGCAGTGCAACTAACCAATCAGCACTCTGGTTGCAGTATGTGGGCGTGTCTTAGTTTGCGAGAGCGCCGAGACCCTCCTACAACAGGGATGGACAATACTAGTGATTCTTAAATGCATTAAACTTCTCTGAGCCATGAAGACAGCGTTTTTTACAGAACCAAATATTTTCCTTTTCGAATAGTGGAGGGTCCTGCTTGACTATCAAAACACTTAAATAGTTCCACATAAGGGGACTTTGCGAAAAGCAGTAAGTTTCGCTTGCGCTGGTGCAAACATTCTGTGTTTAAGTGATCGCGCATGGGCAGACTCATCTCAGACTTAACAGACAGATCAGTTGAGATCTTCCCCTCAGCAAAGTCTTCTTAGTACTGTATTTGAACCATGGTTAGTCAGACCCACAGTCCTACCTTTACATGCAATTGTTCTTTTTATGTACTTGTTTCTTTCTCTTTTGGTTGTTTGGATACGGTTTCTTTTATTTTTGATTCTTTCGTTGACAGTGCCTTGGCCTTTTTATGATACTAGCCACCCCTTTTACATCTTTTTCTACATCTTTGTAAAATGGTATCAATTGTGCACCCTAAGGCAGTCTATGTGCTGTGAGCCCATGAGTTTGTTTTGTAAGATGTAAAATGAAACAATAAATTGTTTTTATGGATTTCAATTTAAACGTGTGGTGTGTGTTTTGATTTTTTGACGCAGCTACTCTTTATTATAATTTATTTTCCACATTTTAAAATAATGGTAAAAGCATCAGAACTATGAAATAACAAACAAAAGTATGGGAATTATGTAGTGAATATTAAACAAAGAAAACTATATAGTATTCACTCTGGGTTTATTTAAGGAGACTTCATGAGGTGCATCCTGGGATGTTTCTAAAACGCTGGACACTTGTTAGCTGTAATACATTTCCCATACATTTGTCTGCAAAATAATTGGAAGCATTTAAGAATAATCCTTGCCTTTAAAATATCTTTGAAATCATGAAAAACAAATGTAGCTTTGACTATATAGGGTTTTTTTTTTTTTAATTAAAACTATTAAACATTTTAAAGTTAAAATAAAGCTGAAATAAGATGTAAATATTAAACCAAAAAATAAGTTAAGTCACTGATCTAGATAAATCATATATCAGTGGTTGAAGTACTAAAATTACTTTATTTAAATAAAAAAACTAATAGAAATGAAAAAAACATAGCAAAATAAATTAAGATAAAAAAAAATTTAACTGAAATTTAAAAATAAAAGCTAGTAATACTAAAATAACACTGATGTAATGTTGATCTGTTTTGTAATGTTGACATGTTCCAGCTATTTTACTATTTTAACTATTTTACTTCCGACATTTGATTGACTTCTAAATAATCAATAAGCTTAATCAAGTAACGCTTTCAAGCGCAACAATCCTGAACACATCTATTATCAATCATAGATAATTGAGACAACTGCGAAAAAAATGTAAAGAATTAGTTTTTATTGAATCTTTAAAATGCAGATAAACCATTCATAGCGAGGAGATCAGTGATTATTTTGAATTTTGATGTGCATCTTAATGTCCCACAGCTCAACCATATTGACATTGTAAACTAATTCGTAAGTGCTTAAGGTTTAAAGCATACACTTGATTGACTAAAGGCCTTTCAATCTTGCCGTTAATCATGAAATGACTCCATGAAGGCCCATGATGATCTTCACAACACGGCACAAAAAATACCTGCATAGTCGGTTAAAACTACTTCAAAATAATAAGAATGTAAACCAATAATATGACAATGGCTCGAAAGTTTAACAGATGAGATTCATGAATACAAGTTCAGTTCAACTTCAATGCAAAGGTATTTTGACTGGAACAGAAACGGATTGAGGATGGAGAGGTCAGTCTCTCGTCTCCAGCACCCCCTCCCTGATCCTCCAGCTCCACGGTAGTTTGCAGTCGGGGGCGAGGGTGCAGCAAGGCTTGTGTCCATACTGACGATAGTGGCAGGAGTCAGGGGCAGGGACACAACGCAGAAACAGGCCGTTCTCTAGGACCTCTTTGTCATGGGGCACCATGCAACCATCCTCTGTTTGCATACTGAACACGTTCTCTGAGATCTGCCCGAGAGAGAAGATATTAATCTCTAGCAAACACAGAGTAATGCAGAAAAAAATGTGTTTTGCATAAACACTATATACACACACACTGTTTACCTGATCGCTGATTCCTCTTGCGATGTGGCCTACTTTCACCCTGGGCGTCTCCCGAATATGAAAACATTTCCCATCAAAGTCCCTGATATAAACATCCACCCCTGAAGAAACAAAGAACAGATGTGAGCATGGCACAAAGAGCCACGATAAATGTTTTCTAAAAATATCTAAAAATGTGTAAATCATGTTCTCGTAGCTTCACTGAGTTATGTGCCAATATGTGACAAAAGCACTGGTTTATACCAAAAAAAAAAAAAGGATTTGATTAAAAATGGAACATGTACATTAGACCTAGACCTGATATTGTTGATAATAATGAAACTGCAGTTGATTTCATTTTTTTTTATTTTTTATTAAAGGATTAGTTCACCCAAAAAAAACAAAAAAAATTCTGTCATTAATTACTCACCCTCATGTCGTTCCAAACCCGTAAGACTTTCTTTCATCTTTGGAACACAAATGAAGATCTTTTAAATTAAATCTGAGAGATTTCTGTCCCTCCGTTGACAGCTACGCAAGTACCACTTTGCCGCTTCAAAAAGTTCATAAAGAGATCGTAAAACTAATTCATATGAATTGAGCGATTTACTCCAAATTTTCTGAAGAGACTTGATCGCTTTATATGATGAACAGATTTAATTTAGGCTTTTATTCACATAGAAACATTGATCAGTGAACATAAACAGAAGCTCAACCGAACCTGCTTGACACAAGAGAACAAACCTCATTGGTTCTTGCTGAAGCTCAATCGTGCTGCATAACACATGATAATGAACCTCATTGGTTCCCGCACGTCAAGCGAACAACGCATAAGCTTCCGTTTACCACAACTGGCGTGTGAGTTGATGAATGTTTGTATGTGAATAAAATGCTAAATTAAATCTGTTCATCATATAAAGCGATCGAGTCTCTAGAAAAATTGGACAAAACCGTTAATTTTTTAAAGACAGAAAGCTTTCAGATTTCCTCAAAAAGATCTTCATTTGTGTCCCAAAGATGAACGAGTCTTACGGATTTGGAACGACATGAGGATGAGTAATTAATGACAGAATATTAAATTTTGTGTGAAATAAGCCTTTAAACATAAATGAAAAACCTTGAGAAATACTTAAAATCTAAATTACTGTTCAGAAATAAGTTTTTGACCAGTAATTTCTTTCACGCAAGGATGCATTAAATTGATCAAAAGTGACAGTAAAGAAATTTATGTCACAAAATATTTATATTTCAAATAAATAATGTTCTTTTGAACTTGCTATATTAAAAGAATCCTGAAAGAAAAATGTACCACGGTTTGCACAAACATATTTAGCAGCACAACGGTTTTCAACATTGATAATAATAATAAGAAATGTTTCTTGAGCATCAAATCTTCATATTATAATGATTTTTGAAGGATCATGTGACACTGAAGACTGGAGTAATGATGCTCAAAATTCAGCTTTGAATTACAGGAATAAACTACATTTTAAAATATAGTTTATATATAAGAGTGATTTTGTAATACTATTTCACAATATTACTGTTTTTACTGTATTTTGGATCAAATAAATGTAGCCTTGGGGAACATAAAAGAGACTTCTTTCAAAAATCTTACCAACTCCAAGCTTTTGAGTGGTAGTGTACGTACCAGTGTTGTTTTTGGCAGCCCTTTTAATTTTAGTCTTAGTCTTTTGGACGAAAATGCTTTTAAGTTTTAGTCACATTTTAGTCACTTATAAACTTAATAGTTTTAGTCAAGTTTTAGTCGACGAAAACACAAAACGGTTTTAGTAAATTTTTAGCCTGACTTCGTCATACTAGTCAGAATGTGAGTCTGATACTGCTCCATAGATTTGCTCTGAAAGTTAGTCTGGCAAAGAGCTCATTCAAGCCCATTTCCAATCTGTCGAAATCGAGGCACCAATCAGAAACGTTGGGGCGGGCTTTACACGATGACGGCAGCGCTGGGATTTTGAAGCAGATTTTTTGTAGCCTACATTACAAAGATGGATGCCGCCGTCGAACATCACTCGTTCGAATCAGCTATCGCGTCTGTTTTAAGCGATTTGAACGTTTCCTTTTTGTTAAAAACCGAGCAAAGAACAACACTCGGAGAAACTCTCTGCATACGTCATCTCCTTCATCGCTCTGATTGGTTTTAGGTCTATCCGCGACGTCCGTTGGTGACGCCCCTCTGGAAATGATTTGTCTATGACGCTTTGCCAGACCATAACTCAGTTAAAAATGAAAATGGTCTGGTTTTAACCAGGCTAGAATCCCGTAGGAAGGACGGCAAACACATCTTTCCGATCGACAAATGCCTTGATTGCAGTTCTCTGTTCTTCTTTTAAAATTAATGCGCTGTCGATTTCTTATGTAACTGCAGATCATCTGTCCATCATCGTATAAAGCCCGCCCTGGCAATTTGATTGGCCCGACTAGTGCTGCACGATTAATCGTATCGCAATCGTAATCGCGATGTCAAACCTATGCGATTATATAACGCAAAATGCCGCGATTTTATATGAAATAAACAAATTAGGGCTATTAACACCGCATCTCTTCTTTTTTGTCATCCTTTAGTGTTACATGATCCCGCTCTTATTCGTGCAAATGCCTAAAAAACATTTTGCACGACAAGAAGTCAAAAGAGAGCGCGCTGCCTGTGAATGTCCTGAATGTGACTCACAGAAAAACGCGCGCCAGTATAATGCGCATGCACAGACCGCGTGCCAGAATACAGTTCTCTTTCGAGTTTGAACGAACAATAACACACACAATTATGCCAAAATGTCGTTTTGTCGATTATCTTCATAACATAAGAGCAGTCTTATGATGGACGAAAAGAGTTGTGCTTGTGAGAGAATGAGGCGCGTGTGAGATCCGCGTCTCAGCAACGGCTGCTCTTAAAGGGCCAGCAGCGAATAAAGCGTTCCCTCAGTAAAGTTAATCAAAGAACAAAGGGAACAGAAAATTACTCACTGCCCTTGACTAAAGAAGTTTTGTAGCTTTAATAAGGATTAGTCTATATATAATTTATAATTCATGCAGCGCAGACTGTTTGATAACTTTATTCAATTTCTGTATATATATCTGTATATAAATCCTCAATCCTACCTGTTAAGACAGGAAGGGCACAGGTAAATATGGCATTTATTATGGGTTTATGTGAGGATTGTTTGAAGTTCACTTAATTTAAAAGCTGTTTTTTTTTTAAGCCTAATAAATATTTTAAAAGTTGATAGCTTTCAATTATACTGATGGAATCACTGTAATGTTGGATGGCTATAATTAACGTTTAAAATGTGGGGGGTGTCGTCATTTTTACATCAATGGCTTATTGATCATTATAGGTGTTATCAATCATTTAGTTGTTGTTGCTAGTTTGAGTTGAGAAATACACATTAATACACAGAATGATCACTAATCTGTGTGTGCATTTTACTTTAGAACCAAGCAAGTTGACTCATGAAACCATTTGTTTATTATATCGCAATCGCAATATTGACCTCATTAATCGCAATATGACATTTTCCTCAAAACAGACAGATTTCACGCAAAATAGGCAGAAATGACATGTAGGGGTGGGCGATATCTCGATATTTAAAATATATCGAGATATTTTTTAAACACGATATGGATTTTGACATTTCGTATATATCGATATATTGTTTATATTTAATCCTGATTTCGCCACTTTGCTTGTTTGCCTTCTCTGTGCTGTGCTCGCCCCCGCCTCCTTGCTTTTGTTCCCCCTCACCTCGCGTGTTGTCTCATTCAACAATTGTCTCATCCGCAACCAGCCCGGAGGCTACAGAACTCCGAGTGTGTCTGCGCGCGAGCGACAGAGCACGAGAGAAACCGAGTGTGAGCATTAATTGCATTAGTAAATTGGTAGCCTACATACTACAATATATAATTACTATATAAGAGGCATGGAAGTTCGATTAATGGACTCCAGTAATCAGAAGGCTACTACAAACGTCTTGTTTTAAACTATTGCAGGGCTCGAATTTCGGCGCGGGTATTGCGCATAATTCTAATCATTCCCGCAGGTCTCCCATTTATAATGCGGGAAATTCCCGCAATCGTAATCCACACAGATTATAAAATCAAATCATTCTTTTAACAACTATCTGCCAGACGCAATTTCACAAACAGCGTGAGTGTTCAGCGGTGCCGCTTCTTTCTCGTCTAATGTGTTGTGCAAGGCAAGCATCAAGCGCTGCGGCGATAAAACACACTCGCGTTTAGGAGTCGGGACATGATGGATATTCACTCGCACAATCGGGCCAGCAGTGCATCGTGACTGAAGTTTACCATTTGCACGTCTTTTTAAGTCTTACCAGTTTAAACATTCAAGCGATTTTAAACTAATCAGTGCTCGCGCGCTCTCTGAGAGATTATTTTCTATGCGCACATTCATAGAAAATCCGCCTTAAGAACAGCTGGCCAGTAACAAAAGTTATTTTTCGCGGATTATATTGCTTTAACACGCAAAATTGTCAATTTCGGTCGTCGTGAGTATACTCTAAACATAGTCGGTTTTGTCTTTAATAAGCATAAAACGCATGCCAGTATAATGAACACAGGATCCGTGCACTACCTCTTAAAGTACCGGCAGCCATATGTGTGTCATTCATTTTGTTGTCAATACAACAAAAGATAGCTTTAAGTTAAAGGAATCAGGATTAATAACCTATGTATTTAATTTATTCAGGACTAAAATTCTACTCAGTGTTATTTTCCATTTGATTACTTTATTCAGTTTCTGTATAGGAATCACGTGATTAATAATGATGACGAAATTCAGGCCCTGTGTTTAATTTTTCTCATTTGGTTACATTCTGTTATGGAAAATTAATTTTCTATTGATTATAGGCTTATATTTTGAGTTGTATTCACATCCATTTTCCTGTAAAGATATCGAGATATATATCGAATATCGAGATATAGCAAAATATATCGAGATATATTTTTTGCTCCATATCGCCCAGCCCTAATGACATGCATTGTGAACGTCAGACTTATAATCATTTTCGTTCCGTCACTCGAAAACGTCTCGTCATGTTTTAGTCACCGTAGAGCCATTTTTAGGTAGTCATCGTCGCGTTATCATCATAAAAAAAAGTGCGTCAACGAAATCATTTTGTTATCGTCATCGTTGACGAAAACAACATTGTAGTGTACATGCCATTGTTTTAAGTTAATTTGTTAATATTTATACTATTATTTAACTTTAAATAAAGTGTATTTGATAGCATAATATTTTGTTGCAGTGATATTGAGTATTGTAAAATTTCACTGCCAAACCGTTTGTTATGTAATGATGCTTTGCATTTCTCTGAAGTAATGAGGATTTGTTCACACACCCTCAAAGCAGCGGGGCGGAGGTTGATGCGTGGGGGCGAGCCAGTCCCTGCTGAAGCTCTGGACATCTTGGCTGTTGTAGGAAAACACGCCTGAGCTGTCGTCATCGCCAGCGCCGACTGACCAACGTCCTGAATCCTGGAGAAAAAAGAAGAAGCGTGAAACCCTTTGAATTTCAAAGAAGTTGTTATTGGTCAAAGTGAGATGCTCTAACAGCTGAGAGTTGACAGGAAGTTCGGTCTTAACTATCACTCTTAATTACATTTTACCGTATTTACTAGACATGCATCAGGTTAGAAGGAATTACAGGCTGCCTCATATCCAGCATTCTGAACTTGATGCCTGGGTTTGTTTACCTTTTTGTCGCCGTATTCTCTAGTGGAGAGGCAGTCGCTACTGAGACAAGAGAGCAGCTGCTCCTGTATCTCAGCAGAATGAGGCTGGGAGAGACTACTCAGGAAAAAATCTGCAGAGAGAGAGAGAACAAACTGAATGTTACAATTATAATCTGCAATGCTACGGTTCCGAATGAATATTAACAAGCAGCTTGTTTCCATCCACATATTTCTGATGCTAATTATCAAGCGTAGCGTCAGTTCTGGCAGGTCACGTTAGTCAAGCTCGCATCAGCTGATACACGTCTACCTATAGGAATACGACGCCTATCACTGTATACATATATAAGCTCCTTCAGTATTATCGGCAGCTATCGCGTTTCTCAGGAGCGCATTACCCTCCTCCATCCACAGCTCCTCTTCTCGTCAGTCAGGATTTGGCATTCTGATTCCCCTTAAATCAGAATAAATTCTCGAATTATGTTGTACTTTAAAATCTTGAATTAATGACATCTGCTATACATTCATGTTGGTTCTGTTCTGTTTACCCTAGGGGGGGTTATTGCTGCTCTTATCCATGCTAGGCTGCATGGATGCGCAGGGAGTTCTCGCCCAGAACAGAACCATACCACCAATCCAAACTGTATGCTAATCGTATTTGACGATAGTGGTCCTGACAGAAATGGGATATGACATAGAAAAAACCCCCACTGGAGACACCAAGAGGCAAATTAAATTTCCAAAATAAACAAAAAATGTTCCTTTGAGGTGGATCAATTTTTATTTCTTACGAAGACATGTGGATGAACATTTACGGAACGGATTTACGGAATAAAACGTCAAAAAAAAAAATCTCATCTGACATTTTACGGTTATTTCTGAACCCGCACGTAATGTATTACACACTACCGTTCAAACATTTGGGGTTGGTACGATTTTTTTAAAGTTATTTTATGCTCACCAAGTCTGCATTCATTTGAATATCACATGATCGGATGTGATGGGCTGCTCACCTATCTCCAGTCTCCGCATCTCTTGTTCTGGCTTGGTTTTATTGATGATTGGCAGCTCAGGTGAAGTCGCCTGAATGTGACGCAGTGATTTCGGAGGAGAGTGGTCATCGTTTCTTGTCTCCTCTGCGTTTTTCCTCTGCTTTACCCTGTGTGGTTTGTCATTACGTTCCCCATCATCACCCTCTTTCTTCTGCTCTGAGCTCATCCACTGCAGCTTAGAGTTATGAGAAGATGTGGCGAGGTGGGATGGGGTGGGTGTGGCTGAATGGGCGGGGTCTGATTTCTCTGGCTTTCCCAGTGGCTTCTTATAGGTTCCTCCTTTCACAGGGCTGCGAAGTCCCCCGACTGCAAATAAATTGAAGACATTTTTAATTGTATAATATTTAATATTCAGACATTTGTGTGTTGTATGCTTCTTTATTGGTACCTTCTTTAAGTGCTTTAGCAGTTTTAACGGCGAGTTCCTTGGCAGAAGCTCGTTTGATTGGATCTTTCTGCAGTCCTGCTTTTATTATATTAGCCGTATTGGAACTGCAGTCACGTGGGATTTCCCTTAGTGGTGGAGGCTCTGTTGCTATCTGTCACCGTGCAAACAAACAATATTTCTTAAGTGTTTAGTGAATGTAAATCATATAGGTATCATAAAACACTGATTAAAATTAAATGTGACTTTAAAAGTGTGAGGGCCTTATTTGGCCTCATTTCGTTAAATGATTTCCAATCATAGTCTACCTTGAGGAAGAGTGGGCGGGAATAGTAGCGTGTCCATGGATGACAGCCATTGAGCATGTGCAGAAGCATACAGCAGCTGCTCCAGATGTCTGCTTTTGAAGAGCGGGGCTCATTGAGCACCACCTCAGGTGCCATATGGGTCTCTGTGCCTTTCAGCCCTAAACACATACCTAATTAGTTGCTCAACTCATGCATGTCTATATTCACTTGAAATTTGTTTGAGGTACTTACCCTGACCCTCACTAAGCCCTTGTTTGCCTAATCTCTCTGAATGCCCAAAGTCACACAGGAACGCATCTTTCCCATCTTCTGACAGCAAAACGTTATCCGCTGAAAATAAAACACAAACATGAGTACACACACACACACACACACACACACAAAAAAAAAAAAAAGACAGTAAAGTATTTATCTGAATAATAACTTGGAAAAGCCCTGAGAAATACATAAAAGCTAAACTACCATTCAGAAAGGCTTGGACCAGTTGTTTTAGTTTTTTTTCAAAAGAAATAAATTGTATTCAGTAAGGACGCATTAATGTTATTTCAAATAAATGCTGCCAATAATGCTGTTTTTACTGTTTCAAATAAATTCAGCCTTGGTGAGCATAAGAGACATTCAAAAACATGAACAAAATCTTACCGACCCCAAACTTTTGAACAGTAGTGTATTTGAGTGAAACAAGCTATTCAAATATATTTCTCGCCTCCCGAAACACCACCAGCCCCCACTTTTGAGTCTTCATTGAGAAATGGAGGCAGAAGTTTAAGATCATCCTCAAGAGTATCATGATGATGCATCACAATGATAGTGATTCAGCTTAAAAGTGATCATAATTTGCTATTATTTCCATAACCTTTAGTACATTGACATTAAACTTCACAGACACGGCCTAGATTAAGCCAGGATTATGCATTAGTTCAAAAAGGTCATTTAAGTGGCTTTTTTAAACGTGCCTTAGAAAAAAACATTACTGTTGTGCATCTTGAGGCAAAACAATGGCACTGACATATTTTAGGATATCTACAAGTTGCTTTCAGTTTAAACAGAGCAAACATGCATTTTAGTCTGGGACTAAACTTAAGCCTTGTCTGTGAAACTGGGCACTAATAACTATTGGTAAGATTTCAGAATGGGAGCAGTACCTATAAACATAGCAGCACCTACCGACGCAAAAGTAAGCTATTTTCTGTGAATGTGCCAGACTTCAGATTCATTAGCCGAATAACAAAGCGCAGAAAATGATAAAACTATTTCCACTACAAACTAATGTATGTATAATTACGACCACACATTAAAATAATGTGGTAAGAAATACCAGTTTGCAATATCAAGCGGCATAACAAGCTGTTTTCCAATGGGCACATCTGTTCCCATAAGTCTCTACTCTAAAAGGGGCGATTGGCCGGTTCCAGTAAAAGTCAAAATTGGAGTGCGACAGACTTTCGGTTTCTAAATTGCAAACCACAACTTGTCGACTGAAGAAAATAAAAGACAAGATTAAAACTCTGATAATCAATGAAATGTAGAATATTTGGACAGCAGATGGCGCTGTAGATGTCAGAGTAAAAAAGGTTGGTTTTACTGTTTGCTTGAATTTAACCGCCTTTTAATCAATTTGAATGGATTATAAAGACATAAAGCTCCTACATAAATCTATGGTGTCCTTATGCATTAAACATGGTCACTTCTTCGATCCGTGTCTTGTTTCTTCAGTGCCCCCCCCCCCCCAATCTGAACCACATGAGTCATGCTGTGGGAAATTCCCAGCCCTGGGCTGCTCACAATGTACTCTGATCTCTCTCTTTCTCTCTCGCTGTCTCTCTCTCACCACAAGTGCTGTTTGCCTCACCCCATTCTATTGAAAAACAACCAAACCCAGCCACAAACACACAATATTAGAATAAGCTTCTTCAACTGCATATCTGTAATTCTTCAGATTGTGATTATGGCTTTATGACAATTTCTTTGAAAACTTGTTTCTTACAGCATTTTCTGTTGTAACCTTGAACAGAACCAACCCAGAAGGCCATTTTATTGCTCATATACTGCTCATATGCTCTTTTATAGCTAAGGAGGCCTGAAGTCCATCAGTTATGGTTCATTTAAATGTTATGTTATTTTATTTTGTATTATGTTATTTACTTTTTATATACTATTAAAGTATTTATTAATTAGCATTCATTTTTATATTTTCAGTTTTCATTTCAATTTTAATTTAAGTTTAGTAATTGTGTTATGTGCCTTTGTCCTTTTTATCAGTTGTATTAGGTTTTTATTAGGTTTAATATTTTTTTGTACATTTTTTTTTACCCATTTTTGTAGTTATTTTATTTCATTTAGCTGTGGGTTTTAATCTATTATTTTATTTAACATTTTATTTTGATAACAGAAAACAATTTTTAACAGTTTTAGTTAACAATAACAACACTGGTTCACGTGTGTATCAACTTTGTCTGAAGTGTATCTCCTAAAATTTACATTGAGGTAACTTGAAGAACTGACATACAATTTTGGAAACTTTTTATTGTTCAGTTATGAGAAACTTGTTCATATTGAGATGTCTGACTTTTGGTATCTTGGAAAATCTGAACACATGTGGAGACGTGAGATTACCAGGGTAATTTGGTCATTTTACTTAGGAAAAAAATCTTTGAAATAGGAGACACAAGCAAAAGTCTCAATTTATTCAGCATTTAATCTCAATTGCTGTCTATTAATGACATCTCACTTGATTTTTCATTTCTGTATGCAGTTTCCAAAGAACTGTGAAACCACTGAAGGAAGTGAGATCAAAAAAGGGATGTCCATTTTCCACATAGATGATGTGAAGACATGTTAATGTTAAATGTTAATATCATGTCATCTTTCCACATAAATTAAATGGAGACAGTCTGGCTTAGTGAAGAAGAGAGGACAGAACAAATGCTCAAGCGTTAGACTTGTTTATAAGACTCCACCTAGCTTCCACTCTTATCGACCAATCAAATGCTTCAAGGCCTTTTTAGCTATCCAGCCTACATTCTGCACGTACCTTTGATGTCCAGGTGAAGGACGCGTTTCCTATGCAGGTGGTTTAGCGCCCCCAGTACTTGCTGAAGGTAGTGCAGGGACAGATCCTCTGGCAGGCGGCCTCGTTCCTCCACCAGCTGTCCTAGAGAACCTGTGCAAACAGAGCAGATCAAACTTTCCATCTCTCCACTAGAGACTTCCTGTGTGCAGTACACCAGAGATGCCAAATAATGAACTAAGCAATGGCTGAGGAAATAAGGATGTTGTTTGTTGCATGTCTACGACTGCGCTTCTGAGTTCTTACTGGATTTGAGGTCCATGAAGAGGATGATGGACAGACCTTCACGAACCACCCCAAAAAGTTCCACCACCTGAGGAGACTGCAGGGCACTCCACGAGCCCACCTCCTCACTGCTGAAACTCACCAACGGCACCTGAAAACACAGGATCAAGGAATCAATGAATGGAAAACTAAATGCACCTGAATATCAGCAGCGCCATAGGCCAGAGGAATAAGCTGGACACAAAGGAGGTCAGAAATACCTTTTTGGCAGCACACATGAACCCAGTGCCTTTGTCTTTAATGCTGTAGACCTCTCCAAAGGAACCCTGCTTGACAAATCGACAGCGTTCGTACTCCCGTCCCTCTCTGTACTCATAATTCACCGGTTGTAGCCCCTATAAAGTTACACAATGACGTTATCAATGCTGATTGGCCAATACAGTGTTCTTCCAGCCATGCTACAATATTTTTGGTTATACTATTTGTTGTCATCTAACATTCACTTAAAGTTAATCTTTAAAAAAAATACAAATAATTTAATAAAACTGTTAAATGTGATCTTTAGTAAATCTCAAACTGAATATCTGTTTTTCATAATGTATTTTATAATGTTGTGATTCCTAAATAGTTATTTTATTAAGACAAAACAGTATAGAATTATAGAGAGGTCTCTCATGCTCATGCTAAGGCTGCATTTATTTGATCACAAATACAGTAGAAAATGAAATAATATTGTGATTGTGACATATTACAATTTAAAGTGTTTTCTCTTTTTATATTTTAAAGTGTAATTTATTCCTGTGATGTCAAAGCTGAATTTTCAGCATAATTACTCCAGTTTTCAGTGTCACATGATCCTTTAGAAATCATTATAATATGATGATTTGATGCTCAAGAAACATTTATTATTATGATCAATGTTGAAAACAGTTGTGCTGCTTAATATTTTTGTGGAAACTTTGATGCATTTTCTTCAGGATTCTTTGATTACCAACAAATTCAAAAGAACATTATTTATTTGAAATATAAATCTTTTGTAACATTATAAATGTTTTTACTGTCAGATTTGATCAATTTAATGCATCCTTTGAAAAAAAAAAAAAAAAGGTCTTGATTTCTTAAAGAAATTACTGACCTCAAACTTTTGAATGGTAGCGTATAGCTAATCTTTAAATAAAACTCTTCACTTCAGCCTTTTTATTAATCTTTCATAATGTGCCTTAAAAATATTGTAATGCCTAAATTTACTTTATAAACTACAATTATTTATTTTGCTGTTTTATTTTATTTTTTAAACAAAGTACTGTACATGTATGATTTTTTTGACAAATGACAAATCCCTGACGGATGCATCTTTATTATATAAAACGGTTCAATAGAATTACTGAAAATGTCTAGAATTTCGAAATGTCAAACTAAAGCACATGACTAGCACAGTAAGTGTACGAAGATGTTTTTTACTGTTTGCTTATTTCTCTTTGTAAAGGAAACTCCCTAAGCAGAACTAGGCTGGTGAGGTAAACATGAAACACTGCTGAACGCAAGAAAAACAGGAAATCGACGACCGCAAGTCAACTTCTGGCTGTGTACATGCAGGCAAGTGTGCATGTGTTTCTCACTCTCTCTCTCTCTCTTCCTCTCCGTATTAGTATTCTTTTGTTGTCTTTATCTGTATTGTCGGGTTGTGTGTGCTTGTATGACTTTTAGGCTGTGTACTCGTATGTAAATTTGTATCTTAGCGTGCAAGAGAACCCATCTATGCATCACGCACTTTCGGTCTGAGTTCATCCATGTGTCAATTTCAACATGCCTTTCGCCATATGTTTTAATTGGCATTTAAAATCACCTCTTTGAACAGGATCCCTTCGTTCTTGTCGCTCTCCTCTCTTTCGTCCTCATCTCTCTCCCTCTCCTCTCTCAGCACATCTTTGAAAAAGCTATATGCAAAGCAGGGATCTTCGGTTGTAACATAGTCCCTCAGGGCCGTAACAGCCAGGAATTCGAACTTGCTTCTCAGTGGAGACTTCAGCTCCTCACTCTCTAGCGCATAGCTTTGACAGGAGGTCTCCCACTGATGGTACGACGGACCCTCTGTTTCCTGCACGGACACCCTCTCCGTGCTGAGGCCACTGCTGCTGTATGTACTGCTACTGTTGCTGATGCACACTGGGTCTCTAACCTGAACCAAGAGGAAACAACAAAGGTGACTGGACTTGATTAGTGAGAAAAACACTTGAAAGCAATGTATAAAATCAATGCAGATTAATGGGGGGAAATCTGTTTGGGTCTGTAAAAGTCTCCCTTAGTTTAAGTGCTTCAAGCCTCTAGGGAGAGGTAAAGACATGACTCAGTATTTAGCTAATCACTGGATTTCCTCTGGGACATTACCACCTAACAGCTGAGGCAACAGCCAAGTCTTAAATTAAATCAAAAGACTTTATATAAATTCAGTTCCAAAACATAGTGAGCTTCCTGCCTAGGTTACATTTTTAGACATCAGAACCATTTTTTATTCACTACAGAAAAGTCAATAAAAAATGTGCCATTTTATTAAAAATGCACACATTTAGTCAATGTTAGGTTATTAGCTTTGTAGTGCTTATTAGTTTCATACTAATTGTTGTTTTAGCAACTGCTAATAATCTGCTAATGCCAGATTCTTCTAGATTAAACTGCTTAGTGCATTAACAGGCCGTTTACACCAAGAATGAAAACTAAATATAACAATTATGGTAACTATATTAGTGTCCACACCAACAAGCAATAACGTTTTGATTATTACAAGTGTGCATTGCAGTTATGTCGTCTGCTGCTTTAAATGCACAAGCTTTTTCTGATTGGCTGTCACTGTTTTTATTGTTCAGCTTCTGGGGTCAAAAAATTAGTTTTGAAAGGAATTCCAATGATATTGTTCATCTGTATCATTATTGTTCTTGTTATAGTTGTTGTATGGACTTCTCTATTCACTGTACCAAAAAAAAACTTAAATTCAGTTGCTGCATTCATTTTTTAAATTACATTGGCTGTATACGGTAAATCATTTCAACTTAAATTATATTATTATTATTAAATTATAAGTGACTGTATTACTTATTTAAAAAAATCAAAAATTGCTTAACTTATTTTGATGAGTTAAAGTAAGGTTAAAACATATGTTGTTGTGACTTATCTTTTTTACAGTGTTCTCAAAGCAAAACATCAAAACATCATAGCTATAGTTATCATAATCTGCTTGTTTTGTCTGACTTCACGTTATCTTTTTCGGCTCCAAACGCTCTATCAAATGCCAAAAGCAAACAACAAACAGTTCTAATAAACACTCTCGGTGTGCTGTACTACTACTACCAAAAAAAATCATTCATCTTTTTCTATATACTGACATCTCAGTTGGCCAGACAGCGAATCATCTTTTCTGAACCGTTAAAATATTGGTGTTCAGTACACAGTATGTTCAGAGTTTTAAATGCTTTGCTTAAAAGTGTGCTTTGAATAAATTCTGCTCATTCACTGCTGTTTCGGATGGTATTCTCACTTGAAACACAGTGGAGGCGGAAACAGTATTCGATATATAACACAACTTAAGAAGCAAATAGTTATAGTCCTTGATGTGTCCTTGAAAGAGGATTTGGATACTTTCTTTGAGGGTAGCTGCCTATCTAGACAGCAAACATCATGGCAGCACACTAGGCTTTAGAACAAAGCTGTTGCATGTATCGCATATATGAAAATTACACAAATTACAATGAATTCAGTCTAACCTGAATGAGAGATGACGACAGGCACTCGCCGCTGTCCTGCTCCGGCACTCCAGTGACTCCCACGAACTCGCTCGATCGACTGTCCTTCTCACCCTGTCTCCACCGCTGTCTCTTACGACGTTTCTTTCTGGGCCGACTGCGAGAAACGGAGCCAACAGGCGATGTGGAGGAGATAACACGTGGCCCATTTTTGTGGCTGAAATTATGAAAATATATGTAAGTTGTAGTGATATATTAATCCCTGGTATTAAAAGAATACATAATGAAACATGTGTTTGTGGGACAGTCACCGGTTTTTACCTGCCATTGGGGCAGAACTCCTGCGAATCCTGGGACTCACCTATGAAAAAAGAGAGACAATTAAGCCCAAATATATTTGGAAATATTATCATCAGAAATGATCATCGCATTCTTTAAATCAGTACTTACATTCTGCCTGTGCAATAATGGAATGTTTCTCTGTCCCGTGTCTCCACTCATGTTTGGCAGTTCCCTGATACATGACCTTCCAGAGGAAGGTATTTTTCAACAGATCCATTTTGTCCAGCTCTCCTTCTTTGCTCTCTGTGTGAGAGACCAAGTTCGAGCCGAGGCAGTTTAGAGCTTTGCTATCACTTTGATCCATGTGGGAGAACGGGACAGTGGAGTTCCAAATTCTCTGAGACAGCATCTTGAAATTCTACAAAACACAGAAATAGATGAATAAATCAATTCGTAAGTCTCATATTGCCCAGTAACATTAAATGCGTATCACTAAACCTTGTGGATCTTAAATAGGGTCCCTCATTCTCTTTTTTTCTCACGCACACACATAGCAAGATCGTAACTGCTCCGTGAAAAAAGATCCCACACACCTGGCCCTCACTAACTGGTGCTGGTTACGCTAACTGGCAGGGGAGGGTATTTTCTTTCAGGTAAAACGAGGTGATGCAAATTAATTTAGTCTTCATCCTAACAGTGATTGGTCACAAAGCCTGAACTTTGTACCTGTTGAAGGTGATAGAGGACACTGCTCTAAGTATTTTCAGTGAACACAAAGACTCTATTCTTCACTTTAACACTTCCTGCTCCTCAAGCTTGATCTGTGGAATGGGAGGTGCTGCTGAGGGCGTAACGTGAGCCTTCTGCTTATCAAAATGAAGGCGTGCTCTGTGCAGCTCACACCACTGTCTGAAGAGATGATTTTGTACAACCCAGATTAAAAGAAGCGAACCAGTTATAATCTATAAGACTGTAACTAAGGACTCATTTTGGTATTGAAAAAGTCCTAATTTAGAACATTACTATATCAGAGGCAGAGCTTTATCTCTGAAGAGTTACAAACGTAAGTTGGCTTGTTATCATAAACCTAACGTCAGCGACTATTTCTCACTACTTCAATGCGGGTATATGTGGGAGGTATCAAGACAATCTTTTTCCTTGTGATTGGTCGATGATACATTTCAAATGCAGACGGTGTGGTTACTTTTTTTCTATTCTACTTCCCTGTTGTTTGGAAATACAGTAAAAGCTTTTGTTAGTGGCACATAAGAGTGATATCACCCGTGCCTCGCCTTAATTAGTTCACATAAAAATGAAAATTCTGTCAATTGATATAATTTGATGGGAAAACCTTTCAAATTTGGAAGAAAATAGATTTTGATCATGTTTGGAGGTTCTTATGTTACAACACTGCTGAGAAAACCCCAGAAAAAGTTATTGATTTATTTTGTTACTATACATTTTATGACATAAAATCAAGTTTGGGCTTGTTCAGTTATGTCATCGGCATCTGGGCCAAACTTGATATCACAAAGTTTGATTTCACAACCACCCTCAGCACTCTAGCATAATGTGGCAGCCAGTTTTGCAAGCAGTTTTCATTTCATTTTCATAAGAAAATCTAGTTTTTGTTGCAGTGCAATCATTTAGCTAAGTAATGTAACATTTATATAATTAGTCCAACATGCAAATAAATTTATTTTCTTCATAGTGAAACAATTATCCTAAAAGCTTTTAATCATATGAATACACAAAAATCTGAACAAGTTGGTCTTTTTCTTCTGTTCAGCTGGAAAGATCTTCACAGCCTGAAGAAACTCTGCAAGGTCTCACGCAGTTGCACCATGTTGCATCAGTACGCCTTTATATGACCCCAGTTAATCTGTCCCACACTCTCCCTTTCACTCTCTCTCTCTCTCTCTCTCTCTCTCTCTCTCTCTCTCTCTCTCTCTCTCTCTCTCTCTCTCTCTCTCTCTCTCTCTCTCTCTCTCTCTCTCTCCAGCTTTTATACCTCTAAACTAAGAGAAAACAGGCCTCCATCTAAAACCAACGTCATCTGTGTACAGTGTGTAGATGCTGCCAACGGCTTATTGGCTGCAAGGAGCTGAATCCTCCATTTTGATATCTAACAAGCTGTTACATCACCGAAATGACTTCAGAGAGCACTCACAGCACTGTGGGAACATAAAAATCATCCCATAGCGTTTAAATTAAGCAATGGAAAATATGCTGCAACAAAGTCATGCAGTCGAGTAACCTGTTGTTCCTCAAATGTTCCTCACACCACGACCAGTTACACACACACAGCATATGATCACATGAAACCCCAGCAGAGACTGACAGTCCTTTTCATTACAATATAGTCATTTGCATTCAATGGTGATTAGTGAATATCATTTTTATCTTGAACACAAGAAAAAGCAAAAGAGAGAGAAGAAAACATACCGCTTTTTAAATACAGCTCCAAATGCAGAGAGCAATGCATGAGAAATCGTTTACTAACACTCTATCGAGGCCGGTCCCTCCCATTCTCTCTCTCTCTCTCTGTCTCTCTCTTCATTAGTCAGCGTGCACCTCTGACGATTGATCCCACTGGCTGTCTGCCATGTCGAGACTGAGCGCTCTGATTGGATGGGAATGATTTCCCGTAAATCAGCCCCATTTCCCCTAGCTGCACTCCACTCCTCCTCCTCCTGAGACAGCAGTCAGGCTCTCAGTAACTTCACCTGCCTGAAAGACTCTTGTTCTTTAACTGAGAGTATTTAACAGATTGTATTTATGTCTCCTTATATCGATCTTTTTTTGACATTTATCACCTTAAAGGGACAGTTCACCCTAAAATTTTAATTCTGTCATTATTTACTCATCCTCATGTCGTTCCAAACCTGTATGACTTTCTTTCTTCTGCGGAACATAGAATAAAATATTTTAAGGAAACCAACATTCTTCCAAATATCTTATTTTGTGTTCTGCAGAAGAAAGAAAGTCATACAGGTTTGGAACAATGTGAGGGTGAGTAAATGATGACAGAATTTTCATTTTTGTGAGAACTATCCCTCAAAAGTGTTTTATCCAATTCTGGATGTACGGCTGGATGTACATTATCCCTTACTTAATGTTGCTAATGATAGAGAACAATAAACATAGGGCCACAATTCTCACAAAAATTAGATGATGAAAAAAAAAACTAGTAGCAGCAAGAAAAAAAAAACTTTAGTTCCTGAATGACCTCTGTGACTAATATTTTGTTTGTTTTTTATAACCGATTTGACCAAATGTTCTTTAAATTACAAATAATCTTGTCAGACGAAAAGTATGTCAATACTGCATATTGAAACAACCTCAATCCATTACAGATCTATTTTCTCTTTGAAGAAAATGGAGCTGGAACATTTTTATGGCAAAAAACACATTTAGAAGATACATTACCGATTAAAATTCAGTAAGACTTTTGGTAACACTTGATTTTGATGATCCTCTTTAGAGATTCTGTTGACCATAAGTAACTTAGCAACTTCATGTCAACTAACAGTCGTTAGAGTATAAGTAGACTGTCTGATTAATATCTGCTAACTCTTTATTTTTATTGGTCATCCAACAGACATTCTACCGAATCTTGAAATTACATGTCAACTTATTCCACTGACCCCAACCTAACAGTCCATTAATACTGCAATGAGAGTTAGCCTAGTTGACGTGTAGTTGCAAATTAATGAGAGTTAGTTGAAATGTCATTGCAATGGTACCTACAATTAGCAGAATGTCTAAAGTGGACTATCGAAATGTATTAAATTGTAGTGTTTAGATTTTCCTTTTTAAATAACTGAATAAATGCTGTTCTTCTGATCTTTCTAATCATCAAAGAATTCAGGGGAAAAAAATATTTCGACATAACAACTGTTTTTAACATTAATAATAATAAGAATGTTGATTAAGCTTTGCCACCAGCCCACCACAGGAATAAACTACATTTTAAAATATATAAAAGTAGAAAAAAATATATATTTTAAATTGTAATAATATTTCATAATAGTACAGTTTTTACTGTATTTTGATCAAATAAGTGCAGCCTTGGTGTAAGCAGCATAGGAGACTTTTTTTCAAAAACTTCTGACCAACAACCCCAACTTTTTTGTTTATCTTTCTAATATTCGCATTACAGTCACACATCTATCCATCTATTATTCAAAGCCACAGAAAGTGAGAAAACATAATTAGCAAAGAAAATTTCACACTGGAAACATTTGTCACAGTCAATTATTTTCAGGCTACTACAGAACTGGGAGTTAAGCCACACCTTGAATTTGTCATTTCTAATGACGGTTCAGGGAAACGGTGCGGTTTGGCTTGTAACAGACAAAAACTCGTTATTGGACGTTAACTTTTCATCAACTCGTCAAAACTCACAGCCTGTAATTATCAACAGGATAAAAAAGGTTGTTGTTTTTTTGCAGAAGTGAGAGCGCAGAATGACAGGCAGATGAGGAAGAATACACAAAATGACAGACAGTGGATTCAATGGGCCATGGCATACGGAAGTGTGGATGTTCAACAGGAACAGTGTGGTATTGAGGCCAGGGACAGGGGCCGAGAAGGAAAACACACATGCTAAGAGCTATAATGACAGCCTTAAACCGCTGAAGTCTGACACAAAACAAATCGGTTTAACCAACGGGAATGTCCACTTCACAATGACTGTGTTTGAAAGACCAGTCATTAACTGTAGTGCATTTGCTTAACAAACCAATTACCTTTAAGTCCTTATAGTTTTTATCACTTTATCAATAAACCTGTCTTTTCATTTGTTTACTCATTCAAAAATAAGATGGACGGAAGCGTAAACTGGTTGAAACATGAAAATCAAAGAATAATGCACAGGTGATAAGAAAAAAAACAAACTAATCGCCATACTTCCTCAATCACAGTAGACTGAGACATTACATTTTGTATTACAAGTTTTCTGCTATGCTTAAATATGCAAATGAGGAGGTATCTAATTGTACACAAATTTGCATACATTTCCACAACAAAAATCTGAACATAAAGCCAGGTTCAGAATTCTCATTTCATTTTGTTTACATATTAGATATCTCAAAATAGAGGTGTTTACAGAGAAGATTTCGAATATCTCTTTTTATCACTCCATGAATGTCAACAGCCAGAAAGAGTTTTTTGGAGTAACATTTTTGCCTGTAGTGTCTTGCCTTTAACACACACACATTATTTTTTTTAGAGATTAGGCGTGACTCATCCACGCCCCCACACATGAACAGGATGCTTTTGGCCTGAGTAGGTCCTGCACAAAAGACTAAACTAAGGGACTGGAGGCCTGCGAGACATGGATCTGTTGATCGTCCCACTGCAAACAGACCCCCTGAATAACTGGCAGGGGCTCCTTTACCACCAAGGGACACATAATGCATTTAAGAGCTGTTGCTATGAGACACTATTTCCATAGCATTACAGAAATGCGTTTATTGTTAGACATTAAACACATGATAATAGACATCTGCACTCTTGTACTGTATATGAAGGGAATGAACTGTATGTATTATTACTGTATCATTACCATTAAACGCGCACGCACGCACGCTCGCTCGCACACTCAACGTAACTGTTAAAGATGAGCAATTTAATATGATCTATAATGAATATGTTAACCTACACATAATATTGAGGAAAAACAAAACTAACGTTAGGCTACTTGTCTTACATTTTACATCCAACAGATTTGTTCTCGTTTTCACAAATGAACGACTATTTCTCAATTATCTTTAGACATTTATAGTAAGTTAGCCTACAAACAATATTTTGATTTTCTCAGAGAGGACGTTCAAGTTGTATGTAGTAGTGTTGTCACGATACGAGAATTTCCAACTTCGATACAATACCTTGAATAATATCTATATTTTCTATACCATGGAGAAAACTGCCATACCCCCATACAGATCATTTGTCAAATTAAAATTTGGGTCATTTTGTTGTAATAGCTGACACACAGCACAGGGAGGCTTTATTTAAATCGTTGAACAGTCAGTAATAAAATTACAAATTGCAAACGATAGCACAAATAAGTACAATAGAATAAAGAAATAAATTAAATAGCCTAAACATGGCTTTAAGTTTTCAGGTGTTTCTAAAAGTATATTCGTTTTAAAACGATGAAAGAAAGAAGAGCTTTAACTTCCTCCTTCAAGCCGCCATTTCGCACAAATCAGGGAGAAAATACTCTAGAAACTAAATTTAGTGAATTCAGCTGGTATAGGAATTAAAGACGGGCGTTCCTGACGGACACTATAAGGGTAATTCAGTAAAGTTAAGGGGACTTACCTTAGTTGAACTTAATCAAGTAGGAGAATGGTCTTGTGTCGAACGGTGTGTCGAGCTCTTCTGGTAGCCTGAGACAGGAAGACTGAGGCTGCGTGTCAAAGCCTAGTGAGCTGCCTACCTAGACAGCATGTTCGGGCATTCCAGTCGCGTTCAAGCGGCTGTCTAGACAGGCAGTTCACTAGATAAGACACAGAATGTGACAGCACGACTGAAGATTCATATCGAAAGACATTTCACTAAAAGCAGCTATGAGGTTTAGTTTAGCCTACGTTGAATGGCCATATTGTTGTGTTTGTTTCTAAATTGTTTTATGAATTTCCGCCACATAAGTGCAATAAAGATACATATTGTGTGGAACATAGCATACTTTCAGCCACATCACAAGTAGTATAGCCAATACAACCATAATAAATTCAGCATCTCAATTCAAACAATGTAGAAAACATTGTTAAATATTATTTTATTTATTTATTACTTATTAGTAGTAGCTAGTAGTAGGCTATAGTGGTAGTCGTAGAATGTAATGTGAAATAATGTACATGTGACATATCTAACCATACTTTTGTTCGTTTTTGTTACGTTTTCACCTTCAGTTTTTAGTGGTATTTTGCCAATATTTTGGTCTGCAGCACCATCTACTGGCATATGTAGGTAGGCCATGCTTTCATAGAAGTTGGGAAATGAAATATCCGGGTGTGGAAAAAAGTTATAGAGTGTAAAAGCAAAATAATTTTGAAAATGGGCCACACTCGATCAGCCACCAGCCTGGGAACCCTGATGTTTTTAACTTGTCCAACTCCTGTAACAATTCCATCCCATGAAAAGGACCCATTTTCTTGGAAAGGATCTGCAGAATTTGATAGATAATCAAATGACGTAAAACCGTATTTAATCTATTTTATACATTTATTTCGTTTTTCATGTTTTTGATTAAACTAAAACCACAAAAAAAAAAAAATTTGTTTGACTTTCAATTGTTGGAAGAATCACTTAAAAAGATTTGATTAGCTATGAGGTTTGTTGCAAACAACCACAATTGCCAGAAGTACTAATTTTGTTTTGTTTTTAACAATAAGATATTGTCTTATCTAAACAATTAAATATCTTACATTTTAGATATGGGAGGCCTTATTATGTTTAGTAACTTGTGTCATTGCTTTTTGAGGTAGACAGTTAATACTTATTCTAAATGTATAGACAGTTTCTGCTACAATTTCACCCCTTATTTGCTTTTTGAAAATACCTTTATTTTTAGGAGAAATTTTGTATAGATCATATTACAATACGACACAAGTTTCCTATCCATTTTCTTTTAATTTTGCATAATGCTGTTATAGCTGAGGATTGAGATTCGAGAGTTTTTCATTTGATTCAAATGCTTTCAAACTTTTTGGCAAGCTTGAGAGCAATGGGATGTTTTTCCCCCCTGGCACCAGAGGGGGCCCTCACAGTAACTAACAAAAGACAGCCGATACAAACAATCGCATGAATGATAAATGCTTCGTGTGTAGAAATAATAAAATAAAAACATACTGAGTAAATATGTGTATTGTCATTGAAGTTGAATTACTATTAGTTCATTCGTCAACAGAGGTATTATGTAAAATAGTTGGCCTACTAGACAAATCCAAGACACATTTTAAACGTAGTAGGCTGTGTGTAAAATTTGTAAAAGTGTCCAAGGCCCTTTCTCTGCGATCAATGCACAGTTGTCGTACATTGCACCATTCATACTGTGAACAACAAACACCAGCGATGGTTCAAAACAATCTCTTCTAAAGCCAATGCGTTCAGAGTACGACGCGCTTAGATGATTGGACAGCCAGCACATCAATCAACAATGGCGCACTGCAATTGGGCTATTGCTCATCCGCCCACTTCACTGGGCGTTTCAATCAACAGAGGAACAAGTCGCAACGCAGGAGACGAGGCGAACAGGAGAGAAAATGGCCGACAGATTCTCTAGATTCAACGAAGAACGTGATTTCCAGGTAAAAAGGCTACAGGAACTGCACGTATCCAAACCTTGCTGGGTCACTATGTAGTTTGGAGAGTCGTGCTCTGTACAGTTTGGTATTACTTGTTTAAGCCGCTGAGCTCGCGTTGCAACTGTGACACTAGAACAGCGATATCGTCCCAGTTTAGCATTGACAAGCTCGAGACCAGTGAGGTGTCCGTGTCGCTTTTCAGTTTAACTTACCTGATACATTTTTAAGAATTTCCAAAAAATATCCAAATGGCCATTGACGTTTGAGACGTGTCGTTATTTGACCCCTTGTGGTTGACAGTGGTATGTTGTTAATTTGAGACGCTGGTAGGATGACCGCAGACTGGACCTGGCCTGGCACTGAGAGATAAACGCCTCAGCCAGGAGAATATGAGCAAATATCTCATTGACTAACGGCCACCTGACTCTAATATGCATGAGTTGTATGTAAAATGTTCGTTTTTACTTGTGAAACTTCTAAATTAAAGGCTGAGTTTTGTAGTTAAAGCTCTTTTTAATCCCCATTGTGCAGTTTATCTTTGCTAGGACGTTAGCCGTGATATCATGTCCTGTGTCTGCTCGCGGTTGTGACTATATGCGAATAATACAGGCATTGTTTTATTTGTTTTTGTCTCATACTGACTCTTAACTAGCACAATGGCATGTTTGTGCTGCATTTTGCATACCTGATTTGCAAGTAATGCCAGCTAAAATAAAAAACAACTAAAAAAACATTACAACGTCTGGAGTACTGATGCTTGGACACAATGCGATAAAAGAGATACATTGGTTTTTGCATTATGCTGATTCCAGATCTGGCATCTTTACTGCTTGGTAATTTGGAGTGTTGTTGACATGTCTTGATTAATATTGAACGTTATGTGTGTATGACGTTTATCGAGTGATGCATATAAAACATTTTCTGTGCATCTCTTGAGAAATCCTGCTGTAGATGTTCTTGGGCAATGTATAAGGAATGTTGTTTTTGTTTTGACAAATGATATATTGCTTGTCATAAGGGTTTCTTAATATAATCCTTAATGGTCCTTTTGGGAAGGTTTTCTGCTTTAACTAGAGCCTTAGCAAGTTTTGTCCCTCACTGATGTGTAGGCAGATGGGAGTTCACTTCAGCCCCCATTCTGAAAGAAGGGTTTCTGAAACCACGCAGTTGGGCTGCTCATGATGTATTGACAGGAACAAACAAGCTTTTATTAGAGTGCCCACGAACATTGTGAACCCCTTAGTTTAGAGCCAGCAGCCAAACTGAGAGCTTTGCCTTGGCAATTTTTCAATTGTCAGAATTAACCCTTTCACGCATAGATGTCACTGCAGTGGACAACATATATATATAGGCCTATATTTTTTTTTTTTGATGGCGTAGTTGCACATCAACCACTACAGTGAACTAGGTGCTCATCCAGCCAAGTGGCAAGCCGTTGTATATGGAATTAATTTTTATCCAAACAACAAATATGTCTGACAGCCAATAGATCAATGTAGATTTCAGTCTGAGATTTTCTCAGAGAGGACATTCAAGTTGTATGTAGTAGTGTTGTCACGATACGAGAATTTCCAACTTCTAAACAATACCTTGAAAAATATCTATATTTTCTATACCACCATACAGATCATTTGTAAAATTAAAATTTGGGTCATTTTGTTGTAATAGCTGACACACAGCACAGGGAGGCTTTATTTAAATCGTTGAACTAGATTTACCAAAAACAACAACTAAACAGTCAGTAATAAAATAACAAATTGCAAACGATAGCACAACTAAGTACAATAGAATAAAGAAATAAATTAAATAGCCTAAACATGGCTAAAGTTTTCAGGTGTTTCTAAAAGTATATTCAGGTAAGAAATACTACTGAAATGAAAGTAACCACATGTAAAATAACATTAGATAGCCTAGTTTTCATTGTAAAAATAAAATTCAGATTAATGCTTACAATTAAAGTTACAAAAGTGATTCAGTCAAGAGCAGCGAGTGATTTTATCTTGTCTTTTGTTCTTAGATTAACATGACAGACCGCAGCAGGTTAAACTGCTGTCACTTTAAAGCCTGGAACACACCAAGCCGACGGTCGGCCGTCGGGCAGTTTTTGTGCGTCGGCCGACTGAGTTTCCTCGGTGTGTTCTGCATGGTTCCGTGCCGTCGGCTGAAATTGGTCCTCGTCGGCTTTGTTTCAGCCGATTCGACATGTTGAATGGGCGTCGGGCTGTCGGTGAAAGAGGGAACTCTGATTGGCTGTTCAGCTTAGTGAAAGAGTCATGCACGAGAATAATAGCAAAACAGCGAGCAAAGAAGTCAAAACTCTACAGATATAAGGCTGTTCTTATGTTACGTCATCTTACCTGAGTGTTCCCTGGCGAATATTTCAATATTAACACGAGCGGAGTGGAATAAAGAAAGTGTTTAGCAGGATCGATATTTAAAACGGTAAGCACGCACTGCTTTGTTTATGGTTTGTGTATCTGCAGCCGACAGCGTCGGTTTCCCCTTTTTGAATGACGAATATAGACGAATATATCTGCAGAAATAGACAGTTGTCTCATTTACACTCAGGCACAGAACGCGCATTCTAGCTGACAGTCGCCAGTAGTTCTCTCGGTGTGTTCAAGTGCAGCTTTTTACCCCGACGCGAGGCGACAACACAGTCGGCTTTCATCGGCGCTAGTTCGTCGGCGTCGGCTTGGTGTGTTCCAGGCTTAAGAGCTTGATCCAATATACTATTACTAGGGGTGTAACGATACATTGTTATCGAGATATCACGATATAAAAATGCAAGCGCAAGCGTGCTGAAACAGCACTCCTCAAAGTGAAAGTGCAAACATCAGAAGAAAGACAAAGATAAATAGTGATGAAAGCCAAAATGTTAAATGTCATGAATGTATATTTCCTGAGTAATCCACTATTTGTAGAGGGGGATCACAATTTTCACCTGAGATTTTGGAGCAAAATTACAGCGGGGTAAAATGACTTCAGAAAGAGGATAGCATAATTATTTTAATTTTACACAGAGATTGGTTCGTCTATTAGTAAATCTGTTGACGTTAGCAATCTTTGTTGCATTATATGCCAACGGTGACCGTTCAAATGGGAAAAAGCACTTAGACTATTGCCTAAAGTGTGTATGACTGTAACTCAAGAAGTATTACTTTTCTTTTGGCATCTTAATTTTTAAGATCCAAGGTTCATTTCCACAGAAATGGAGATCTTAATGGAGTTCCATGAGTAAATTGGTCAATTGTACACATTTTCATTGGCCAAAAACCAAATGTAGATCACTTTGTATTAGGGGTGGAACTAGGGTTGGGTATCGTTTGGGTTTTATCCGATTCCAGTACCTACTCGGTATTTTTTAAACGGTTCCGTTGCTTAAACGGTTCTTAAATCGGTACTTAAGAAAATGAAACCGCACACACTTTATCAAAAAATAATACCCTTTAATTTACAGGGCCAAACTGGACACAATATTAACTTAAATCTTTAAACAATATAAATACAAGTAACATATGGTAATAATAAAACCAATATAAAATAAAAATTCATATTTACATAATATCAAATGAAACAATATTGTATCAAACAATGTAATAATACTGGAGATTAATAGAGATTACTAGCAGGCAGAGCTGCCAACTCTCACGCATTGACCGTGAGACTCACGCAAATGACCCTTTTCACACAGAAAAATCGCGGACAAAGAGGACACTGACAGACAAGACAGAGAAGGTTACTTTTGATATGGAACAAATCCACAGCTGTCAGATTCTGTCAATATTTTTACGAGATTCACACAATAAATAACGTTTTGGCTCTTTGAAATGTGACAGATCGCTGTAGCGCGTCAGTTCAAACGGCACGTGATACAGCAGCCTACAAATACAAATCCACTGCTTCTTAGCTACGCAGCGGTGAGTGAACCTATGAAAAGAGAACATCTCTGGTTGGTGTAACATATCTCTCAATAGGGAACGGGACGCAGCCAAGCTCCTCGCGCTGCCGACCAGCTTCCTTTTTCGGCAGAGAAATCTGAGGAGCAGATGGCGCGCGCGCGACAGCATAGTATGACGACGTAAGTGCGTCGATGCGGCGCCATCAGCCAATGAATTGGCTTGATTCTATATGGGATTCAGACTATCGGCACACCCAGAGGGCGTTCTGACACGTAATTTTACACGTGAAATGCAGCCAAACCTTGCGAGAAAGAGCGCGCATGCGAGACAGAAGGAACTGTGCTCCAAACTGTGTAGCACACGCACGGCGGAGAGAGAGAGAGCGAGAGACCTCGTGTGTGTGTGTGTGTGTGTGCGCGTGTGTGCCTAATGAAGTTAGGCACCGAAATCAGGCACCGAAATTTTCTTTCTTATTCGGTCTGGTTACTACCGTTTACGTCGGAACCGGTTCCCTATTGGCACCGAGTTTCGGTACCCAACCCTAGGTGGAACGGTACACAGAAGTCACAGTTCGGTTCATACCTCGGTTCAGACATCACGGTTCGGTACGATTTCGGTACAATGGAGGGAAAAGCAAAACAAAAATGCAGAAGGCATTGTATTTTTTAAATAAGTTTTATTAATAAAGGCATAGAACCAGTTTATTTGTAGTGCACTGACAATAGTTTTATATAATTAGTTTATTAATTAAATTAATAAAAAGACAAAAAGACCTTGCGATATGTTTGGTAATTGTACTATTAATTTAAAATTATTTTGCTATATTTCAGATCAATATATTTGTTTTCCTTCATTTTAATTAACATTATTAATTGATAATGTAACATTATTCTCATCTGAATTATAAATAATTAATTTCTGTATAAAATAATACTACCATTAAAAACATTAGAATTTCTTTTTTTAATCAATGTAGAATGTGTAAGATTAGTCAGTCCCTCCAGAAAAACGCGATTATGCGATCGCTGAATTCAATGCAAAATCAGCCAAAGTCCGCATATTTATGCGGGGGTCGCATTTTTTCAAATACTCCGCAATTTCGCCGCATAAATTGCTGATTTCTGCGCAAAATATGCGGGGCTTGCATGATTTCATAATCCCCGCATTTTCGTTGCAAAAAAGTCACATATCTTAGCAGAAAGTTGGAAAATGTTGCGTTTGCTTCACACAAGAGCAGCCACTTCCCCCTGTTGCCATGGGAACGTTATGAAGCGAAGTAATTACGCGAAATGAACATCATTGAAAAGCTGTAAAACAGGAGCACACTTTATTTTTAAATATTTCATTTATTCATTTTTACTGAAGTTGTAGCATATTCCTCTAGTAAAGCTACAGAACTTGTTTGACTCATCAATGTTTTGTAAGTTTGATGTGTTTATTAAGGTCTTGTAACGCGTTGTGCCGGGAAGAAAAATAGGGATAGCTCACAGCTGAAGTTATTGCAGAGGCCAGACAGACTCACGGAGGCGATTGGCTTCTCACCACTCGCACTTTATTCCCAAATCGAACTCGTAACTGTCTGTCACACGTTCTACCGTCCACGTCATTACTTAATAAACAAAATAAGATAAAAGAAGTAGCATCAAACAGAAATTACCCGCACACATGGGGTGTTCGAGGCGCATGGCACATACAATATAATACTGCAGACAGTTAGACAGGGAGCGCGCAACTCTTAAAGGGGCCACACCTTATTTCCACTCGATACAGTCTGAAATAAAACAAGATGAGAAATTAAATATTTCCAGAACTTTCTGTGATGTAGTATGTTTGCTTATCATAGGAAGTAATAAGAAAGGACTCTTTACATTAAGGTAGTAGCCTAGTGAGAACAGGGTGTTGGGGGGATCACTTTTTTCCCCTCTTTTTCATCAAACCGCAGTTTTTGCAAGTTCCCGCAATTTTTGCAAGTTCCCGCAATTTCATGGCAAAAAATTGCATAAATATCCCGCATATTCCATCGCATTTTTAAAGAAAACGGGCCGCGTAATCAAGGATTTTTGCCCGCAACAATCACAAAAAAACTCCGCGTTTTTCTGGAAGGACTGATTAGTGCTCCGAGGACAAGAAATGAAAACCAATGCAATATAATGAATGTCCAAAAGATGATGGGACCCACAGACTGTTTTGAAATGGAGTTGGATAAATATGTTTTGCTTTTAAAACAGTGTGTGTGTGTGTGTGTGATTTTGGTTGCATCGATCTTGAAACATGTATTTCGAATAGTGAATCGTTTATTTCGGTCAATATTCGATTTAAAATGCTAAGAATCGAATAATTTGCGATTCTATATCGATTCAGTGCTTTAAAACATATAAACATTAAATGACTATACATGCGCGAATTAATGAGGCGTTGTGTGGCGTCATTTCGCGTCCTCACAGCTCTCACATACTCGCTGCACTCTTACCATCTTTCACTGGATTTCGCTCGCGCTCCGTCTCATATAGCTCTCATCTACAGATTTTTGAGCAGTCCATGTTTGAGCTCTCCTCAGGACAGCCATTGGTGTTCACATGAGCAGATGACAGCTCTCTATCGAGAAAGCAAGCCATTGATAAAGCTGCCATATCATTGCGCGGGCACTGCTATGAAACAACGCGTTCGTTGCGTGGAAACGTCACCGTTATTTTCTTTAAGATAAGACACTGAAGTTTTACGGAAATGGGTCATACCCGTCCTGAGCAGTTAAAGTAAAACCCCACTTATTCAAGGGTGCGCATTTATTACATGGAAAGAGAAAACGTATAATAGGTGTCAAAAAGGCACACGCTTCCGATTAATCATGAATGATGAATGAAATGTAACTTAATGTCGTTAAACTGAACTGATGAAATAACTACAACATTAATTACACTGAAATAAGAGCGCGTGGTTTATCCATCTATCAGATGCGCATTAAAGTTGCATTCGTAATCGTTTATATAGCACAAGTAGACAGCCGGCGCGTTTTCTTTCAGAATCACAAGGACAATGTTCAGTCGGATAAAGAGAACAAAGAGTAGCTATTCCATGAGGAAACGTTAGTTAAGGTTTAGTTGGGAAAGTTCATGGTATTTTTAGTCTCACAATGGAGGATATTTAATGTACCAGGAACACTTTAAGGTTGTGTATCCATTCCTACAAAATAGTTAGCATGATGAACTAACTATAGCCTACTTTTAAAGTCTTTTTAAATCTTGGTTTACATTTTTACAAATGCTAATTTATAGGCTTTGGAAATATTTTTTATAATAATAGATTAATTAAAAACTAACATGGACTAACGTTAACAATAGACAAAATGTTGTTGGTTTTTTGTTTTGTTTTTGTTCCCACTTTCTGACCCCCGAAGGCAGCTGTATAATTCACACCCTGACTAAGACCCATTGGGGGAAGCATTGAAATAATCCCACGAATGCATATAAAAAATTAAGAATCGAATCGAATTAATCGAATCGCATCGAATTTTAATGTGAATCGCATTGAATCGAATCTTTCTGAATGTGCAAAAATCGTTCTTGAATCGAATCGAAAACCTATGAATCGTGAATCGAATCGATTCGCTGCCTACCCAAAGATTCACAGCCCTAGTATGAACAAAATGACGGAGTATGTTTTTTATGTTTCCACTGTTCGATCGTGCGCCTCTCTCTCTCTCTCACACACACACACACAATTCGATCGCGCCCGCGCGCCTCTCCCTCTCTCTCACACACACACACACACACACACACACACACACACACACACACACACTCCAGCAATCTTGACATCGCAGCCTGTTCATTATGCGGTCACGGTCACACCAAACACGAATAGAGCGTCAAATTCGCGTCTAGTTCGACGCTAGTCCAAAGCGAATAGGACTTCAGTGGAAATCCCGCCCTGCAGCCGATTCTAAAGTTTTCATTGGTCATGTCAATCACTGTACTGATTGCCTACACCAAACACTGATCCCTAAACCTACCCATCACTGTAACCTAAACCAATGAAATCGGCTGCAGGGCGGGATTTCCACTGAAGTGGTTTGGGAAAAAAAAAACCAGCGTAAAAAGCCAACGTTTGAAGTGAACGCGCGTTCAGAGCTAAGCCGATGGTACAGATTATGTGTCCCTAAAGAACCCGCGTATCTAACAGTAGTTCCGCATTGCATTAATTATTTTGCACGCGAGTTTTATTTATTTTTATACCGTGTATTGTCCGTGTAAATTCGTGCACCGAACCGTAACGCCCGTACCGTTTCGGTTCGATACGAATACATGTACCGTTCCACCCCTACTTTGTATACAGTTTATATTTTTTTCTTTTAAAGAGTATAGAGATCGACCGATATATAGGCCTAGTTTTCCCAATATTTAAGCATTTTCCCATGATCGGGTATCGGTTTTGTAATATCGGATTCACCGATAAATGGCCACATCTTGTCGCCGTATTGAGAATTGCGTGCAAGACCGCCATTAAAGCACTGCATGTCTGAGAGGGGAGGAGTCAACAACGGTGTTCAAAGTTAAAATTATTTGTGTCCCTTAATTGATAAACTTAATTTAACATAACAGCCATTAATGCACAAATGTTACATGTTTGTTATGTTTCTCTCTGTCAAAGCAATTGCATACAAAATCCCTCTCTGAGTGCCAAAAATCCACTGAAATGGTCAAGTTGAGGTACATTAACTTGCTCACAAAAGTGTAGTCTATTTATAAGAATCTATATTTGAATCAGTTTCAAGGATATTTGAAAGAAAGGATTTTGTTCATTTTAACAGCTTCTGAAGCTAGCAGGAGTTCAAATACACAGTATCGTAACATGTTACCACATTGACATCCCAATATCTTCATTCATTCAGATATTCCTCTTTAAGTTTCCTAATGTTGTTTTGGAGTCTCCTACAACAGGTTTACATGCATCAAAGGTAAAAAAACTAGGGGTGTGCCAAAAAATCGATTCACAGAAGAATCTAGATTCTCATTTGCAACGATTCAGAATCGATCTGAAATGTCCAAGAATCGATTTAATAAATAAATAAAATCAGCTGGCTGTTCGCCTCCATTTTTGTAACTATAGCCTATACGGGACGTCCGGACGTCATGCACGCAGTCGGTTTTTGAACGTGAGCGGCAAATCAAAGGAAGCAAATATGGATGCTTCTATGAAGCTTCTGATGCTTCTAAATATGATGCTTCTACATTCATCTGCCGTGGCCGGCCGCCACACCTAAAATAATCCCGCCACGGCTGCAGCTTCTCAGTGAGGTCCGATATTAATGTGTATACTATTGTGTTATTGTTAAGCTAAAGGCATAAAAAACATTGTAAAGCACCATAAAGTGTTCGCACTATATTCCAAGACTTCTAAAGTCATTCAATAGCATAATGTGAGGTAAAAATGAATATTTAAGTCGTTAGTTAAAGTTAATAGAAACTCATCTCTCCTCAGTCATTCTCCATTCAGCATTCACACAGCGCGTCGCGTTATAGCGTTTTCTAAATCATAATCCTTTCTCTCGGGTGTCTGTTAGATTACAGCACTGGAGAGCGCTATGAATTGTTCTTCATGCGCACTGTTACTGAAATTTACAACTGTTAAAAGAAAATGCTCAATAAACTGTTGCATATATATAATACATTAAGCATAGATAGACAGATATAATCTCTTCGTTTTGTGCTTTGAACTTTTCAATCCGGAGCGCTGCGCGCTGTGACTTCGCGTTGCTTCAAGTGCATCATTCTGCGCACAGGATGCGCATAATCGCTTTGCCGCTCTTATTCGAGCCTTTCATGTTATAATGTTATAATGCTTAGGGGAGGTTTAAACACCTGGGGTAAGGGGGCGTGGCCAATGGGAATATCACTCATGGGCCACGCCCCCTCCCCCTGGCGAAATGGGCCTGCCACAACAGCTGGAAAAAATCCTAGAGGAAACACTGGTCTCCGTTTGTCATTCTGTATAGCAAAGCAGATGAGAGTAGATCATGATCAGAAACCCGATTAGAAATCATTATGGATAAAATCGAATCGTTTTAAATCGAAAATCTTTTTGAATCGAAAATCGATTTTGAATCGAAAATCGATTTTGAATCGAATCGTGGCCTCAAGAATCGGAATCGAATTGAATCGTGAGATGGTGAAAGATTCCCACCCCTACAAAAAACGGTTTCATTTTCTCATAAAATACATTTTCACATCACCACATTTTCAATGATTCTCAAACGACTCGTCAGATGAATCAATCTCTCCAAATCCCGTCTTTCCGCAAGCTAGTCTGCTCTGATTGGCCAGACAGCTCAGTCTGTTGTGATTGGGCACCGCGTACAGCTCGTGTCCAAAACAAAAACGCCCATTGCCATAACAACGTCAGCTCTGCTTGTCCTGAGGCTTCCTATACCGTAGACTAAACACAGTAACGAACAATGACGTTGATTTTACCATATCAATGCGAGTGTGAGTCCGATAATGAAATATTGGAAGAACTATTCATTCAACCCGAAACTCCATCGCGATGACAACTCGAGTAGGACGTTTCTCAGTGATACACTACTCAGTTTGAGGTACATTATGAGATGTTGCAACTAGGGTTGGGTATCGGTTGGGTTTTATCCGATACCAGTACCTACTCGGTATTTTTTAAACGGTTCCGGTGCTTAAACGGTTCTTGAAACGGTACTTAAGAAAACGAAACCGCACACACTTAATCAAAAAATAATACCCTTTTATTTACAGGGCCAAACTGGACACAATATTAACTTAAATCTTTAAACAATATAAATACAAGTAACATATGGTAATAATAAAACCAATATAAAATAAAAAAAAATTACATTACATTTTACACATTTACATAATATCAAATAAAACAATATTGTATCAAACAATGTAATAATACTGGAGAGTAATAGAGATTGCAGAGCTGCCAACTCTCACGCATTGACCGTGAGACTCACGCAATTGACCCTTTTCACACGCTCTCACGCCACACATCCACTTTCTCACGTAAAGAAAAATCGCGGACAAAGAGGACACCGACAGACAAGACAGAGAAGGTTACTTTTGATATGGAACAAATCCACAGCTGTCAGATTCTGTCAATATTTTTTACGAGATTCACATAATAAATAACGTTTTGGCTCTTTGAAATGTGACAGATCGCTGTAGCGCGTCAGTTCAAACGGCACGTGATACAGCAGCCTACAAATCCACTGCTTCTTAGCTACGCAGCGTTGAGTGAACCTATGAAAGAGAACATCTCTGGTTACTGGTGTAACCTATGTTCTCAGGGAACGAGACGCTGCCAAGCTCCTTGCGCTGCCGACCAGCTTCCTTTTTCGGCAGAGAAATCTGAGGAGCAGATGGCGCGCACGCGCGCCAACATAATATGACGACGTAAGTGCGTGGAGGCGGCGCCCGCGCCATTAGCCAATGTATTGGCTTGATTCTATATGGGATTCAGACTATCGGCACACCCAGAGGGCGTTCTGACGCGTAATTTTGCACGTGAAATGCAGCCAAACCTTGCGAGCAAGAGCGCGCATGCGAGACAGAAGAGACTGTGCGTGTGTGCCTAATTAAGTCAGGCACCGCAGGGCTCCAGACTAACTTTTTGCCTTGGTTGCACTGGTGCGCCTAACTTTTTTAATTTAGGTGCACCAGCACAAAACTTAGGTGCACTCAAATTTTTCCTCGTCTCGCGTCGCCTTTAACGCCACAATTTCAAGGTCACCTTTTTATCACGCTCCATATATTCATATATATTATGTAAATGCTTTTAAACAAGAATAAGGTGTAGTTTTTTTTTTTTTTTGGAAGCACAATTATACTGTATATAAAAATATAAATCTTTAAAAAAAAAAATTAAAGTGCTGTTTTTACATTGTTCAAGTTAGGGCAGGGTATTGACACTAATTTCACAATTCGATTCAATATTGATTATTTTGGATATCAGGTACAATACATGGCAAATTTTCTCAAGAAAAACAAATCTCAACTGCTGTAAACTGGGAGTCAGTTGTAGCCCACTATGCTTCATTAGCCTACTATAATATTGAAGGTAAAAATTACCTGATTTGTACACAAACACTTAAATTACACTTATTTTTTTTAGAATAATAAAGTTATATGAAATATAAACATTTAAATGGTGGCTGCATAAAAACTTGCCAGATTTTTTTTAAACATGCATTAAATATTGAAAAACATAAAAAATTATAATGAATATGTAATATGGTGCATATATTAGGCACAATGCTCCTCTAGAGTTAATTTTTCTAGCTAGCTAACGAGTTTATGGGCACTGGATATGTTTTTTCTGAGGTAAATGTGACGTTACATTACATTGTTTACAATTGTTTTACTGACGTCTTTCCACGGTTGAAACACTGATTGAGCGATTCCATGCGAAAGATACGGATTTCGATAAGTTGTACTCTATCTTTTAACACACTTTCAGATGCTCGTTCATGTTTATTTCGCGCTGTAACTGGTATTATAAAGGCAGAAGAGGAGATCATGTGCGCTCCGCGCTGCTGCTTCTCTGGGGCTGAGCTGAGCCAGAGCGATCTCACGCCACAGCGTCAAAACACTATTTATGTTTTTGAATTTCGTAAGAAAATGGACCTAATTTGAAATCTGAGACTTTGTTACATATCAATAGTAACAAAGCACAAAGATTATTGCGATTTATTGGATGGGATGCTCGCTACAATGTTCCATTCATTCATCAACTGAAAATAGCATAGCCCAACGGTTCGTAAAAATCAATGAGAATCGATTAAAATCGAGAAATCAATATTTTTTACCTAGTTCAAGTAGCCTACATTTTTAAAAGCTTCTTCGTCGTCTGTTTTCCTGCGTTTATTTAGCTGATGCTGCTGATTGCCGTAACAGATTCTCTGGTGCTCAGGTGACAGGTCGCAATTTATTTCAATCACACAGAACGGAGCATTTTAGTCCTACAGGAATATCTGAACCACAGCCAATCAGAGGCAAAGACCCGTCCAATCTCTATCTCTGATTGGTTTAGACCACGATATGATCCAACCATGCGTGCAAGGAGAACAAAAGACTCGTTTTGTGGAGAGGCAGCGGATGCGATCATGCGAGAACGTTAGGTGCACTGGTGCGACCTAGGAAAAATTCTTGTCGCACCCTTACAAATTTTGGTCGCATGTGCGACCAAATTGGTCGCACTCTAGAGCCCTGCACCGAAATCAGGCACCGAAATTGTCGTTCTTATTCGGTCTGGTTACTACCGTTTACGTCGGAACCGGTTCCCTATTGGCACAGAGTTTCGGTACCCAACCCTAGTTGCAACTGTAATTCCTCACCATCAGCATTTTTAACTAACAAGTGCATGTCCATCAACAAACCGATTATTTTACTTGTGCTTATTTATTTACCAAGTATTTTTGTAATTTATTGCGGTGAACATGTGGAAACTTTATCAATAACAGTCCATACATTAGCCTGAGATCTAGCTTGAATGACTGATGTAGCATAAATGTTGGTCCATGCTTAATCTTTCCTCAAAGTAGTGAGAACAACAGACAATCTGCATTAATAGACACATTTATAGGTAATAGTGGCCCACAACTGATTAGCAGAAACTTGTATTTCAGTAAGATAGTAATAATGTGAGTTAGCCAGTTAGCAGGAGACCTACACAATATAAAACTCAAAAATAAGTATTTTGAACACCATCTTTCAAGAGCAAGTGGTTTGCGAATCCTGCATTGAACTCAGAGATTTGAGAAGTCGTCTTTAGAAAAATAAAGGGAACACCGCAAAAGTTTAGGATTATACTGCTGTAGGGATGTAACGATTCACTCATCTCACGATGCGATACGATTCACGATACTGGTTTCACGATACGATTTTCTCACGATTTTTTTAACAAATGAGATTTAAGACAAAAGTGTCCCTTTTATTATTTCTCAGACAAAATGCTGCACATTTCTTTTTAATTTAGAATATATTTGTCAAATAATAAAACTACATTAAAAAAATTCCCTTCAAGGTTGTTTCAACTCAGTCTTTCTGTCTGTTTGGTCAAGAGGCTGGACACTGGTACCTTCGCACACTATGTAAAAGACTGTGTAAAATTAGTAGTACCAGATTGACAGGGGTTTTACATTGTAATAAAGGCAAGATTCTAATTTTGTTATAATTTGTATCATTACACTAGTAAGAGTAAAAAAAAAACACATTTAGAGAAAGAGATAGTAAAATAAATACAACACCTGGTTGCCACGGAAACACTGATGCACCTTGTGATCTCCGTGGCTCTCGCAATTGTAGTATTAATGACTTTTACATGAAAACGGAGGTGACTGGTGTTACTCACGGTGGTGATTATTATTAGTCTACGGAAAGTCAAAATGCCGCCACACCTCCGATTTGAATGAGTCAACGTCAACATCTACGCTTGCCGTCGCCAAAGCCATGTCTACTGTTTGACGGCACGTGCACACCAGTCTATGGCACACACTGGTGCGGCGCGAGCGGAGCAAACCGAGCGTTTTCAGTTCATTCCTATGGAAGTTGAGCTTGGCTCACACAAGATCAAGTTCCATGAATGAAGTGAAAACACTCGCTAGCTTCACGCCAGTGTGTGCTCGCTGCTATTGTGCTATTGTAAAGCGAGGTTCACAACTTCACAGTAGGCTATAGTAAACGCGCCCTGCGGTTTAAAACGTGTATCGCGATTCGTTTAACATTTCAACCGACTTGAATCGTCACACATTTTTATCGATTTTCAACCGGTTGCGAGTGAATCGTTACATCCCTATACTGCTGTGATATCATGGTAAAGATGAATTTTAACCACTGATTCTTCACATGCTTGTCCTTGGGCAGTGAAGAAAAAACTGGCTTTACCTTCACATTGTAGAGCACAGCATCTTCTCGACATGATGCTGTCCAGTATCCACAGGAATCAGCTGCCGGTTTGAGGTTCAAGTTTTCCCTGGTGTCTGCGCGCGCAATAAGGCCATCCTTAAAAATATTCTTGTTTGCCGTAACCCGACCGACCCTGTCAAATTAGGACCGACCCAATTTATTTTATTTTTTTTCCTTTTAGTCCGACCGACTTGCCGGTTGTAAACTTGCATTAAGACCGACCGATTTTTTTTTTTACTCTTCAAACAACTAATACAAATGCAAATATAACTGCAAGCAGTGATTGCGGGGCCAAGCACCTTTTGACCATGTTTGACATATTTGGATTTAATTTGAAAACTTATTCAACTTACCAATTGTTCAAATCAAAATTCCCATTGTTAAACAGTTGCTACATATTAAATTATTAGAATTTCTTCAAAGCTATAACCTTTTTTTTTTTTACACAGCATGGTTGTCATAAACAGTGGTTTGTTCAAATTTTACGGAGACTTGAGTTGTTAAAGGTAAAACTGCAGCAATTGGCTCCAAATTACATAACATTACACAATGATTTGAAGTTGTATAACATGGGGCTTGAAACCACAACCGGAACGGCTCGGGATTAGTAACACATTGTTTAGCAGACTGCGCCACTCAGAGGACATACAATCACAAGCTGCAGAGGAGATCCTTCAGTGCAAGAATGAGCACACAAAAGCAGGTTAACCAGATTAGCATGCTAAGCTAGCTCAATGCTAATGTAGCTTATGACGTGGTACATCCAATCTTGGCAAAATAGATATCCTCGGATTCGGCATGACGCAAGGAATCGATAGACACCAATTTTATGATTTTGTGACAAACTGTTCACAAGTTACAGCCTCTGAACCAATTTTGGGTCGACCTCGTTAAGTTTGCGACATCATAACTTTTTTTTTTCCAGTATAGCAAAAAAATCTGTTCAGTCATTTCTATGCGGCTCAGTCCGAAGATCATTTGAGCAAATGTTTGGACAAAATTGGACAAAATTTGAAGGAGGAGTAGCAAGAAAAGGGTTTATCATTTGCTCCAATATGGTGGACAGTCACATTGTTGGAAAATGACAAATGAGATATCGTCTGAATTGGCATAAACCAAGGAACATAATGACATAAAGCAATCAAAATTTGAACAATGTTTTCAAAAGTTATAGGCGTTTTTGCAAAAAACCTTATATCTCTGGAACAGTAGGTGGCGCTGTGTTCAATCTTCTCATGTCCCTTCAGGACATGGTGTCGATCATCCCTACCAAACTTTGTGCTGATATGTCAAATAGTTTAAAAGATATTGCAAATTATTACAAAATTCAAAATGGCTGACACGTGGAACATCCAATCCTGGCAAAATCGGTATCCACAGAATCGACATGACACATGGAATCCATAGATACCACATTTATGATTTTCTGACAAACTGTTCAAAAGTTATTTGCCAAAATAGCTATTTTTCATATATCATGACCCATAGGTGGCGCTGTTCCCAACTTTGGCATGGACCCTCAGACCATGCTTCCGATGAAGCGTAACAATTTTAGTTTCGATTGATCAAACTTTGGCCGAGCTATAGCTTCTGAACCAATTTTGGGTCGACCTCGTTAAGTTTGCGACATCATAACTTTTTAACAAAGATGAATAAAAAAATCTGTTCAGTCATTTCTGAGCGGCTCAGTTCAAAGATCATTTTAACAAATGTTTGGACAAAATTGGACAAATTTTGAAGGAGGAGTAGCAAAAAAACTGATTACTGTACTTTTCAAAATGGCCACTATTGTAATGGGCGGAGTCTTAATGTACGATATTGATTGCAATCATCATAATGAGTGGATTCAGGTGTATTAAGTTTAATTTTTCTAGATCTAAGGGTTCAAAAGTTATAACCATTTCAATGTTGAATTTTTGAACTGGTGGTGGCGCTATAGAGTTGGTTCTAGAGACTCAAAATTTGGCTCAATTACTTTTCATGACCTTATCTATAAGTGTGCCAAATTTCATCGTTTTCCTACTTACGGTTCAAAGGGCTGCCATAGACTTCCATTTACGGAATAATAATTAGGGATCGACCGATATGGATTTTTTAGTGCCGATACCGATACCGATTTTTTTCCCATCAGCCTTAGCCGATGACCGATACGGGCTGCCGATTTTCTTGAGCCGATATTTGGAGCCGATACATTTTGCTCCCTCAATTTACATCATGTCATTGTCAAAAATGACATGATGTTAACAAATGTTACAGGTCTCAATTTAATAAAAGTAACATTTATTTAACGTAAAAAAACAATATTTAACAAATAGTAAAAACATGTGAGGTAGAACAAGAACAAGTAGATAAACTATATTTAACAAATATTAAAAACATGAGGTAGAACAAAAAAAAAGTTCACTGCTGAAAATAAATATTTAAGCATAAATAAAATAATTACATTATTGCACACAGTAGCAACCAGCATAATAAAGTGCACAGTGCACACTGTACTTCATTTTAAAAGTAACAAACTATTTACTGCCATGGTTTAAATTTTTCTACATAAAATAAAATGAGCATGTCTAGTCTCTAATATCACTGCGATGGCGAGGGAGACACACACCACACGCGTCCAAACCTCAGCCAGGTGGTCGCTGAATAAATCTCCCACAAAAAGCACAGAAGAACGTTGGTATTACTTAATCCTATGACCAGTGTTCGTAACAGCTACCGTACGCATACTAGGGCTGTCAAAATTGCTCAAATGGCGTTTGTATATTCCCTTCAAAAAAACATATTTGAACATATCGTCGTGCATTTGGTCAATGACGCGCATTACGTCAATAACAGGACAAATTAATACAAAGAGACATAACTACTAGTATTAAGTAGCTTATTTGAGTTGAAACATATTTGACAACGTATTACTACAAAAAAAAACCGAGTAAATCAAATGGCCAAGACCGCAGAGCTCACTCTGGCTCGCCCGGACTCGCAGGCGCACTCTCTCTCTCTCTCTCTCTCTCTCTCTCTCTCTCTCTCTCTCTCTCTCTCTCTCGCACTCACCCTCACGCTCTCCGCGCATACCGGTTTAAATGAAGAACAACAAACAAATGTTGAGTGCTGATCAAGAGTTTTGTGCAAGCAATTTAAGGTATATAGCAGGCTTCATTCAGTGATTGAAACAAATACATTAATTGAAGTTTCACAGTACATAGAACCGACACTGAGCGCTCCGAGCGAGCTGTGCTGTGGTAACGTTAGTCTGCTACCGCGGGCGTGTTTTTCCACATTCGAATATTAATTTTCACCTTCAAAATTCAGTTTTTTTTAAACTAGTCAAATATATATTCGTATTTAGAATATTCATTGACAGCCCTAATGCATACTGAACGGATAGCCTACAGCTATTTGCAGCTCCCTAAATACAATGGCAAGCAAGCAGTTTTATAGACGAGTCATTCGCGTTTTCCATTTGGACCCACAAACTTGCTTAGCTATATAGTTGCAACCACATAACAGTTATAGAGCAACGTGTTTCCATTTTCAAAGTGTTTGACAATATTTCAGCAGTCAAACAGTTAAAAGATGCTTTGAAAGTTTAAAAGTTACCGTTATCTTGAAGCGCAGGTTGCACTCTGCTAGTGGGGGAGGGGCAGTGCAGGGTCTGCACGTGAACTGCAGCGTCTCCAGCAGCACAGAGCTGCCTGTGGACGCCTGTCTATAAATAATGCCGGGAAAAAACTATCGGCGAACGCAGCAGCCGCGTATCGGCCGATTCCGATACACGTAAAAAACGCAAATATCGGCCCGATATATCGGCCGGCCGATATATCGGTCGATCACTAATAATAATAATAATAAGAAAACTTACAGATACAATAGGTGCCTCTGCACCTTCGGTGCTTGGCCCCTAATAAAATAATATACATTTATTATAGTAAGTATTGTGAATATAAATTTCGTAGGCTACGTTCTTTCTTTTAAATAAAAACCCGTGGCGTCATCTATTATGATTATGTTTACACCATTGGTTTACGCATGTCACACTATGGCCTGTTTGTTCGCTTCGTTTTATTCACTGTCAATGGTTCGCGCTCGGTGATGATGGCTGCGGCGCGGCTACTTGTGAAATACGTCTGTATGAGCCTACATTTAGTCGCTCATTATTCGAAATTCTTAATGGTCAAATAGGGAATCGATGTTAACGGCCTTTTCTCGGAGCGCGTCCAGCTCGTCATGACATGCCCACCGCGAACGCGCGTCACACAGCAACTGCAGGCTCTGACAAACAAACACACATAAGTGTGGGAAGCCAAACACACCGAAAGGGGGACGAAACGGCGCGGTGTGTTACAGAGTTCGCGCTGCGCTGACTTGTAATCTGCGTGGCTCAATGGACCGAGACGCGCGAGCGCGACAGACTCGACAGCGCAGGAGAAGTGTTTGCTTGCGGCAGCCAATGGTCAGAGCGGCGCGACCTAATCTCACCAGCGCCGTGCTGACCAATAAAACAGCACATCCCATACCGAAATGTACTAAATTGCACAAAAGAAAATCGACCATTCCATAATATGTCAGGACTACTTAATCGGCCTATAGTTTCCTACAATGCGCCTAGCTATTTGACCACGCTGATTTCCGTTATGGGTGTTTATAGGTCAAATCTCTCACTCTCTCCCTGCAACTTTTTGTTACCCTCCTTTCCTGCCCCTAGACCAGAAAGGGGGCTTGTAACAGTATGGGTCAAAAATGTAAACGAATGGTGCCAAACGCGCTGTTTTATTGGTCGGCGCGGCACTGGTGAGATTAGTCATTTTAATTTATTTGTTTCCCTCTGAAAATCCACTTTCATTGAAATCTAGTGGCTCCTTTTTTTTTCTTCTTTTTTTTTTCTGCCTATTTTTTCCAAATGAATGCAGCTGGAATTAATGCAATAAATATGTTTTTTTTTACAAAGATTTCAAATTGTTTGTGGTCTATAACCTGTATGAGGTTCGCAATGGTGCGCCCGAAGGCATGGGGGTTGAAGACCCAGTCAGTGACGTCACGATATGCAAATTTTTTTAAATTCATACCGACCTAATCACCATGACCAAAATTATCCTTTTTTTTTTTACATTGAATCTTGAAAAAAAAATATATAGACCTACCTACCGACCCTTTTTTTTTTTTTTTTGCTGTTACTGCAAACCAAAATATTTTTAAGGATGGCCTAAGTGGGCGGGCGTTTGACGTCACAACGAAACGGCCTATGAATCGTTTGAAAAACGTCATTTCATTGTCAACTCTTACTTTTGAAAGACAATAACTTTATATACGGTGCACTTTCAGATTTATAACTTTGCAGTATGTTTTCATTCACTTAGAGCTATGTTAACACACTTCATGAAAGGTCATTTTCAAAAATTCATAATAGGGGCACTTTAAAATCTCTCCATATCTAGCCTATGGGATTGAACCAATGGGGCATTTAAAATAAAGATACCAAAATAAATGTTTGAAAGAAGAAACTCAATAATTATTAAAGATATCTTAATATCCTTTTAGTTACAGACATGCAAACTTGGGGAAAAAACACAAGTGCTTTTTTCCATTTCTGAACTGTCACCGTTGGCATATAATGTAACAAAGATTGCTAAAGTCAACAGATTTTACTAATAGACCTACAAATCTCTGTGTAATATAAAATTATTTTTCTGCCATCTTTCTGAAGAAATGTTTACCTCCAAAAGTTGCCTCCAACTTTGGTAAGTTGCCTCCAAAACTCAGGTGAAAATGGTCCACTATAAAGCCCACGAAATGTTGGAAAGCTGAAAGTAAATTTAATAGATGTTAGGGGTGTCCATGGTTAACCGATTAACCGTTAAAAATTGCGTAACCGAGTGAAACATTTTGCTCGGTTAAGTGGCGTCAATGGCGTGCATTGAATTTAGTTGTAATAGATTTTTGCACCACCAGAGACTGCCAGAGCGCTCCCAGACATTTGTAATGTCCACAAGAAGTAGCCTAGTCATGACCAGTTTTCTAATATGAAGTGGGCAAAGAAAAGCACAGTGTGGGAGCACTTTAAAATCGAGAATGACGGGGCAAAATGCGAGTAGTATTGCAATGCAGTGCTTAGATATACTTCAAGTACAACCTTGTTGTTGTACCATCTCAACAGCCAACACCCGGGCATCATTATGGTGTGTTCACACCGAACGCGTCTATCGCGTCTAGTTAGACGCTTGAACATTCGCTCAAGTTCAAATTTTTCAACTTGCGCGGAAGACATTCGCAGCAAACGCGTCGCCCAATTCGAGTCATTCGCAACGCACGGCACGAATGATGCGTCTATTGTGGTGTTCTGTTCTTGGGTGTAATAACGAACACAGCAGTCATTTTAATGTTCCTAAATCCGAACCGCTGAAGACGCAGTGGCTGAGTTTGTTTTCGAAGGGAATATTCCCCACGAGCAACGTCAATGCTCTCATGTTTGCGCGAATCATTTCTCACCAGACTGCTTTATAAACGAGGATCAGTATAAAGCTGGTTTTGCTAAGAAGCTGCTCATGAAAAAAGGATCGGTACCAGCTATTCATGTTCCTGCAGAACCTCCAGAAGAACTGAAGTGAGTGTAACGTTTTATTAACCTTTATATTAATATTTATATCTTTGCAAATCGCTAGCTGCACGCTTCACGATGAATGCGTCTAAGGTTTACACTCAGGGTACATTACGGCATGTTTTCTATGTATGATGTTTTCAATATAATTCATAATCCCACGTTTATAATGAACAACGCGTTATGGTTATTGTGTTACAAACGTGTACGCACAGAACAGAGGGGCGGAGTGAGCAAAGCTCATTATCATTTAAAGTCATATGCACTGACACGGCGTGCTAAAAACAGAGCTGTTTTTGACCAGGTAAAATAACTGTTTTCTTACAATACTAATGAGAATTTTTAATTAAAGTATATTACAAACTTTTAATTTAGACCCTAAAGAATCATATTAGCTTGTACAAAAACGGCATTATATGACCCCTTTAACATAGACTAACTTCTAGACTGCGGCATATTAAATATATTATAAACGGTTTTTCCGTGAGAGAAATACAAAACACCGAAATGAGTGACTGTGACGCTCAATGCGTGACACTTGAGGGCTCTGATATAGCTAATGGCAACAATGTTGCAGGTGCGATGCACCACGTACAAACCGGAATATGTTTATACTTCTCATCCAACCACAATCAAATGCACTCTATCCAGATGGCCCGATTTATCTGGATAGGTTTTTTTTTTTTACGATGACAAGCAGAAATGAAAACAAGCCGAAATGAAATAGCAGTAACGAGGCTATTTTTAAAATGTAAGGAGTAGAAAGTAGTACCACTGTTAATTTAACAAAAGCAAGCAGGCTACTGCGTGCATGGTTTGGCATGACTAAATGTGTGCAAAGTGCGCTCCCTTAATAATTCCTAAAAAGCTGACAGTTCATCGCAATCCCACACATCTCTGTTATTATCAATGAAGCTGACTGCACAATGAATCTTTCATAATATACACACTTTATTTTTTATAATTAGAGGATTTTTCAGCATACAAAATTCAGCACTGAACAAAAAGTCTGTTTTGAGTGGTGAGGGGAGTCTATCTTAAATGCTTCTGATTGGCCATTATTGCGTTCAAGAAAGCAACACACATGTCTGTGATTGGCTACATCGCTCACCGCTGCAAACATGTTATGAATAGAAACTCTGGCCTGTAAATCTTTTCTATTTTGTTTTAGTTGTTCTTGTTGCTTTTCTGCAACAGATGAATAAAAATCTATTAGTTTTTATGTTGTAGACATTGATATTTCTAGTTCATTGATATTACTCCCGCAAATCGTTTTATTCTCCCGCAACCCGTACACACAGAGTGAGTGCATTACCGCCCGCGCTCGCACTCAGCCATCAAATGTAGTGCTGCGCCGCACTCTATTGATTTGGAAGTGCACGTCTCTAGATCAAGGCCCCGGCCCGGCCCGGCCCGGCCCGACCCGAGGATAGTGTCGGGAAATATCGGTCTAGTTCACTCCTCCTACGCTAAGGAACCGAGAGTTGTCATCCAGTCTCTTTGGTAGAGAGAGAGAGAGAGAGACGAGGAAAACAAACAAGCATGCATTGGAAATTATCGCGGACGGAAAAATGATCGAGCTCATTTTTTTATCGTGCGATTAATTGATTTATTGACTATCGTGACAGGCCTACTATTCAATTCACAAGTCACCAACATTTACCATGATTTACTGAAAACTGAAACCATGGGATTGTGTCAGAAATGTGGGATGTTTATATAGAATAATTTTATTATATTATTAATGTAGACATTTACCCCTGGTTTCACAGACAAGGCTTAAGATAGTCCCAGACTAAAATGCATGTTTGAGCTGTTTTAACTGCTTAAACTGTTTTAACCCTGGCTTAATCTAAGCCCTGTCTGTGAAACAGGGCCTAAATGTATTAAAGGAGTAATGGAATTTAATTATCTTTTTTTTTTCTTTTTTTTATAGGCTATAGCAGTTTTTGTGCAATTGTATTGTACTAAATGTCTTTAGTTTAGGCTACTGTTTTTCATAACAAATACCATAGAAACAATAGTTACCTTTTTGCCATGAGGGGACCGGACTCAAACTGTCACTGATCCTGCTGTCGTCATGCAGATGACTTCATTACCAGCAGACAGGATGAAAGTAGAATGTGTGCAGGATGGAAATGTATTTCCCAGGAAAGGTCTCCCTGAGGGGTTGTCACAGTCTGTCTCTCCTTTCCATCTGGAATTATTTCATTTATATAATTAGGCGTTGATCATCTCTTTTAATTGTATTACTATTTTCTCTATTCCAGAACAAATGTGGAGAACAATCTCTCCTCAGACTCAAACCCATTGTTTTCATTGTCCTTATTGTCCTTTGTTTATGTTTTATGTTACAACACAGATTCTGGGGGAAGACTGTTTTCACATCAGAAACTGGTTAGACTGTGTGACATGACTTTGTTTAGTTTGGTACAGGATAATTAACAATCAGCCATTGTCATGAAACAAACCCCAACAAGGTTATTAGGAGAGGACTTCACCCTAAAGGGGTTTATTTTGCGAGAATGAGCAACTGTCTGTACATTGTCCTGCTTATTACATGACCACTTACCATCCATGCATTTTTTAAACCGCTTGTCCTATGTAGGACCGCTGGGATTGTTTAGCCTGTTGCAGGGTCTCAGGCTGCAGGCTGACTGATTACCAAATAAATACATGGACAAGTAAAAAATCAAAGCATACCGCTCTCCACCAATGGTTTTGCATGCACTTTAGGGCTGTCAACGAATATTCTAAATTCGAATATATATTCGAATAGTTTTAAAAAACAGAAATTCGAAGGTGAAAATTAATATTCGAATCATGTGGAAAAACACGCCCGCGGTAGCAGAGGCGCGGCTGTCTGCTTTGCGAGTGGCGAAATTCTGAAGCTTAAAATGTAAAACGCATTTTCCAGCTGCAAAGACAGATAGCACAGTGAGTGTCTGGCTCACTCATTGGCTGTGCTGCGTCAACTGCACATCCAATGGCACGGGCGCCTCCAACGTGTGCGCCAATGAGCTAGCATTACATCAGACACGTCAGAGCCCGCCAATGGGGGCGTGGCCAGACGCCCTCGAAATAGCCATAGTAGTAGCAGGCTAGCAGCAGTTTACCACAGCACAGCTCGCTCGGAGCGTTCAATGTCGGTTCTATATACTGTAAAACTTCAATTAATGTTAATAATATTTGTTTCAATCACCGAATGAAGCCTGCTATATTTAGGACAAGAGTCGCGACCTTACATTGCTTGCACAAAACTCTTGATCAGCACTCAACATTTGTTTATTGTTGTTCATTTAAACCGTTATGCGAAGAGAGCGTGAGGGCGAGAGAGAGAGAGAGAGAGAGAGAGTGCCTGTGAGTGCGAGCGAGAATAAGGTCTGCGGTCTTGGCCATTAGTTGATTTACTTGGTTTTGTGTAAGTTAATACGTTGTCAAATATGTTTAAACTTAAATAAACTACCTATACAAGTAGTTGTGTCTCTTTGTATTAATTTGTCCTGTTATTGACGTAATGCGCGTCATTGACAAAATGCGCAACCAGGTATTCGAATAGTTCGAATATATGGTTTTTTTTTTAGAGGGAATATTCGAACGTCATTTTTGAGCAATTTTGACAGCCCTAATGCACTTGCAGTGTGGTTAATCTCAAATCTGATGACGCATATATATATATATATATTAGGGCTGTCAGTTAAACGCGTTATTAACGGCGTTAACGCAAACCCATTTTAACTGTGTCAATTTTTTTATTGTGCGATTAATGGTCTTTTTGGCCTAGCAAACTTTGTAGTTTTTTCACATGCTTTTGCAACAGGACGCAGCGCTGCGCTATGAAACCCATTCATTTCAATGGCTTGCGCCGCACGAGGACGTTTTGTTGCTTCGTCGACCAAAGCGCAAGCGGATCTAGCTAGACCGGAAACAAAACAACAGGCACGACGCCGCACACACTTGTTTGAGTGTTGTTCACTTGTTCAGACAAAAATTGTCAATATGCCCGTCTTTTTGTGTATCCTAGCACCGGGGTTTTCAAAGTGGGGGCCCGCCAGGGGGGGCGCAGCAAGTTGGAAGGAAAAAAAAGGCACCCCCCTGTGAAACAACGTAAAAATATTTATACTATTATTAGTATTGTTATGAAATAGCATTATAATAATTTGTCGCATAGCCTATCTGAACATTAGGCTATACTTTTAAACTGCTGAATGAATAAAACATTTCAAGACTTGCACCTTGCAATCAATCCCAAACAGTGACTATGAATGCAGCCATCATGGACATTTGTATTACTGATTGTTTACGGCATTTTTTTATTATTCGTTTTTATTTTTTGACATAACGTTTGAAAAAAAAACATTGAAAGAGAAGTTATGGTTATTTTTTATTGGTAGGTTAACTAAAGGATTAATCGACTGATCAGAAAATAATCAATAGATAAATCGTCTAATCTTAAAAATAATCAATAGATTAATCAAAATCATCAAAATAATGTGTTAGTTACTAGGGATCCACAATGATATCGGGACAACACAGGTATCGGACGATAAAAGCTTAAAATGACCATCATCGGCATCGGCAGATATGAATATTACTGCCGATGAGCCTTGCCGATAGGGTGGCGTGTTTCTTATGCGCACATGAAGACCGTGAACGAAGCATGAGCGCCAGCAACTTAAACTTCCAACTAGGGGTGTGCGTCTCACGCGGTTTTTGATCGTGGACGATTAAAATGTCTCCACGATCTGCTTTTGAAGAAAAATCATAGTATCGTGCATTCTATCAGTTCAATTCTGGCGCCTTCATCTCAACATACTGTACAACGCGACGTACATTCACATCACATCACATATAAATGCAGAGGTAGAGTTACACTCACGGGACACTGCAATTTACTAAAGTTCATTATTTGCATGTGCGTCAAAGTCTTGCTAGTTAAACATGTCATTCACGTGCTGATCCGCTGTTCTAACATCCGCTTTTCTGAGCGCGTACACGCGACGCTCACAGGAACTAAAGCCTGTCACAGCGCCTGCATACTGGACTAATCTTTCGAGTCTTATTGCGCTGATACTGTCAAATACACACAAGGTTTACATAAACAAAGTTGGTTATGTCTAAAGTGAAGGCAAACAGAGAAAGTGCAGTTCTTAAAGAGACAGTAATAATATGCTGCCGCTTGTCCTTAAAGAGATACTGCATCCAGAAATAAAAATTCTGTCATTATTTACTCACTCTAATGTTGTTCCAAACCTGTATTCATTTCTTTCTTGTGCTTAAATATACTATGGAAGTCACTGGAGAACAGCAACTGTTTGGTTAGCCACATTCTTCCAAATAACTTTTATTTTCAACAGAAGAAAGAAACTTGAGAGAGTAAATGACAATTAATTTTTGGGAGAACTATCCCTTTAATGTTAATAAAACAACAACACAGAGGAAATCACTCACTGCTCTTGATTGAGAACTTTAATAGAAGCTTTAATAAGCTTTTTTTGCACTTAAAAAAATACAAATATATCGGCATCGGGCAAAATTAGTTTGAAAATATCGGTATATCGAATATCGGCCAAAATCCAATATCGTGCATCCCTATTAGTTACACAGGGTGTTATGGCCACAGCCATAACACAAAAGAGGGACTAGGGCTGTCGCGGTGAAGGAATTTCCCTTGCGGTAAGTTTGAGTGGCTCAATAGCGCGATATGCGGTATTACCGCCATTTATTTATTTATATTTATTTGTTGCTATATAAATACGTGTTATGATGTGGTCAGCATACACAAAAACAATGTAACCAAAACTAAACAGCGTTTCTGCGCATTGAAAGGCTGTCACTCAGCGCGCACATTGTTACGCCAACGGACCACCGTTCATTCAACGAAAACGTTCAAAATGCTGATTCCTTAAATGATAGATGTAATGAAACAAGGTGTTAATTATTTTTTAACTTTGAGCTCCACTTTTCAAGGCTCAGCTGGCCAGCAATGCTTCACTTTTGGGCAAAGCTTATTAATGCTTTACTTAATAAACCAATGGCATTGATTCAATGCGTGACTCGCTGCTTTCCCCCCCACGGCTTCCTCGCACTGTAATGCTGACCAGCGCTGATGCCATTCATGGTAAATACCCTTACACATTAAAAGGATGATACGACAAATATTTCGCTTTCCTTGGAAACGGCAACCTTTTCACAAATATACATGACTTGACTTCAAAGACAGACGCAGGTAATCGCACACGCTCAGTCGATCACATTCACTGTCTGTTACTTTAGGCAAATCCACGAAGCCTCTGTACAAATCACCATGATAAACAGTCTTGTTGTCATTATTAACTTACTTAACATTCAATACACATGGTACGAATTACGAAGGGTGGCCTTATGAAAAAAGAAAACGCGGTTGCTGCGGTTACTTGCATTCCTCTGCGGTTGGCCTGTCAGTAGCGCGGTATTGCAATATTGCGGTTATCGTGACAGCCCTAAGAGGGACATTAACAAACCTTGTTTCAATAGGGGAATTTATCATCAAAAGAATATAAACATAATTGTGGAAGAAAAAACAATCGGGGATAACAAAACGTCAACAAAAGAGAGCGCAACAGAACCGCCGCCGAAATCCCGCCGCCCAGGCATGGCAACAAGGCTTTTTATATCCCTCACTCACAAGGGTCACAGGTGCAGGAAATTAGTTCCTAATAAAACAAGAACACACATAACAAGAACACTTCCGCCCCCTAGAGGACAGACAAATGATTACACAAATAAAACAAATCAATCAAAAATACATGCACATTACAGCTCTAGACTAGTTAGCTAACATTCATCTGCAGTCACATGTTTCTCTCATACAGTCTCATAAAATGATGGCACTAATTAGCTCCTCTGGTTTTTATGCTATAAAATATCTGCGAAGTCATGAGAGACATTAAAGTATCAGTGATATGTTACAATGGACAGCAGTGACATATTTACTTTCATATTTGAAAGACATATTTGACTGCTCAGTTGCTTAGTGCAGCAACTGACCAATCAGAATCAAGTGTTCCAGAGAACCGTGTAATAAATTAGTAGAGCCCGACCGATATGGATTTTTGGGGGGCGATACTGATATTAGGGAGTTAAAAAAGCCCGATATTGATATATATCGGCCGATATTATTTATGTGTATATTATAATACAGTAGCAATATTATTTATGTATATCATAGTACAGTACCAGTCAAAAGTTTGGACAAACTTTCCCATTCGTGTGTACAAACTTTTGACTGGTACTGTATATAGAATACACAGTACATAAACAGAATATATAACATGTTTTGCAATGATCACTCAAATGTGGTGATCAAACACTTGTGTGGCAAAGATACTATATGTAATGGAGGGAGTTTGAATGATAGAATGAGAATGATACATTTGAGCTGTAACCAAACTACTTTGCATTGCATATTCTATTCTATATTATATTCTAAATACTGTTGGATAATCTTCACTAATGACTTTGTCTTTTAATTTAGTCACGTTATATAAAAATAACTTGTATGTATCAATAAATATATCAAAAGTGTCACTGGCAAAACCTTATTATCTTCTATTCTTAATTCCTCTAGTCTCTACGAGTGGAGGAAGAACTCAGATCTTTTTACTAAAGTAAAAGTATTAATACCATAATGAAAACATGACAGTACTTTTATACTATTTTAAATAAGTAGTCAGCAAAATGTAGGCTACTAAACGTGAAACTAGGCTACTCTTTATGCAAAATGGCCCTATATAAAGTGTTATAATTATATAAATTATTGGAATAATGCTTGATGTTGTAAAGTAGCGTTATAGGCAGAATGAGCTTTAACACTGTGTCTACACCGGACGCGGACGCTGTTGCTCGCGTCGCAACAGCTGTTTACCCTAGACGCGAAAAAGTGCCCGTTACAAAGCAGAACTAGGCATCAGTTTACTGTCGGAGATTTGTCGCTCGCGCCGCATCCAGTGTAGACCACATCACTGATTATAATGGGTTCAATTGTCTTTTGTCGCATCGTGCCGCTCGCGTCCAGTGTTTTATTCAGGCACCAGCAAACAAGCGGTGTCTTAACGGTAAGTTGCTTACTAGTACCAGTGCGGTGGTGGCATGAGCCTGTTTATTTATTTTATAGAATTGCGTCACACCAGGTGACAAAGGAGCGTTAAATTACCATTTAACAATGTCCCGTCTACTCTCACAACAAGCTTATCATACTCGTTTGCTACATTAGCTAGCTAGCCATGTTTCATACCTTGTCAGTGGAGTGGAAGCTAATGTGTGCGCATCTTACACTGTGTCTGAAGTAGAGACCTCCTTTTACTGAAGTGAAAGGGTTGACTGGTGTCACTACAGTGACATGGGGCGCCATTAGCAAACAATGGAGCACGCTCTGCTGGACAAACTACGTAGTTACACAATTTACACGCATTTTATCCACGTTATATGTTCTGTAATAAAAAAATCATATCTGCGTCATATACGCCGATACCGATATATCTGCGACAGGCTTATATCGACCGATAAAATCGGCAGGCTGATAAATCGGGGCTCTATAAATTATCACAGCCTTCCTTGTTCACATTATCATCAGTAAGAAATAAAGCAGTAGGATCATACAGACCTCCCATAATGAGCCTGACACTTGTCATCAGCTGTCCGGGTGAACTCTATCAGCTATCAGGGGGGCAGCTGCTCCCCTGATGTTTTACTGAGTGTTTTTTGTGTGTGTCTGTGTGTAGATGTGAGAGGGGAGTATAAATTATCAGAACAGGTGCTGTTTCATGCCTAACAGCTTTAAACAGTGACTCGGTTCAGAGTTTAAACAAAGACAGCCATAGAGCCGCTGGATTGATAAGGGGATATAGTACCCTCATCCATCTTTTAGGGAACACACCACATGCATCTGTCATACATGGTGTTGCATCAATAGCTCCTCTGCATAAACTAGGGGTGGAACGGTACATGTATTCGTATTGAACCGAAACGGTACGGGCGTCACGGTTCGGTGCACGAATTTAAACGGAGAATACACGGTATAAAAATAAATAAAACTCGCGTGCAAATTAATTAATGTAATGCGGAACTACTGTTAGATACGCGGGTTCTTTGGGGACACATAATCTGTACCATCGGGTTAGCTCTGAATGCGCGTTCACTTCAAACGTTGGCTTTATACGCGCGTCCTATTGACTAGCGTCGAACTAGACGCGATATACGCGAATTTGACGCTCTATTCGCGTTTGGTGTGACCGCATAATGAACAGGCTGCGATGTCAAGATTGAAATGCTGGAGTGTGTGTGTGTGCGCGAGAGAGAGAGGCGCGGGCGCGATCGAACAGTGAAAACATAAAAAACATACTCGGTCATTTTGTTCATACAAATCATTAAACCTGCAAAGTGTTTACTTATATTTGTGTACACTCGCAATAAAACACAACATTGTGCTTTTGTCACACTGTAAACTCTTGTCAAACTGTAACCTACAACTGTCACCCAACCAAAATCACACACACACACACACACTGTTTTAAAAGCAAAACATATTTATCCAACTCCATTTCAAAACAGTCTGTGGGTAACATCTTTTTCATCATATTGCATTGGTTTTCATTTCTTTTCCTCTGAGCACTAATCTTACACATTCTACATTGATTAAAAAAGAAAATCGAATGTGTTTTTAATGGTAGTATTATTTTAAACAGATATCAATTATTTATAATTCAGATGAGAATAATGTTACATTGTTAATTAATAATGTTAATTAAAATTAAGGAAAACAAATATATTGATCTGAAATCTAGCAAATTAATTTTAAATTAATTCAGGTACAATCACCAAACATATCGCAAGGTCTTTTTGTCTTTTTATTAATTTAATTAATAAACGAATTATATAAAACTATTGTCAGTGCACTACAAATAAACTGGTTCTATGCCTTTATTAATAAAACTTATTTAAAAAATACAATGCCTTCTGCATTTTTGTTTTGCTTTTCCCTCCATTGTACCGAAATCGTACCGAACCGTGATGTCTGAACCGAGGTATGAACCGAACCGTGTACCGTTCTGTGTACCGTTCCACCCCTAGCATAAACCTTTTGCCTACAATCTCTCTCCTCTCTCTCAATATGCAGATCTGTGTCAGAGGGCATGAGCATGTCAAATCGTGAGACTGCTGAGAGCAAGTTTTTCTTTGTTTGCTTGTGTAAAGCCTGGAACACACCAAGCCGACGGTCGGCCGTTGGGCAGTTTTTGTGCGTCGGCCGACTAAGTTTCCTCTGTGAGTTCCGCACGGTTCCGTGCCGTCGGCTGAAATTGGTCCTCGTCGGCTTTGTTTCGGCCGATTCGACATGTTGAATCGGCGTCGGGCTGTCGGTGAAAGAGGGAACTCTGATTGGCTGTTCAGCTTAGTGAAAGAGTCAATGCACGAGAATAATAGCAAAACAGCGAGCAAAGAAGTTAAAACTCTACAGATATAAGGCTGTTCTTATGTTACGTCATCTACCTGAGTGTTCCTTGGCGAATATTTCAATACTAACACGAGCGGAGTGGAATAAAGAAGTGTTCAGCAGGATTGATATTTACAACGGTAAGCACGCACTGCTTTGTTTATGGTTTGTGTATCTGCAGCCGACAGCGTCGGTTTCCCCTTTTTGAATGACGAATATAGACGAATATATCTGCAGAAATAGACAGTTGTCTCATTTACACTCAGGCGCAGAACGCGCATTCTAGCTGACAGTCGCCAGTAGTTCTCTCGGTGTGTTCAAGTGCAGCTTTTTACCCCGACGCGAGGCGAAAACACAGTCGGCTTTCATCAGCGCTAGTTCGTCGGCGTCGGCTTGGTATGTTCTAGGCTTAAGAGCACACGGTATTCCCATTGGATGTATATGGGTGTCTTCTATTAAATGTTCAAAAAAAGATAAATGTCAAGTGCAAAAGTTGTGTTGTTGAGTGAATATATAGCTGTGTTCTTCAGTATCTTGTAGTAGCCAGTTCTGGTTTAAACCGTTTGTATGCAGGTGGGTTAGGGTTGGTGTCATTGGCCTGTCATTGGGAGGTGTTGACTCCCTGTAGCAGAGGCTTCTGATGGCACACGGAGTACAAGACGACAAACGTCTCTCTGGTGACATGCCTGGATCATCTGCTTAACCCTTGTGCGACCATATGGACATTTTTGTCTTTTCATTTTTTTTATTTTTTTTTATTTTGCCTGTGTTAATGCCAACTGCATAAATTTTGGCACAGGTGTGTATTTTTATTGGAATTGTACTATTTCACCCCCATTTCCTTTAATAAATTTATTTTGCACTAGGTACACAAAATAGTTCCACTCAGGACCTTAAGGACAAAAATGTCCCCATGTCATCCATCAAAACTGCAATTTTTAATCCCAGGGCCGATTAACTATTAAATGATGCAATCTTTGTTAATAGGCTCTCATTCTGTTGGTAAGGCTTCAAAAAAAAACTATTTATACCAGATGGTGCCATTTTCCCAGGATTGTCCTGTAAAGCAAATACTCGCTTTAATTCCTGTTTTCTGCTTATGCATATTATAGAGTAAATTGGATAAATTATATATGCAGCTATAATTGTGTGGGTGTTTTGGTATAGATGTCAGAGTGTGGTTATATGTGTAATAAAAAATGTGTGTGTGTGCTTGTAATATTTGAGAGAGAAAAAAAATAACAACCACTGTCTGTACCAGTTGAGCTTTGCTGGCATCTAAAGCGGAAAATTTGGTACTGCGTCCAAACACAATCTTACTGAAAGCTCATTTTTTTGAGATATCAACCTCAAATCTGGCAGTTCAACATGTTTCATAAAATATATATTTTATATAAAATAATGTTCATAAATAATTTTCATAAACTTAAACCTCTATAACTTGCACTTGCACTTAACTATGTTGCACTTTTTAAACTTTTTTTTTTACTTCAACAATAATCTGCCATGGGTGTTCTTTAAAATGAGACCTTAGACTTAAGTCTATGCTCCCAAGCTGCAATTTTTTTCCCTGATTTTTGACATTTTTGTCCTCCATGAAACTAACTTTTTTTTAATTGACGCACAAGGGTTAAAATAGCAATCAAAAAGCATGTCTAATTAATTGAAATAGTGTATTATGAATCATTAAACGTATACAACATTTTAAAAAAAATATATGAAAAAAAATTTCACACTAATTCTGTGTTGTGTTTTTTCTGGTAATAAAATGAAGACATAAAACACAAATTTTATCATTTATCATCAATTTTAATCATATGAAATTAAATAAACTTTTTGTCAAATAACGTGCTGCACAATGAGCTTTACTGTTAAAATTAAAACATGGATTATTCCTTAAATTCAGTTTTGATGATAATTTATTTGGATTAGTGTTAGTATTATTACATTGGGACATATCTAAATTCTACTGTACAACGGTAATATATTTCTGTCAAGTTAAACCGAACTTTTATTTTGACGGGTTGCCGTGAAGACCTTTTGAGTTTGTGTGTTTATGTCATAATAATGATAGTTTTTGAAGTGAACTTTCGGAGTGGATCTAGAGCCTGGAGAGGAAGTTTATGCATTTGTGTCTTCATATAGGCAAAAAAACAGTGCAAGCGTCACACGTGCTTCAGTGTGTGTGTGTGTGTGTGTGTGTGGTAAATGAAACTGCGCGTCGGCTGCACCATTCATTCACACAGAACAAGCAGGATTCGTATTTAAATTGTCTTTGTGGTTTAATATCCACACACACTAGTCTACATCGCGATTTGATTTCAAGTGTACTGAACTGCTTTCTATTTATTCCTCAAAAGATTGACAAATTCCATGAAATTCCGCGTTATACAGTAAATTTATTTTTTATGACTGGATTTCGTCAGCAATTTAGGGGGGGCGGGCCGCCAAAACAATGGTAGGGGAAACACTGATAGATAATTCCAAGTCCCCGTCCCACTTTTTTTTTCTCAATACACTAGGATCTAGATCACAATTTGGAAGAAAAGATCTGTTACTACTTCTGTTGTTGTCTTACACAAACTTACTTTTTGACTGGTCCCTGGTTTGTTGTAATACACCAAATGTAAAGCCAATGGTTTGGCTTTAAGTTATGACACTCATACAGACACGGGTTTGATTCCAGCCCATTCTCATTCCTTTGCCTGCAAATTTCATCTAATCAGTAACAAGTGTTAAAAGATTTTTTTTTTAAAAATAGAATAAGGAGGAAAAACTACTAGATTGACTGGCCTATATTTCATAGAGAAAAGGATGAGCAGGTGGATTGGAAATCACCCCCTCCTCCCTTTCAAGGTGACCTTGTTTTTCTCATCTGATTTAAATTCCTGCTGTTGGAATCGAGGCAGATGAATGATCCGATTTGTCAGGATTTTGGCATTAAGCATGAAGCCAAGAATCAGTTCATTAAAACGGGATGGTTCGGTACGGTTTCCTTTAGGGCTGCAACAAACGATTATTTTGATAATCGATTAATCTAACGATTATTAGAACGATTAATCGACTAATCATCGATTATTTCGCAGACTAATCAGTAAGTTTGGAACGATTATTCAGCTTTTCCAATTAGTTAAAACATTGAGTTATACATATTCTAACTATAGTATAAAAAAAGAAAATCACTTCAGCTTTTGAAATAGTTGTTTTAATTAACTTTGAGCCAACTAAACAGGTCATTCTCTTTAAGTTTTCAGATTTCGGTTCAACTCAAATCACACACAAATGCTCTCTAAGCATTGTTTAATAGGCCCACTGCTTTTCTTAGAACTGAAACAGAAAAAGGGACATTTACTTCAGGACACAAAGAATGGTAAAATATTAATCTGCAAACAATTTTTTATAATTATAAAATTACAATCTTTTTTTACATGACAATTGAGCTGACAGAGACGTTCTCATTCACCTTTTAATTTATAGTATGATAAAGTAACTGCCATGATATTCTTCCTATATCATAGGAAGGATATAACATCTCGTTTTGTAAGTCTTCATGATTATTGAACAAAATACAGGCAAGTGATAAGACAATAATAATACCTAATATAGCTACTAATAGTGTTACAATAATAAAAACAGCCCTGACTCCTAAGCTCGATCAAGCTTTATTCTATGCAAAATAAGTCATCACATTACTGTAATTATATTACTATTGATAATATTATTACTATTATTAGTAGTATTGCATTCTCTAATAAAGAGAGATTTGCCGCTGGTTAGTAAGCTCCAGCTGGAGAACACTCACTTCTCACCGGCTCCTCTTTTGCCGGGATGTTTCCTCTTGCACTCCAACATGCATGTTGTGCTCCCGTGAAAATTGCACACGACAGCATTCTTGATTTGAAGTTTTGTGAAACTTTCCCAAACCTAAACCTTGCTAGTTCGGATTCGTTTGCACTGTCATAATTCGCGCTGTTTTCTCTTCTACCGCAATAGCATTTGTAAGGGCTGCACTACACTAGCGCTACAGCGCCGTAGCGGTCAAATCGCGGGATTGCAGGCCCTTACATTAGGTCACGTGAGATCAAACGACTACTCGACAACAAAGATGTTTGTCGACATATTTTTATTGTCGACGTTGTCGACAACGTCGACTAATCGTTGCAGCCCTAGTTTCCTTTAAGAATGAAACATTGCAGTATCTGTTTGTTTTGTATGCAATTTCATTTTTAGAGGGGAAACATTGAGGAACATCCTTCATTTTAGCACATAAATAATTTTACAGGGAATGTTTGCTCTGCTTTAATCCATCATCTTCCTTGTCTCTTTCCTTTTCCTCTCTCCTCTCAGGGTGGAAATCACTTTGACCAGTATGAGGAAGGTCAGTTGGAGTTGGAACAGGCCTCTTTGGACAAGCCCATAGAACCGGTAAGGCCGCACACCTCACTTGGTACCGTTGACTAGAACAGCTGCTTCCTGTGTGTGAGAGTGTGAATGATTGGTCCAGTCAGGGATAGCCACACCACCTCTATGGTCAGCCCCTACCCTTATTTTAGAGATAGTCAAATCATATCCTTTTGGTAAATAAGACAGCACTCCCTTTCTGGAGGCCACCGTAGACCCCCTTCCCTGTTCTCCACTCCGGCCTTCAGTGAACACATCTGGTGTCATCACCTGTGTGACTGTATAATAAAGACACAGATGAAGCAGATCTGTTGGATTGTACCAATCACTGTGATCAGCTTGCTGTGTTTTTTTGTTTTGTTTTTTTTGGATCACAGATGTGAGTGAGGATGGGTGTGTGCTTTTTGTGGATGTTAGATGGGATTCCTGAATGAAATAAGTTTATTTTGTGTTTAAAATGTAAGGTGGATGGCACACTGTAGAAAAGGTTAAAGGTAGAAACAGACATGCACAGTCACAATATATAATTCAACATTAGCCAGACTCTTTGATCGAGACATACATTTTGATCTTTTACCCATGATTGCTAAAAAAAAAATTTGAGTAACTGCCTTATCCAAGGCCATTTCAAAGTGCAGACCTGGAGTGTTTGTCCGCTTGTACATTAGCAGGCTCCTCTGGGTGTTGTCCTGGATGAGCTCCGTTGATTCAGCTTCAGGATGCCAAGGGCCCTCATGATAGCCGCAGTATATCCAGTATATGCCACAATACAGTTAGCCCTCTTTCTTTAAAAGTTAAGTTAGTTAATGAAAAAGGTGAGGCTGGTTACATACGCAACAAGTTGAACAGAGATCAAAAAACATATATAAAAAAATAAAATAAAAACATTAAACATTTTTGAAAGAAGTGAAAACTTTCTATTCAGAGATGCATTTAATTAATCAAAAGTGATAGTAAGGTAATTTAAACTCTTTTCAACATTGATAATTATTAGAAATGTTACTTGAGCACCAAAATGGCATATTATCTGACTGAAGACTAATGATGCTGAAAATTCAGCTTTGCCGTCACAGAAATAATTTAAAATATTATAATTTTAATTTATTTTAAAATACTTTTTTAAAATATACAGGTTTTCTGCAGGTCTTAAAAAGGTATTTAAGTCTTAATTTGCCCTTGCACAAATAAAATCAGAGCAGAAAGATTTAAATTCATAGTCATGGCATTAAATGAAAAAAGCAAAATCAATATCTTCCACAGTATTTTTGTCCTGTTTTCCAATACAAATAGATACATTTACTTGGTTTGCAAATGTAAAATTAAGTCTTGAACAAAATGAAGCGAGTTTATGCTTAAAACAATAATAAATATGTCAATGAGTTATATGAACTTCCCTTAGAATTTGGCAGATATTTATTCTGTTTTTTAACCATAAACTCACTTCATTTAGATCAGTTTCTCAGAAAACAAGACTTCGTTTTTGATGTCATTTTGCATCTCATGTAAATGTATCTTGATTTTAGAATCTTTAGACATTTGCACTGAAAAAAACAATACAAAAATTCTGAGGAAGAACGTCACTTTTTTGCAGTGACAAAGCAACCGTTCCAACTCCATTTCTCCTTAGTGTCAGAAGTAGCGTGAGTGCTTGGAGTACTTCAGAAATATCAACTGTAGTTAAAACAAATCTGCTTATGCTTTGTTCCTTTAATCAGTAATTAGTGTTTTGACTGACACCAACACATGAACACAAGCTGCAAACACACATGCTGCATAGGTTTTATAGGTTTGACGTTGAACCACAACTGGCTGTTTAGTTCACTATATCTTGCAAATGGAGTCCTCTAAGCATACAGAAAAAAAAAAAGAAGAAAAAAAGCCAGTCTTTAGAAGATGCGCATGTGCATCAACTGAGTTAGAATAATACATCTATGCACAGACATTTAGTGGTTCAAATAAAGCGTTCCATCTATGGATGCTCATAATGACCGTTTAACCATTAACCGAAAGTACACATTTTGACCGATTGATACTGTAAAACGGTTTAAAAGTTTTTTTTAGTTTTTAGTTTTTAACTCACACATCCACACGTGCCTACAGACATATTTCGCTGACCAAGTAAAATGAAGCAGGTTACTGTGTGGGACCATTTCGACAGAAAGGGCGATGAAGTTACTTGCAAAATATGCTACGCGGTATTAAAATACAGCAGTAGTTACAAGTACAATGCAATATCACTTGCGAAGAAAACTTCCACAAGCAAATGAAAGGCGTTTCCCGAAGCTGGCCATTCTAGCAAGACGTTATCTCTGTGTTCCCGGGACATCTGTGCCATCAGAGAGGGTGTTTTCTGACGCGGGTCTAACTGTCAACAGGCTGCGCTCCAGGCTAACCTCATATCATGAAGACATGTTACTTTGTTTAAATAAAAAATAGACACGGTGTGGATTGAGGTAGGCCTGCTATTTTTATTTTACGGAAAAACTTAGTATGACAGAAAAAAAATTGCCGGTTTTTCAAAGCTTCAAACGGATTCAGTGTTTTCTTTTTGTCATCTTAATTTGTTAATTTAAGGTAAAAAAAAAAAAATTTGTGTGTAGGCCTATTTTATGTTTCTTATTTATATTATTTTATTCTGTTTTTCTCTGTTGTCACTGTCAGAAATGCTGCAAGTGTGTGAAAATTTGATGTGAATCCAGGTTCTGTTGTTGATCTGTTCTGTATGCTGCTGTTTGCACGTTAAAATAAACCCGTGACACTTTTTTTTTTTTTTTTTTTTTTTACGGGTCACAGACACTCGTCAATATTATAATCTTATCAGTTAACGGTTAATACTCGGATAACGAGCACGTCGAGCAGCGGTTGTCGGTCGGGAAAATTACCCGAAATGAGCATCCCTAGTTCCATCAATACATTCACTCTTAGTCAATCAGATTTGACAGACTTGGAGGCAGACCTTTGATACGCAGACACGCTACCAATTTAATAATTACACAACTGGTCTGTGTGTCTGCTCCATTTGATTCAAGCTAAACTGACCCGATTTAGATATGAACCACTCAGTGTGTCGTCCACCTCACATAGTAGAGAGCTAGAGGGAATGTGTGCCTTTTGATTGAGAGAAAGTGGTGTATGTGTGTAACTGTGTATGAGCACACTAGTGCCCAGTATCTTGTGTGTTTTTGTTTTTTGTGTTAGTGTTTGTGTAGGACAGTTCATTTCAGATATTTTCAGTATTGTACACAACTTGGGGTGTTCGACATTTCTCTCCTGCAGCGAATTGGCCCCAATTAGCTAAGCAGCTCTGACCCGGTTTGTATCTGCACGCTCTGCTCTCCTCCTGTCTCTTTAGGGGCTCCTTGTAACGTTTTCTCACTCTCTCTGTCTCTCACTCTCTCTGTCTCTCACTCTTTCTGTCTGTCTCTCTCTCTCTCTCTCTCTCTCTCTCTCTCTCTCTCTCTCTCTCTCTCTCTCTCTCTCTCTCTCTCTCTCACTATCTCTCTGTCTCTTCTCATCATTCTGTCCTTCTTTCTGTCCAACACAGTGATTCGGTGTACAGTACCCTCTGTCATTATGTGCTGGCATGGTGCTTGTGCAACTGGGACTGCATTTTTCGCTGACTAGGCATGTAGATAATATCGCAGGCAGCTCTCGTCTCTGTCTGGTTCGCTCTGTATTCCAGAGGCTTGCATGCTGGATGCCTCTCCTCCTCTCCATGCTGTCCTCTCTGCTCCAATTACACTAAGGCAACTTTATTTTAGGGTAAATTCACTAAAATCAGACTCTCAGGTATGTCTTTCTATTATATTATCCTCTCTCTCTCTCTCTCTCTCTCTCTCTCTCTCTCTCTCTCTCTCTCTCTCTCTCTCTCTCTCTCTCTCTCTCTCTCTCTCTCTCTCTCTCTCTCTCTCTCTCTCTCTCTCTCTCTCTCTCTCTCTCTCTCTCTCTCTCTCAGGTCATTGGTTCAATAAAAACCACCAGTTTGTATTGAAAGGACCACTTTTCCATGTGTTGATATTAGTGTCAGGGCTCAACAATAAGGATAGCCCAGTGGCATGGGGCCAGTGTGAGAGTATCCCAGTTAAGCCATCCGTTATTGCCAATTTTAAACATGATATATATTTTGATTTATTTTAATTTTGAAAATAAATGGTAAAGGAAAGTTTTAAAAATTTCTTGAATGCAAGAAATTTATTTAAATAAAAACAATATTCGTTTTTGTTTTGGGGTAATTGTAAATATTAGCAAGATAAGTGCTGTGGGACAAGCGACTGGCTGGAAAAATACATCCTTATTGTTGAGTGTGATACTGGACATGGTGAACGTGTTGTTAAAAGTACATTTAAAAAAAAAAATTCTACCATGTTAATAGCTTTTATTATTGCAAGTATGACTTTGAATCATGTATTCATGTCCAATAATTTTTAACAAGCTGTAGAAGTATGTTTTCATGTGTCTAGTTATGAACGGAGCAGATCTTTTCATCAAGATTTCTCAGAATTCGTGGTCAGATCTATTCATTATTGTTTGGAGCAGCCACCGTCCCAGAGTGCTGGTCAGAAGGACACGAGAGAGAGCAGGAGAGGTGGCCTGGCTGCCTGCCTGAACCAAATGATTCCTGCTCCTGCACTATTGTCTATGGAGGGGTGTGGAGAGCAGAACTGCCACACACAGTGTTCGTGAAGAGCAGTGACGTTACACACCGCAGGAAGCAATGGCTATCACTGTCAATTCATTTTTTACACTCAGAACATAGTATACAGTGCATAATATTTCCTCAATCACACAAACACACAGCAATATCTGAGCTTTGGTTTATTTCCATTTTCTTGATCTAGTGTGTCAGGGCTATTTTCCACCAAACACCAGTGGTGTATTTATATCGCAGAACTCCTAGCAGCTGGTCCGGATGGACGGTGACAGCCATCGCTGCATGTATGTGTGTGCGTCTTGTGTTTGAGCGCTGTGTTTGTCATGCTCTTGTTTCCCAAGCCTCTCTTCTGCCAATCATTGTGTGTGATCTGTAGGCAGCTAGAGGTTTGTGGTAATCGGGATCTTCTCTTATTTTCCCATATACTTTTGTCTACTTATTCCCTTTTCCTTGCTCTCTTAACACCTTTGTTTGTCTGTTTGCATGTTGAGTCTGTAGCATTAATTTCTCTTTCACACACACTCCCCTTCATCTTACTATGTACCCTAATTCTCATCTTCCTTTTCTCGCCCCCCAACCCAAGGAGATGTGCACTGGGCAGTGACCAAGTCAAATTACAAACATCACGTAAATCACACACATAACATGATTGTTATCGCTACTCATGGTGTGTAACTGACTTCCCTAGAGGCTTTACTTTGAACACTGTAGGAAACTCAGAATGCATCTGATGACTGCATTGATACATCAGGAAATACTATTGTTTGTCCTGTTTTGTACTGCTAAATATGGTTATTTTCACACAATTTGGTTATTAACGAGAGTCACAAAAGCATTTATGACTGGAACCACACTGGAAAACTAGTTGTCTATCAGTCAGTGTCTTGAGTGTATTTTCTTTTGGAGTTCTGGTAACTCACAGAGATGTTTAAACAAGCTGTTTGATATCCCAAGGTTTTAGATCCAATCGCTCCCATCAGTTTTGCGATCTGTGTGAGATGCAAGCGTTGTGCTCTACACTTAAATATAAATATTAAAAAAGCATCCAAAGTTGCTATACGTTAATCAAGATTGGTGGGAGAAATATGCACATTGATTGGACATTTATTTTACATAAGACTTTCCATTGTTCTGCAAGTCCCTGTTTTTAATTGACAGTCGCTGTGAAAAATTGGCTTGGCTTTGAATATGATTGTAAATCCCAAATGTGACTGATATATCTCACTGGTACAACAATTTCCAACCTAATAGGCCTTAAAAATTGGTACATGCATTCTTCAGAACATTCAGTCCACACAGTTTAGCTTTGCAACCACATGCACACACATTCTCTTAATGAAGCTCTTGATCTTCTGTGTTAAAGTTAAACCGAGAAATGTTGTGATAGAAAGGTCAAGGTTTGCCATTTCAAAAGAACCCTGACCCTTAGACATGATCCTATAGCTGAGGTGTCTTTTCCATCATCACGGTCTTCTCCTTTTCTTCTTTATTATTGTAAAGTTCAGAGATTAAATACTGAAGACCACGACTTTCCAGGAACTCAGTGGCACCAAAAAGTGTTTAGACACTTTAGCCATACTTAATGTCATTGCATTAAAGGGCAAAATATCAACCCAAGTGGAATGAATTAAGGAACAAAGGTTAGTTGGGATTTAATTTATACAGAGATATACTGCAGACGAGTTGTTCATTAAAAGTAATTATAAAATGCCTCTAGCATCACTGTTTTCAGATGCCTCTTGGTTTGATGTTTTGCTTGATGTTTACATTCAGACAATAAGTGTGGCTAAATGCAATTGTGGCCACTGCGCATAATAAAACTGTGACATTAAAAAGCCTCCCTGCTGTCCTCCCATTTGGACCTGAGTAGTTTACATTCTCTGGCAGTAAGGAAGAGAATGTGTTAGATTTCTCTCCATCTCTTCTATAAGCACAATGACTCAACACCAGCTGTCAAGGTCCCCTGGACACCAAAATGTCAGACGCTTTAGAGCATGAAGGTCAGCAGGAACACTGTCACCTCATAAAATGGTTTCATCATTGGCCACCAATTACTGGCTCTTAAGGCCGTGACACACCAAGCCGACGTCAAAGAACTAGCGGCAGCAAAAGGACTAGAGGCGACTGGCAATTAGCATGTGTTCTGCACCTGCACGTATGAAAATAACTGTCTATATCAGCTCAGCTAGTATCAATAGTCTATATTCGTCATTCAAAAAGGGAAACTGAAATTAGGACTCATTACACATATACAAACCCTAAACAAACCAGCGCTTGCTTACTATTTTGAATATCAATCTGCTCACTTTCTTCATTCCAGGCAGCTCATGTTGTTATCAAATTATTTGCGTATTGGAATGCCCAGGTAAGATGATGTAAAATTAGAACAGCCTTCTCTCTCTGCTGTCTTGACTTCTTTGCTCGCTTTCATCACTTTCGCTTTTATTCTCATGCACTGACTCGTTCGCTAAACTGAACAGCCATTCAAAGCAATATTTTTTGCCGACTGCCAATTCAACCTGCTGAATTGGGTGAACTCCCCCCGACGTGTAGAACATACTGTGAAAACTAGCCCAACAGACTTGCACTGATGGCTGACCTTCTGCTTGGTGTGTCACAGCCTTATAGTGCTTTGATTTTTACATTTCCATTGGTCTCTGAGACCATCAATTCCTAGTCACTTTAAGATGTTTTTTTATTCTCAAAGTGTATCAACATAATAGGCCTTTCTATTTTCGTATTTACATTTTTCATGGACAAAGATTCGAAAAAAAGAAAGAGGTCCGTTTATTTATGTTTTTTTAACTACGGTACTGTGAATTTTCCACGCTTCAGTATTGCAGTATAAAACGTCAAATTTAGTGTAGCTCATTCTCAATTTTTAAATCAGTCTTAATGAAGTTATCAAAGCCCTAAACACACTGTTAAACCACTCGCTGCCCTGCACGTCTCTGTTTGGTTTTAATTTAACCCCACCTTCCCCCCCCCTTTCTCACTCCCTGCTATTACTATGTTGATAACATCACTCTCTATCACTCTTTTCTTGTGGGAGTGTATATGTTTGGACAATATAAGATTTTGTTGTTATTTTTTAATTATATATATGAATTAACTGCCAGTTAGTGGATGTGTAGATGTGTGAATTCACTGTGGTAATGTAGTGGATCAAAGAGACAGTGTGACCAGTAGAAAGCTGTAGAGATTGGCCAGTTTCTTCAGTTTGTGTGACGTTTGACTGTTCTTTTGACAGCCCAGGGTTTAAAAGCCAGGTTCGTATGGACATGTTTTCACTCCACTTGCACTGCTGTTGGATTCTTCGGCGTTGTTGCTCTTCATCTGTCTGTTTTATTTTAGTGCATTCATCCGTTTGTCCCCACAAAACCCACCCGCTTCCCACGTCTGCCTGACACGCCATCCACGGGGCCGGTGATTGGCCCTGGGCCACATTCAACTGATTCTGATTGGCTTATATGAAGAATTAAACTAGGCAAAGACAGCTTTCTTCCCCAAGTTCTATTCTCTTGATCTAATAGTGTCCTGTTTGGGAAAGAGGAGTTCACATTTGCTATGTAAAGTGCTCCACTCAGCAGGAAGAGGTAATGTGAGGTCAGCTCAATGCGCACCCTGTTTAGATTCTCCTCCAGTCTTCAGAATGATGAAATGCTGTGTGTTGTTAGCAGAGGATGATGCAGAGCCACTGCATTGCAGGCCTTTTGGGTTGGGCTTACTGCAGGCGCATCTGCACTGCTGATAAATGAAAAATCCTGGGACCTGCACTTAATTCCTTATGATCCTGTGGTCTTTCTTCATCTGTACGCAATGAGCTCATGTGTCTTATGATGAATTCTGTTCTGCCATCATTTCTTTAGAGGTACATGCGAGCTGTAATTGGCCTTATGCTGGTTTTAATGTGCGTTCTGTGGCCTCCTCTGCTGACTATAAATACAGAAAAGGAAATGATCGTTATCCCACGGTCTTGTTCCTTTTTTCATCTCTGTAATTTGAACGGAAGAAAATGCACATAACTCTTTGGATGTCCAGAGGCACAAAGTTTTTTTTTTATACAAGATCAGTATTAGTGCAGCTCCCCATGCAAGACCATCTGGAGAAAACATTTCCATATTCTGTCGCCACACACACACATTGCAGGTATGAACTAACACACTCTCCAAGCTGAGATATAAATGAACTGAAGATTGAACACTATTATTCTGTATGGAATATTATAATAAGATGTATAAAAGGATAGTGCGACCAATATTCATTTTGTAAGGCCGATAAGATATCGATTGTTTTTGTATGGATATGATAACACAATAAATAATACAATTTTGAATAACAATAATATTACTATAGTTTTGAGTAGGGCTTGATTATTATTGACACTAATGATTATTTTGGTAAACGAGTCGATTGTTTTGACGATTAATCGAGTGATCGAATATTTCTTTGTGGTAATAAAAATAGAACTAAGCAAAGTCCTAAACCTTTAAAATGACTTATTATATATATATATATATATATATATATATATATTAACAATAGCTATATTTTCATCCACCTATTTTTATGCGCATTTTGGGATATCACATAAAAAATCATTCACAAATTCTTAAAAATGGTATGCGCTCAATTGAGGCAGATCAGTTTTTTTAATCCAAGAAGAAAACATGAGCATAAACTGTGGGAGAAACATTTACTGAATAAAATTAATGGGACGCAATGAGACAGCATAACCAATCTTTTTGCACAGCATCTGAAATGAAGTTTTGGTCCTAGCCCTAGTAAGAAATTATATTATATATCATATTGTGATCTATTTATTTTTGAAAATCAAGACTGGAGTAATGGCTGCTAAAAATTCAGCTTTGCCATCACAGAAAGAATAAATTGTAATATTTCACAATATTATTTTTTACTGTATTTTTGATCAAATAAATGCAGCCTTGGTGACTATAAGAGACTTTCAAAAAAATTCTTTAGAGACCTGTTGAGAAAGTAGAAAAGTTTGAATATCTGTAAAAAAAAAAAAAAAAAAAAAAAAGTCTATGTAACAGCTAGTTTTTTCTACCTTGTTTAATTTCATAAAGTGAAATTAATTGAGTAAATGGTCTTCTCAAATTAACCACAAGTTATCTCATTTCAATCTTAACACAACTCTTAAAAGAGTTAGGGACATCTCAGGAGACCTGTTGCAATAACCCCATTAAATAAATGGAAAAATATGATCAAATCCCAGTAGCAGTCTTAACACCAAAGCAAGGAAAAGAAATGGAGTAGCTATTTTGAAGCACTATTAAAAACAAGCCTCACGGATCTCTAATAACAGACTGTAAGACTGATGGCTTTATATTTATAAAATGGATATTTAGGGCTGTCAGTTCAGCGTTCAGTATCCAAATTGGCCAAACTATTGCGTGGGCGTGGCAAACAATTGGCAGCGCTAATGGTAAGTGGGTGTGTCTTGTGGGGGTAACCTCTCCCTCCCTACCCATAATGCTCTAACCTTGTACTTGCTCCACTCCTTGCCTCTCACACACCACTCATGGCTGCTCCATCTTATGCTCACTCTATGTAGGTTTTGACATTGTTTAGATTGCCTTATGCATCACCACTGTAATATGCTCGCCCTCATCTCTAACAACTTCATGAGTTCTCTACTGCCCTCTCCCTCCCTGAATATGCTTACTACTATATAGACACGACTAACACCGCCGTCTCTTTTTGTTAAAGTGGTTTAACAAAAAGCTGCATGCTGGTTAATGGTTTTGGTTTTTCACCTCGTTATTTATTTATTTTTGTTCATATTGGCCTTTATTTGTGGTGTGTGTGTGTTTGTAGATAAAAATATATATATATATATATTTCAGTGTTCATATTTTTTATATATTATCCATTTATTACTTTTTGCTTGGATCAGATTAAAGCTGTTTATGTTTTTGTTGTGTTGTATTCTTGCATTTCATGTATTTCAGAGTATCCTCTGTTTTTCTTTTTTCTTTTTCTTTTTTTGTATGAAGCATCAGATCAGTCTATAAAATGCAAACACACTCACACACATGCAGATCAAGCCTCTCAATGGTAAACCGAGGCCTCCCTCTCTACTTTTCTTTTTTGTCTCTCCATAAATCTACCTCTCTGACTGTCTCACTCCTCGATCTCCACCTTTCACTCTCGTTACAGCTACATACTGTGTTTTTTTGTGGTGGCTCTGTTGTCATGATGATGAACTCACAAAAAGCTTGTGAAAGTTTTTGGTTTGTATGTGTATGCAAACTCTGTCTGTGCCGTTCCTTCCCCCTTAGTTGTTTGTGCATTAATCTTTCTCCCTGAGACGGTTTATGTATGTATTTGTGTGTCATGATACATATATAACCGTAGGTTCCTCCCTCCACTGAAAGTGAGTTAGTAAACTCAGAGGTTTAGCTTAGCTTTTAGCTGTTACCTCCACTAGTTGTTCATTTGAGGAATGCCCCTGTTAAGCTGTAGTTTAGATTTTACACTATAGGTTTTAGAATGAAGTTGGGTTCAATTACTCCTCCACAACAAACACAAGACTGTAAGGGCTTCAGATATATGCCTTGTTACAGAGCCCAATGACTTTTCCTCCTCTTGTTCTTTCTATCTATCTCCCTCTCTCTCCCTTCCGCTCCCCATCAGACAAGGAGTTTAAAGGTGTAGCAGATGTTGCTAATGTTGATGACAGTGAGTGAGGATGTTTTGACAGTTGTCTGCCTATCATGTGTACTTGTGACTCAGTGTGAGTGTGTGTGTGTGTGTGTGTGTGAGGAAAGCGCTTCTTATTATTGGAATATTGTGGTCTTTCTTTCCTTTCTTCCTCACATCAGGATAACATTGGGCACCGGCTCCTTCAGAAACATGGCTGGAAGTTGGGTCAAGGCCTGGGCAAAACCATGCAGGGTAAGCAATCACCTTTTACTGTCAAGCTCAATCTCTCCCACTCTTTCTGTCTCTTGATTTCCACCCAACAGCATCAATGCCCTATGGTTTGATCAGTTGTAAAAATGTTTTCTTTCTTTCTTTTCTGATCTCTCTCTATTCTGTTCCAGCACACCCATTTGTATTTCTCATTTGTACTGACATTAATGGATGTCTGTGAGGAATTAATTTGTTTGGACCGTAGTGTTGATACAGTGAATGGGGGAAGACAGGGTGAGATGGATAGATGGGAAGGAGTTGGTAGACTGTCATGAGGTGACATCAGATAAGCATTGAGTGCACTAGCTTTTCTATGGAGAATTATTGTCTTGAGTAGATATGGACAAGAGATGGGTATTTGAGTGATTTTGTAGTTGTTAATACTGTAAAAAAAAAAAAATGTAGATGTTTATAGGATGGTATATTATAATTGTTTTAACTATGTGGGAGATGACAAATTCACTCACTTTGCAAAAAAACAAACAGAAACCTTTTTTTTTTCAGTTTAACAGTTAAAAATATGTAATGCAATTAACGTGGCATCTGTTTTTTCTGTCATCCTTTGTCTGGGCTACAGTATATGATCACGGTATCATTCATTCAAGTGCCATAATACGAAAAAAAAAAAAAAACTCAAACCTGTGCTGGCGCACTGTCTGTGAACAAACACCCGAAATGCGCACACAGAATACCGCTTCAGACAGCGCTGAATTATATTTTGCACTTGAATGGACAAAAACACAAAATGGTCAAATTCACTTTTTTTTTTTTTTGAGTGTCCTCATATGCACAGTCTTAAATGAGTTAAAGAAGTTTTAAATGAACGTAAAGTTGTGAGAAAATAGGATGTGTCAGATCTGCGTCATGCGTCAACTCTTAAAGTGACAGCAGCCTAATAAACCTGCTGTTGTCTGTCATTAATAGGGCTGGGGGAAAAATCGATTTACTTTTATTTATTTATTTTTTACAATTCTAAAATAGATTTTTTTTTATTCCAGATTTTATATTAATCCATATTAAATGTGTTTTATTTTAGTCCTTGTGTATAGAAGTTGCCTCTTTTATTTCAACAGAGGGCAGGGCTCGACAATAAGGACTATCCGATGGCCGGGGGCCAGCGCAAAGTACTCGGGACAGTTAGCGTAAACGTCGCTCAGGACTGTTAATGCAACTGTCACTTGCCTGATTGAGCCAGTGCTGCATCTCGAAAGTTTACTAATTTCACATGTTTTTAAGCCTTGCCAATTTAATATTCAAGCGCAAGAGGACTCAAAAGAGAACTTAATTAAATAGTGTGACAAGTTTTGTGTGCATACACATCCGAAGTGCGTGCCCAGAAAGCCGCTTCTCAGATAGTGTGTGAATGCTGAATTGAGCTCTCTTTCACATCATCTTGCGCTTGAACGGACACATTCACACAAAATTACATTAAAAAATGCTTATCTCAGCAAGTATTCTAGAAACAGTGTTATATCTTAAGTAAACATAAACAGTTGAGAAATAAAACGTGATGTGTAACAGTATATTGGATCTGTGCTGCTCTTAAAGGGCCTGCTGCTGTCTTGGTTTTAATGTTAATCAAACAACAAAGGACACAGAATTAAAATCCCTCACTGCTCTTGAATAAATAACTTTTGTAACTTTAATAAGGATTAATCTATATTTAATTTATACAGTGAAGACTATGCAGTGCTGTTTTACATTTAATTATTCATTTTCTCTACCTGAAAATTAGTGTTCCTGAAAAACATGAAGTGTTTATTTTATTTATGTTTGTTCTATTGTATTTGTGCTATTGCTCGTAATTTGATTATTTTTTATCTTATTTATTACTGACAGTTTACTTGTCTTTAACAATAGGCTATATGACATTTGAGTTAGGGCTTGTAGTTTTTGGTGTCACAACCTTATTTATTAAGGTTATGGGTCAAAAACAACGAAGACTATGACTAGGCCTGTTATATTTATTTCATTTATTTGTTACTTTTTGTGGTGGGTCCAGAGAAAATTTTGTCGGGGGTGTATTTCTTACCAGTGGACACGAGAAAGTGACAATTTTAGGCACAGAATTTCACCAATGAAAATAGTTCCTAACATACAAACGACTAATGGTCGCAACAACCATTGTCTGTCTCCAAGTAATAAGCATTTTTTAACGAATCAATGATCCTTTCATAAAGACAGTAATTTCCTTAGTTTCTCAATGATTCAGCCATTTGAATGAATCTGCTGAATAAACTACTCGATGACTCACTCACTGAGACAGTGACTTGCTGCCACCTACTGGCATTTTTAGACCGCGAACTGGCTAGGTGTGACCATTTTTGAACAGTCGGGTTTACATTAAAAAAAAAACATTTTAAATTAAGTTTTCAAGTGAATCTTATATTTTGTTTTATTCACAAACATCACCCAAAACAATTTAAAAATGATATGGTTTTGGCATCAAAACCTCAATGCTTTTTCACAAAACTTAATGAAGAATATGCATTCATTAAAACAATAAGATTTTGGTATAATTAAAAGAATACTTAAAATTAAGTTGGAAAGGGTAAATCAATTTGCACCGTCTAAATAGTATTTGTACTAGCAAAGTATTAGGTGTAGGAGGAGTACTTGACGGCTCAATTACTTATGTACATCCCTGATATGGACAAACAGATACACCCTATCACTCATGCAACCCAGTGTCAAAGAGAAACCGAAACGATCATGAGATCCTCTGGGTCACACCAGATAAAAGCATTCACTGTGCTTTTTTAGTGCATTTGCTAAGGAAGTTATGCAGGTATTACTATATTTTAATTGGTTGTTCTGTAAAGCATTTTGGTCAGCCTAGTGGCTGTCGTAAATGTGCTGTACAAATAAAGTGAACTTGAACAACTCTTTCATTTCTTTCTCCATCCCTCTGTCCTCGCCCAGTTCCCCCTCTACTTTTTCCCTTGCACTTGACTTATGGCCTGGCGATATGCTGTATTGATGCAGTATTGTGGTCTGAGTTCAATGGTTGTTCGGTAGAATACATGCATATGAGCCATTCTTCCCTGCAGAAGATCACTTTGTACATCTCAACTCTGCTCTTAGCGCTACAAGAGACAAAGTGTTAGATTTCATGTTGACTTTTCTTAAGCAAATTGTATTTGTTACATTTTGTGACTTGTGGAGCAAAATAAAAATACTCACACCCTGAGTAAGGAAACACAATTACTTAGAAGGGAGTTTCTTTTCATGGACCGACAGAGTAGACGTTAAAATTTTCCCCCAAGACAGAGAGTGAAGTTGGCTTTAAAAAGGCTCTGTTTTTGGTCATTACTTTATGCTGATGCAATCGTTGGCCGACTGAGGTCTATGTAGAAAATAGAACATTTCTGAGACGCACACAAACATACATCTTATCATCCCAGCAGGATGCATGTGTGCAGCAGTCACGCTACAAAGCCTACAGGAAATAAAGCACACAATGAGGAATGCTAGTATGTGTCATCCTCTTAGCGCATCAGTAAGAGCAGAACAAAATGTAGTGGATCATAGCCTGAAAGAATGTTTAGCTTTCTGAGCACATTTCATTATTATTTTTATTTGTGAGTTTTATTTGCAGGGGTGCCCAACCCTGCTCCTGCCGATCGATTGTCCTGCACAGTTTATCTCCAACCCTAATCAAACACACCTGAAGCAACCAATTAAGGTCTTCAGGATCACTTGAAAATTAAAGGGTTAGTTCACCCAAAAATGAAAATTATGTCATTAATGACTCATGTCGTTCCAAGCCCGTAAGACCTCCGTTCATCTTCGGAACACAGTTTAAGATATTTTAGATTTAGTCCGAGAGCTTTCTGTCCCTCCATTGAAAATGTATGTACGGTATACTGTCCTTGTCCAGAAAGGTTAGAAAAACATCATCAAAGTAGTCCATGTGACATCAGTGGGTTAGTTAGAATTTTTTGAAGCATCGAAAATACATTTTGGTCCAAAAATAACAAAAACTACGACTTTATTCAGCATTGTATTCTCTTCCGGTTCTGTTGTCGAGCCGCGTTCAGTGACGCTGCTGACGTGTTATCAGTGTGCCGAGCTTCGTTCACAGTCTGAGGGAGACGCACGCTGTAAACAAAACAATCTTCGCAAACATGTCTAAGGATTTCGACACAGAGGAAGACTTGCGTTTTTTTGCCCAGCCATATTTATTTGAACCCGAATACACGGACACACCAGATACACGTCAGCAGCGTCTTACGTCAGCAGCGTCACTGAACGCGGATTGACAACAGAACCGGAAGAGAATACAATGCTGAATAAAGTCGTTATTTTTGGACCCAAAATGTATTTTCGATGCTTCAAAAAATTCTAACTAACCCACTGGTGTCACATGGACTACTTTGATGTCTTTATTTCCTTTCTTGGAACGGGCTTGAAACGACATGAGGGTGAGTCATTAATGACATCATTTTCATTTTTGGGTGAACTAACCTTTTAAAGGCAGGTGTGTTTGATTAGGGTTGGAGATGAACTGTGCAGGACAGTCGATCGGCAGGAACAGGGTTGGGCACCCCTGGTCTAGATCTTTCTTTTGTTTTTGTTTTTTTTCTCTTTATTCCTCATTGCAACTTCTGTGCAATGAGAGGTTTTGTATGTTTGCACACAAACATGTACTGATTTACATGTGGGCAGATCAATTTACGAGATGTTAGGCAAACTCAGCTGACACGCGCTCTCCCTCTCCCTCTCTCTCTCTCTCTCTCTCTCTCTCTCTCTCTCTCTCTCTCTCTCTCTCTCGCTCGCTCGATCTCGACTTCTATTGAAAGCAAACCGTGATGGTTTGTGGCAGCTAACTTTTGTAAGGTCATTCGGCCCATCAGGCAAGTATTTGAGTCTCTCCCTAGAGACTGCTTTTATTGTGAATATTTGCACACGCGCACACTCTAGACCACTGGCCTGCAGCTGTTAAGCTCTGCTATTCAAGTGCTGAAGTCAGCGTTGTTTAAAAGCCCAAGATCTTAATCCAGTTCTCAGTGTGCATAAATGGGAAAGGCATAATATCGGTTTTCATTGCTCCCAGTGACCCATGGACATGAACATAGTGAAATGAAATGGAACATTTCAACCATAGTAGGAAAAATAACAAAATAGCAGGATAATTTTTTGAAAGAAATTAATAATTTTATGTTGCAAAGATGCATTAAGTTGATTGGAGGTGACCGTAAAGGCAAAAATAAATACAAAATAAATTGTAATAATACTTCACAATATTACTGTTTTTACTGTATTTTGAATCAAATAAATGCAGCTTTAAGCATTTCAGACTTCTTTTAAAAACTACTTAAAAAAAAAAAAAAAAAAGATGCCAAACCTTTGAATGAAAGTGTACATACTGTTAGAATAATGTTGAAAATATATATTTATATCTGCTCTAAAATGGCTTAAAAGATCAGAAGAACTAGCATTTTTAGCATAGCTATTTTTGCTGCTGAGGTTTAAATCAGAGACCATTTAAAACATCTCTTTCGTTTTGCTCTTATAATCACAAGTTGCTGTAGAAAGAGGTTATTTGCCCATTATGAGGCTTAATGGGCCAATAAAATCATTGTGATGTTCATCATATTTCATCATATTTTATATTGCCAGCACTACTTCATAGAGAGACAGCGTTTCCTTAAGCAGTGACAGCAGAAACCAGAACAGCAGCTCTCTTTTTCGCCTTTGCCATAGCAACTCACACTCCATTGGCTGCTTTCTTAGAACTCACCGTGCGGGGAACCCAGAGGAAGTTGCCGAAGTCAGAGGTTGTCATCCCAGCCAAGTCAAGTGTGTGACAGATTAGGAATGTTTCCAGTGCTCCCCGGCACCACCCATCTGTTTTGTAGCTTGGCAAGACGCTCAAAAGATCAGTTTTGTCCTTTCTTGGTTGTCATCTTCCTTTGTGTTTAATACACAGAGAAGATTGAGTGTCTGAAGTTTGTTTGCAGTGAAAGAGATTTTCCAGATCAGATAAAGTCCTGGAGCTTTCAGCGAGCTTGAGCAAGTAGATTAGTTCCATCTTGCAGGAGAGAAATGAGAGGAGGGGTAGAGTGAGAGCTTGTGGAAAGCATGTACTCCAAATTACATGCCAAATTGCTTTGGTGGAATCTGCAAAGAAAATGACTCTGTTTCTCAGAAAAAAGGGACCATATATGTTTTGACCCAGTCAAGTAGTCATGTTGGGAATTATTTGAAAACACTCACTCTTAGTGCAAAGGACTCAGCTACATACATAGCATACAAACCCACACACAAACAAAAAAGCAAACACACGCCTGTTCACCCATTATGGTGCTCATGCCATGGTGTTTGAACCTTATCCTTTTCCTTTTCTCTCTATCTTTTGGAAAGAGCCTTGGTACTGAGTGATTTATTGAAATGTCTCCCCAAATGCTTTGAGTTTCCATTGTATTGACTCTGTTTTTTTACTCTTCTTTCTTTTTTTTACTCTTGTTTTTAGGTAAGGTTTGTAGGACCTTCCCCACTGTATGTTTGTGTGTATGTTTGAGTAAGTGTGAGTGTGCGTGTGGGTGTTTTTTCTTGTAAATAATACAAAATAACTCTCCCCCTTTTACAGTGTAGCCTAACGGCCTTTCTTAGTTCTTCTCTATACGCTTACAATCACTAAACGCTCTCTGCTCAATACCAGCGCTACGATTTGAAACTCATACCAAAATGGAATCAGTAAATATTTTGAAGAAATATATTGCCCATTTTTTTCTCTTGATTGTTCAGAATTCACCCATGTTAGAATAGTACTTGTATATATTAGTTTAATGTATGTTTGGCTGCGATGGGGGTGTTTTGATTGGCTGAGAAGATGAGATGGGGCCCTCTGATTGGCTGTGAACATGATTCTGCCTCTTTCCCATGATTCCCCTGAATGGCTTGCCAGAATTAGCCTCAATCTCCTGCCCATTCTCCCCCCTCCTTCCGCCTTTGATCGGTCTATCTGCCTGCGTCCACTTTTGTGAAGTGAATGTACACGTGGTACATGTGGGAGTGGAAATTGTATGTGTTGAGAGTGTGTGTGTGTGTATGTGTCACCAAAACAAGGGGTGGGGGCTCAGGTGTTTTAGCTTGCAGGGAGAAGTCTTCACACCATCCCACCTGCATCCCACTTCTCCTCTTATAAATGTACTTACTTGTGAAAGCCTCACCTGACCTGACCCATCTCCTTCCCCCTCTCATGCAGAGCATGCTGGCTGTAGAGACCCAGTCTTGTGAAGCTGAGTTTTAAGCAATGCAAGAGACCACAAAACGGATTGGAATTGATTCTAGATCAATGGCGAGATGAAAATGACTGTGAAATAGATCTAGTCTTCTAAAGAGGCCAGAGTCCTGCTGGCTGATAAGAAAGATGCGCTGCTAAAAGCTCACTCACAGCGTATGCTTCTCATAGCTTGTACAGCTGCGTGATGAAGTATGTATACAACAGCCTCTCTGTCTCAGAAACACATTCACGTGGAGACTTGGACCCGCATGGGGATTGGAGAAAGGTGGAAATGGGGAGGAGAGTGCTCCTTTTTGGATTGAGTGATGGTTTGATACATTTATGTTCAAAGACAATCATAAAAGAGAGGGGAAACTCCTCCTTGCTTTGTCATTGAGGAACCCAAAAGCCTTAAACTATAGCACCAGAAATTAGCAGTAAAAGAGGAGGAGAGTCAGGGATGGTGAGAGGTTATCCCTGTAATCACCCAGGCCCATTGGTAGGGGGTACACCAAAGCCCCTGCCCCCAAACCCACCCCTAACCCTTTACCCCTTACCCCTGAACGCTCTCTTTGTGCCTCAATCTTCCTGCTTAACCAATTGGTGTTTCTTTTTTGCAGCATTATGATCCTGGCCATGTTGTGCTGATGGTAAACTTAGTGGTAAATGTTATTTTTACCCCTGATTGAATTGGTTATTTTCTTTTGATTTATTCTTTCATTTTTGTTTTTTTGTTTGTTTTTTGTTTGATTTTACTTCCCCCATTTCTTGTTTTGATATGACTCTCATCATCAGAGCACCAGTGTTTAATAGGCTTAAACTCTCTACCTCTCTTTGTATTAGTCTTCATTCTGCTGCCCGTCTCGTAGTGTTCAATATGCACTCTTCTAGAACACTCTCATTCTGTTTGTTTTCAGTTTTTTGGGGGATATTTAGATTCACTTCCCCTTTTTTGTTGCATTGCACCTTTTTGTCCAGTCTCATTATGTTCTTTCACTAGAATGCATAATACTAGTCTTGACCTCTCGTTGTTCCCAAAGACAGATTGTTTGGGAAGAGAAATGATCGTTGATTTGGGGGCCTGGTTTTGGGATTCCCCCCTACCCCCTAGAGAATTCTCAGACATACTCCGAGATAATCAATGCTAATCATTACAATAACATTCCATGTTTCCAATTTGATATGGTAGAATGTTAAAATACACTATAACCAGATATTAGGTATCTGGTTATAATAGTGTCTTTTAACGGCCCGCTTCTGTCATTTATTATATAGTTTCTCTGTTTTGATAATAAACACTCTTGTGCACCCTGGTGGTAGTATGAATCCCTCAGTGCACTTTCCTGGAGGCTCTGGTGGGGGCTGGAATCCCTTCAGGACCTTATCGTTCCGCACATGCTCCTTTATCACTTTCTTACAGGAACAATTATACCACTGGGCTGAAGCTCTAGTCTCTCACAAATTAGACAGTCTTAAATGTGCAAATTGTAATGTCTCTTTCTGCTCAAGGGCTGTTTTTGTCAGTTTCAAATCTGTGTTTCAATGTTTAAGGGTATTTAGGTATCACACAATTGTAATTTACATGGGTAATGGATAAATAATTGTAAGAAATCACTAATATAACTTTTTTTGTCAAATTCCTAGCCCTTTGTTACGTTAAGTTACTCCTGGGGCTAGTTCCATAAACATAGCCATTATGTTAAGACTGTGTCTTAAGAACTAGTATGAACAACTAGTTTGTATGTAACTTCTAAAAAAAAGTTGTGAATAGTAAAAAAAATTGATGACTAACTTGTTAGACTAGTCTTAGCAGTTCATGCAACTGGCCCCTGATGTTATTCACAAATGTTTCTTGCCTTTTGTCATTATTACATCAGCCCAAGGGTATGATCTGATCCTGCTTTTAAAACTTGAACTCCTCGCAAAAAAATGACAAAAAAGAGGAAGACTGACAGAAAAAAACTGAAATTCAAACAATTGATTGGAGTCTGATTGACTGTGACCATGGTGCTAGCCTGTGCAGCCGCAAATTAGTATGATTTCTGTTTTTGTGCCTTTTCTCCTTTATTTGAAACCCCCACCCTTTCCTGTCTCTGTGTCTGTATGTTTGCTACCCCCACCCCATCCCCACACTCTCCCAGGTAAGTACATCCTTTCCCCAAACCTGCACTGTCACCATGGCAACCTCTGGCCTTTGACGTCACTTTGCTGCTGTAGCTCAGTGCTTGTGTCCTTATTCTCTCTGTTCTCCGTCTTTCACTCCCTGTGTCTTTCTTTCTCTCTCTCTCTCTGTCTCTCTCTCTCTCTCTCTCTGCTTCGTTTGGCTGGTTATGAGTGGATTAAGCAATTATGTGTCAATCTTCAATGTAGTTTTGATTGTCTTTTTTGTTTCATTCTGATTTGTTCATTTTTTCTGATGTTACTTTTCCTCTGATCTAGGTCTTTTCACAGCTTGTGTATATAAAACGTATGATCAGTAAAAGAAAGTACTATTTCAGGAAATCAAATGGGACATAAACCTCATTTGCATCCAGGTGTGGCCTGTAGCCAGGTAGGAAAGTTGATGAGCAGCTCGGAGAGGGATTAGATCTAGATAAATGGGTGTAAATAGGAGAATATTATGAGACACACTTCGGATCAGGTAGTCAGTGTTGCCGCAGTACTGTGAAAAGATGCAGTGAATGCTGATATCTCCTCCCTCTCTTAAGTACTCCTTCTGGGCAACCCAAATGCCTCTGTCATCTGAGTTAAGAACATGAGTAGGACAGAGCACAATCCATACAGCATTGAGACTTGACTAAAAAGAGTGGGAGGGCAATAACAAGAAAGAAAGAAAGAAAGAAAGAAAGAAAGAAAGAAAGAAAGAAAGAAAGAAAGAAAGAAAGAAAGAAAGAAAGAAAGAAAGAAAGAAAGAAAGAAAGAAAGAAAGAAAGAAAGAAAGAAAGAAAGAAAGAAAGAAAGACATCCTTAAGCAGACCACTGTAGGGACACTGCGGCAAATTCAGTGAAATCTTCAGTCCAACCTTCCCCTCCTTGTTTTCTGTCCCTTGCTTCTTTCAGTGGAAGCTTCTTGTACTTTTTTCAGTGTATGCAGTTCATTACAAAATAAATTGGCAGCAAACTCAAATAGTAAACAATTAAAACTAGCCTTAGTTCATATTGCAAGTCATATTGCAGCACCTGGAATGGCCTTTTAGAGGAGAGCTGCACATGAAGCTGTGAGAATGGCTAGAGTTTGGTTCACTGTAGCTTTCTGGTCTCTTGCACTTGAAGGCAGTCTCTCTAACCCAGCACCCTGTGCTCTAAGCAGGCTGTCCCGTCCCGAGTTTTCTCTTATATCTGAACAAAAGTCTAACCTCTGTCCTATGTGTCTCTCTTTTTGCCTCTCCCCCCCAACCTCATAGGACGAACTGACCCAGTGCCCATCGTCCTCAAATATGACGTCATGGGAATGGGGCGAATGGAAATGGAGGTGACAAGATTGTTGTTTGTGCTTTCTTTTCTTTCTGAATGTTAATTTTAATTTATTCACTTCTAACCTGTGTGTGCACATGTGTGCCCACAGCTGGACTATGCAGAAGATGCCACAGAAAAGCGCCGGGTGTTGGAAGTGGAAAAAGAAGACACAGAGGAACTCCGTCAAAAATACAAGGTGAAATTCTATGACAGCAGGGTTCAATGCCTTTTTCTGTTAGTCTTAAACATCCTATACACATAATTTCTCTTTCCTTACAGTTCTTCCCAATTCCCTTATTTTCCATAGATTAAATGCAATTCTTATCTAGTTAACATTCTGTGAATGTTTGAGATTGATTCTCCACCGTTACTACTCTTGTACGGATACAAAGCTACTCTTGTTCCACTGGAGCTCAACCAAATACAAACAAACATACAAAAACATCATTGAGGATAACTGTGTGTAACTCTCTAAAGCTGTTATAAGATTAAAGGTTATAAGCATTATAATTGATATGTTATTAATCTCCTTCACACAAACTTGGTCTTTCTTGACAAACTATCCTACATGTACAGTACATTATAATGTTCATATACCATTCTCCCAAATGCCGATGTTGCCTATGCAAGCCAGTTTTCTACACCAAATCAACCTAAAGGCTGATTTATACTTCTGTGTCGGACCTACGCTGGAGCCTCTACGCTGTAGACTACGCGTTAGTTTTAATTTATACTTCTGCGTCGTTGTCCGCGTTGTTGCACGCTGAGGGAACATGTGAAACCCGAGGGAGCGGTTCTAGCAGACCAATCACAGCGCTTTCGTCCGCGTAGAATTGATGCGTTGTTACATTTTTGGAGATGTGCACGTCAGGGTACGCCGGTTCAACGCAGAAGTTTCAATTGAGTACGCCAGTTCAATTGAGTTCAACGCAGAAGTTTAAATTGGGCTTAAAGCCCAATTTATACTTCTGCGTCGACCTCCCGCCGTAGCTACGTCGTAGGCTGTGTGTAGCGCGGTTAGCCTACGGTGGACCCTAACGTGCACCTCTCCAAAAATGTAACAACGCGTCAATTCTACGCAGACCGCAAGTGCTGTGATTGGTCTGCTAAAACCCCTCCCTCGGGTATCACATGCTTCCTCTGCATGTGTAATTGCACGTCAACGCGGACAACGACGCAGAAACATAAATGAAAACCGATGCGAAGTCTACAATTGGGCCTTAATTCCAATTAATGTTTTATGATTTGTTCTGTTTTGTAGGATTATGCGGAGAAGGAAAAAGCTATTGCCAAAGCTTTAGAGGAACTGAGGGCCAATTTCTACTGTGAACTGTGTGATAAGCAATACCAGAAACATCAGGAGTTTGACAATCACATCAACTCCTACGATCATGCACACAAGCAGGTAGTAGAGATTCACATAGGCATGACTGTACTGAACAACATTTAAACATGCCATAATTTTCTTAACATTCAACATGTCTTTTTCACATGTGCAGCTGCAGCTCATAACATTTTCATTAAGTTCTTATTCCTCTCTGTCTAATCCAATAGAGACTGAAGGAGCTGAAGCAGAGAGAGTTTGCTCGAAATGTGTCCTCTCGTTCCAAAAAAGATTGCAGAAAACAGGAGAGGATGCTTCGGCGGCTTCATGAACTGGCCGAACAGAGGAAACAGCAAGAATAGTAAGTAAAATTCTGAGTCTGTCTTCTAATCTTGTTTTTTGGAAGTGTTGCCAGTCATAGCACAGGGTCTCATTCTTTTATTTATTTTGCAGTGTCGCTGGTAGTGGACCTATGTTTAAGACCACCACAGTGGCAGTAGATGGAGAAAAGGGGGAAGACTCCATGGATGGTGTGCCTATGACAGTGGATACCAACACAGAGGCTATTGAAGATAAGGGAATCTGTAGTGTTAGTGATCAAGACTCCCCTAGAACAGGCCCTACCATCAGCTTTGGGTTTAACAAGACTAGTTCTTCTCCAACACCCTCTGGAGGCTCACAGGCTCCCAAAGTCAGTGTATCCTTCTCTTTTGCTAAGAAAGCCCCAGTCAAACTTGAGACAGTTGCAGCTTTCTTTGCAGACCATGGTGAAGAGACAGTGGAAGGAGAAGAAGGTCAGGAAGAGGGAGGAGAAAAGACTGAAGGAGATGACGTATGTGTGGCATCTACCACTGATATTCCCCAAGCAGGAGGTAGTGGTGGAGGAGGAGGAGGCGGCGATGGCGTAGTTGGAGGAGGTGGTGGAGGGGTGGGTGAGGGTGAAGAAGAGCAGTCACAACCAGATGATGGAGCAGCCCTGGCCTCTACTTTGAACAAGCTGAAGATGATGATGAAAAAGGAGGAAGGTTACTCTGGACAGGAGCCACAGTATTACCATTATGTACCTCCTGCACATTGTCGGGTCAAGCCCCATTTCCAGTTTCTGCTTTTCATGAAGGCTACAGACCAGTGTGATAGCAAGGAGGAGGAGGAGGATGGAGCGAAAGATGAGAAGGAAGCAGCAGGTAACGCTGGAGAGCAAGTCAGCAGCTGCACATCTGAAAAAGACACTGAGAATGAACCTACACAGGCCCTAAACACAAATCCCTCTTCCATATCAGCTGAAGTGAAGACAGTGGAAGAATCAGGTAATACGGCTGCAGGGCAAAGTGATACAGCAGTAGTAGTTGGCACGTACCAACCAGCTGATAACAAGCAAGGGATATCAGAGTCTCCAGACACAGGTCCACGCATGGCAACTGGGCCTTTCTTTCCTGTGCTAAGTAAGGATGAAAGCACTACCTTGCAATGGCCTTCTGAATTGTTGGAATTTACCAAGGCTCAGCCATCTCTCTCCTACAGTTGTAATCCTCTTTACTTTGACTTCAAACTGTCAAGAAACAAAGGAAACTGGGCAAGCAAAAACAGCAAACCTGCCAAGGCAGTTAGCACTGATGGACAAGAGGGGTCTAAGCCTGAAAACACAGACAGTACTCCTGACACTACTGGAGAGACTGCTACAACGGTTGCAGGACCCAGTACTGTTCAAAAAGAACAATCATCCTTAAAAGAGGGTGGTGCTGAGAGAAAGAACAATGAGCAGAAATTACAAAGTAATGAAGATGTGTCTGCAGGGTCTAAGAAAAAGAAAAAGAAGAAGAAACACAAGAAGTCAAGCAAGCATTCCAAGCGTAAAGAAAAAGCAGCAGTGGAAGGGGAGTTAGAGAATGAGACACCAGGAGAGAAAACAAAAAAGAAGAAGAAACATAAAAGAAAGAAAAGCAAAAATAAACCACGTGGCACTGATGAAATTGAAGCAGAGGGAGGTGGAAGTAAGGAAAAAGAGAAAGACAAGGATGACAAAGATGGAGTGTCCACTGCTCAGTCATCAGAAATAAGCACGTCCCTTGAGGGAGGAAAGAGAAAACGGTCCCACAAAATGGCTCAGTTGTCTGGAGTTGAGGAAAGCAGTGCGGGAAAGCCTAGCGCTAAAGAGGAACACAATGGTACTAAACGTCTTAAATCTGACACCAACACACCTGCTGCTTCCTGCTCTGCCTCAGCCCAAAAGAGCTTAAGTGGAGGTCGACCTCCAAGCAGTGACAGTGAGGAAGATGGTGGATCATCCTCTCAACGTTCACGACCAGCTCGCCGTCGCTCCACACCACAACGCGAGCAGCGCAGACACCGCAGTGATGATTCTGGACGATCACGTAGTAGGTCATCACGTCGAGGAGACCACAACCATAGACGCCACAGAGGTCAAAAGTCACGCAGTCGATCCTACTCAAGTAGCTCAGAGCGTTCCTCAGCAGGGAGCAGTGCTTACAGTCGCCGTAGCCGTAGCTACTCAGACAGTTACAGTGACTACAGTGATGAAAAACGTCGCCACAGATCAAGAATACCCTCCTCAGACTCAGATTATGAGAGGCGTGATAGTGGGCGATCTCACAGGCGGCATTACTCCTCCTCCTCTTCAGAGGAAGACTCGCGTTCACGTTCACGCTCACACAGCCGCAGGAAACATCATCGGCGGAGACACCAACGGAGCAGTAGTCGCAGCTCCAGTCGTAGTAGCAGGAGTAGCAGCGCCCGTTCCTACAGACGTAGCAGCTACAGTCGCAGCCGTAGCTCTGCCAGTCGTTCATCTATCTCCACCAAGGGCTCTCCACATCGACATGGTCACAGCCGGCGATCTGACAGCTCAACACAGCGACGGGATTTTAACCGATCCAGAATCTACCGTTCCCAATCTCCTAGGTCCTCTTCCCGCACACATACCCGAAACAGCAACTCTTCATCGGCACAAGGAACTAGAAGTGGTGGTGGAGCTTCCTCAAAGGAGGGTGGAGGTGCTGCAGAACATCGAAATTCATTCACAGCTCGACAACTCTTGGAGAAAATCCAATCTAGAAAAGGAGGGGATGAATCTGGTACTGGCACTAAGACAGGCATCAAGATCAAGGACCCTCCACAGGGATACTTTGGGCCCAAGCTCCCCCCTGCCCTTGGAAACAAAAGTATGTTGTCTCTTTTTGGCAAGCTCCAAGCAGGAAAGAAGCCACCATTTCTTCCTCTTACACGTTTAACTGAGGGCGCAAAGTCTGAACAGGGGAAAAATTCTGATAGTAATGAAGTAATCCTGGTAGAACCCATTCGTGAGTTTCCCCCACCTCCTCCTCCACCTCAGCCACCAGTTCAACAACAGCAACCACAACAACAAAAGCAGCCATTGGAAGAGGCTGTATCAAATGCTGCAGTGTCCGAGGAGACCAGACATGCGCCCTCAGACCCTCCAGCCCTCCATGAGTCTCAGCCACAATATGAACAGGATCCAGGAATGATGATGTCGCAATACCAAGGTGAGCAAATACAAGACTCCAGTAACCCCATGTTGGACGGGCATCTAATGGGGCCCGACATGGGACCGCAGCCTACTATGCACGCCTACCCTGGTTACCCCCCTCCCACAATGGAGGATGGGGACATGGGCATGGAAGCTGAAGAGGATGGTCTTGCACCATTAGAAAGTCAACCAATCACCTTTACCCCAGAGGAAATGGAGAAATACAGCAAGTTACAGCAAGCAGCTCAACAGCACATTCAACAGCAACTGTTGGCCAAGCAGGTGAAGAGCTTCCCCTCAGCTGCAGCTGCTGCAGCTGCAGCTAACTTGGCAGCAGCGGCTAACCTTGCCCCTGCACCGCCGCCACCACCAGCTGCACTGCAGCCTATGCACATCCAGCAACCCTCAGTTTCTGCAGCTTCTGCTACCTCTATTACCACAGTACAGCATGCCATCCTGCAGCACCACGCTGCTGCCATGGGCCTTCATCCTCATACCCAACATCATCATCATCACCACCCTGCCCATGCCCAGCTAGCCCAGGTGCACCACATACCTCAACATCATCTAACCCCTATCTCCTTGTCACCACTGGGCCATTCTTTGGGCCATTCACTGGGTCACTCTTTAGGACACACTGGCCTGATTCCAGCCCACCACACTGCCTTCCTTTCAGGCCAACCAATACATATTATACCAGCCTCTGCCCTTCATCACACCCCTCTTGCTCTACACCATTTCCCCCATGCCCTCTACCCAACGCTCTTTGCCCCTCGGCCAGCCTCTGCTGCGGCAGCAGCTGCCCTACAGCTACACCCACTTCTGCATCCTATTTTTGCAGGGCAGGACCTTCAGCACCCTCCAAACCATGGCTCCTGAATATCGGCTCCTCTCAAAGGGAGGGCCTGGCCAAGCAGCGTGTAAGGCTGAAGAGTTTTAGCTAATGGGTGGCACAGTCTGGCGACCCATAGTCCTCTTCTGTCCTCTACGTCCTTAGGGTGACCTCAACAGGGCTGTTTAAGAGTGCATTTAAATTGAGGACAGAATAAGATCTTGTCTGCCTTTTGAGATTGTAATGTTATGAAATTGTATGTCCTGAACCAGGAGCTAGGATGGCTGTTTGAGGTATGTAACACCATATATATACATGTATAAATATTCCCCCAAGGAGTATGAGTTGGTTTATAGGCCAAGACATAGCTCGTACAACTAGGAAACCACTGCTGGCGTATTGTTTCATTTTGTGTGGTGTCAATTTTTTCCCCATTTTTCTGATATGTTTCTTGTATCCAGAAGCTCTCTTGCTGAAGCCATAATCAAAATCTTTGTTGTGGGCTTTTAGCGTGGTTGTATACAGATGGTAATGGGTGGTCTTTAAGGGTCACTTTTGGAGACTTGATTTTCTGTGTACTAAGCATTCATGAAAGTTGCAGAGTTTATGAACTAACTGATACAATATGCAAAGATACAATTAAGCCTGCTATTCAAAAACCAGGCTGTGAAAAACTGACGATTGGTTTGCTGTAGGATTATCATAATATTTGGTAATTTTCAGATCATACCAATTATCAAAAACCATTGTACTATACTCTGATCAAAGGGTATCAAAAAACATGAACAAGATGATTAAAATAAAAGCCATACTCAGCACTGAACAGTGTTAAGCTATTTTTGCTGATTGGTTGTAAATCAATATAAATTATTTGAAAATAGTGGATGAAACAGACATCACACATGTTGATGTCAAAAGTTTTTATAATGTCACAGGCTGTTGAAACTGTATAACAAGTTACACTTTGGGATTTGAAGGTTCCCATCCCTTATTGAAATTGTGAAATCTTGCACTGAAAAGATGTACATTGAGATGCGATTTTTGCATCTTGTAACAACTGTATGATTGTAGTATTCTGCAATAATTTTTATTTCTATTTGATTTTAAATTATTTTCTTTGGAAAATGTTTTCTTTCTGTACACTTAGTTAAATGTAAATAAAGTTAACGTAGTGAAACTGTAAAATAAAGGTTTGTAACACCCATTTAAAAATGCTAATAAAAAAATAATGACATTAAAAACGTGGGGGAAAAACTTATGTAAACATGATCAGGGCTGGTACTACAGAGGTTAGGAGTGTGTTTGAACTGTGGAGGGACAGCAGAATGTGGCTAAACTGTTTGGTGACGTACTGTAAATGGCAGCAATGACATTAGCTTTTTTTAATTCCTCAATGCATCAGCAAATAAAGACTTTGACTTGTAATTCTGGTGTACAGGTGTGATTATTATAATATTATTATCCATGTTTATATGAGTTATTACTAAAATCTTTTTCGTAGAACCAGCTGCAAGCCATCAGAAAGTGGCAATAAGTGAGACAAATTGCAAGGTCACCTGTGCCTGAATTTGACTTCATTGGGGAAAATAAATAAGCTCTGGTATACGTAGAAATAACCTGATAAAATGGCAGTCTTTGTTTAGCCAGTCACATGACAATAAAAGTAGCCTATGCGTATCCTCACCCACTAAGAAAGGTTCTACTGGCCGTGTACTGATTAATAACCTTTTGTCAATGTTACTAGCCAAACAAACTAAGGCATTTAAAATGTTGTACTAAAAGTGCTTGAACTATTTATGAACACTATGATCAAAACCACCAAAAAAGATCCCCTTCTGGGATGGATTACCTTACTATGGAAACCTTATAAATTAACTTGAACTTGTAACACTGCTTTCTTTATTGTAGGTAGATTTTAGTGATATATTTACTTGAGGGTTTGGCAAAATAGGCCCTAATTTATCACCCCAATGAAGTTCACCCAAATGACACTAGTTGTCACTGTTGGATGGTACTTCACTTGCCTTAGATTGGCTTTAGTCCAACGCCGAGTCTTGATGCAAAGTTTTCACCAGAAACCATAGAGGAAGTAATATTCTATGTTAAATATGAAGATCTTTCAATTACAAATGCTGCCTGCTTGTCAGATTATGGAGGCAGGTTTTTAATACCTTAAAATGTGTTTGAGCAAATATAAGCACTAAACACATTTGTTACATATCTTCTTTCTAATCCTCAAGTCTGTAAATTTGTGACTATAGTAGAAAAAAACTGCAGGTGAGTTTTTTTTTTTCTACTTTCACAACATTTATATCTCATTTTCACACACACACACACAAAAAAGCATAATTATTGAGCATTATTATGAACAAATAATTAAAATAAAGTAACTAGCAATTAAGCCTATATCAGGAACTGATGTCACATTATGGTATCTTTTTCGTCTTGGTCAACAAACCTGTCAGCAGTGGCAAAAACATAAATGTTGTGACTGTTCCAGGGGGACATTGTTGGGGATTATGCTGCAGGGGTCCTGAGCATGTGTGAATGTGTACACACAGAGCGTCAAGATCCATGCAGCAGATGTCCAATAAGACGTCTCATTTCCTGTTTGCCAGGGGCTGTGGCTTCTGCTTAGATCCAGGCGAAGACAGTTTAACCGTATGAAACAAGTTTTACATTTGAGGGCAGCTGGATGTATATGGATGATGAGTTTATAGCACAAAAATGCCTAAGAATCTCTATTTACAGGTTTGAAGTGTTAGAAATACAGTACAGTACAAAACCAACACAGCACTGAATGACCAAACATTTTTGGGTTTGTTCTCCAAAAGATGGCGATGAAAATCCAGATAACAGACCAATCCTCTAAACAATGTTAAAAGTACATTTTAATGACTATTTGACTGATCTTTTAAGTTCAGACTAGCAGAGCAATGTTTAAACTGCTTATTTGAGAGTCAGCTGAGCCGAAAGTTATGAAAGGATTCAATCTTTCAAAGTACTGTAGATGAAGAAAGAATAGACCAAAAAAAAAAAAGATTTGTGAAGATGAGACTGACAGTCATCCTGCAAAGAAGCAGTTGTGTGATTTCCTTTAGCACACCTCTGCAATTTTTATAGATGTGATGCAAGTGGGATGAAAACCGGAATGAGCCACTGACGTGATCAAGGTCGCCTAAAGTTGGGAAAGTTCAACTAAGGTATTTAACCGCCAGGAACATGACAAAGCAAGTAGCGAGCATTCCAGCCATCATGATGAACTTGTCCTGCGTTGCTCGCTTCTCAATCAAACGCATGACCGTGTTCGACAAACCCAACATGTTTGCGACATCCAACATCTTTTTATGTGTACCCTAAAAAAGGAGAGAGAGGGAGAGAAGGTGTAAGATGTAACCAAGAATCTGCAGTTTTCTGAATAGCGTTTTTTTAACACGGTGACCAACAGAGACATTCATTCACTCAGTAAAACATCAGAAGTACACATCACCCCCGTCATTTCCCCCAAACCACAGTCAGAGACGGTCTCTCACGCTCTGTGATAATCAGACGAGCTTCAGGAAGAACACATACTCCTCCCTGGAAACACACTGTCAGCATCTAAATGCGCATGCATGACCTCAAACCAGTGTTGTTATCAATGTTAACTAAAACATTTTCATTCATTGACCGGGATCCTACATGATTTCCATTTGAAAAATTCCATACTTTTCCAGTCTCAAATTTCAGACCATATTTAACATAAATGGTTCATAGAGCATTATATTTCAGCATATAGTACAGTAATCTGTAATATTTTTCTTTTCTTTTTTTTCCATTGGTTTTCTCAAAGTGATAACATGCGCTTACATGATAAGAAGAAACCTCAAACACTTTATAACCTGCATATATTCACCTCTGCATCAGTTTGATGCTGTACATGAGGTTGGATGTTGCAGGATCACCTAACAGCAAAAATACAGTCCGTTTTAGATGATCGTTTGCTTTGTTGCTGGTTTGAGAGGCACACGCACATTCATTTAGCGAAGTTCAAAAGAGACTCGCTTATGGTAAAAGACAAACAGTTTTGCGTAATGAAAATGTGTGCCTTCAATTCATTCGTGTTAAGACGATCACTAAACTTTCGCCATGAAAACTCTCTGCTTGTATGATACTTTTATTTTTATAGAAATTATTATTTTTCAATATTTTTCCATACTTATCCAGACCTGGAAATTATTCCAATCAAATTCCAAACTGCGTAGGAACACTGCATTGAAATAAAGCTGATATAAAATAATATAATAATTAGAAATGTTGCCTTGGCCACAAACTGAAATAAAATAAGTTTAAGTTAAAATACTAAAACTAAGAAATAATATAATGAAAATAGAAATAAAAAAAATTATAAAATCAACAAATTTACTAAAACAGCTCAAATTAAAAGCTACTAATATAATAGTATATAAATAATGCCAAAATATCACTGCCTAAAACGGTTATGATTCAATTTTAAATGGATCAATAGATCTATTATTTTTCCTTAATCTTGTGAACACTTCATTTGGCTGTCATTAAACTGTATTATTATCAGCAATCAGTCAAGCACTATTTGAAATGTTTAGAAACACCCTGATAAGAGGACGAAAAAATAAATTCCCCTTCCTGGTCTCCAAATGCAATCCGCCCTGCATTCTGTGTCACACAGACCTTAAGTGTGCTCCTCTGGTCTCTCAGGCCGTTTAGGATGCTGGAGCCTGAGCCCAGCAGGTCGTCCATTCCTCTGTGAGCGTTTTGTAGACTGCTACTAAACTGCAGGGTTTCATCAATAGGGATGGAGGTGTCTGGATCCTACACAAAAAACACGGTCAAAATCATGCCTTCTTTGTAGTGTGATGTACGTTTATAGACTGATGAGTGATAGTGAAAGAGTTTGGGAAACTATGCAGAAGGCGGCGTGTGTGGTCTACTGACGTTTGTTGTGAAGCTTCGACTCATGAGGTCCTCTCTTTCTCTCTCTTGAGCCTCGCGAGCGTAACGTCTGTGCTGGAAGTTCCTCAGGGCTGTCTGAAGATGCTGCACATCATACTTTAACTGATCAACACGCCTACCGAAAGAAAAACACACTGAGTGTCTTTTGGACCACACAGCAGCCCGCAGGTATTGTCTGGTGATGCAACAGTTGTAGAGTACCTGCTCATTTAAGCATAAAGAGGTTTCGCTTTTAGTAACGGCTACAAATGTATTTCTTTTCACAATTTATTTACAACATTTAGGACTCAACAGTAAGGATGATACAAAGGCTCAGGGCTAGTATAAGAAATTTTCAGGCCAGTTATTGGAAATGTGTCAAGCTATAATTGAAAATTAATCTAAAAAAAAAAAAAAAAAGTGGTATAATTAATTTATAACTATTTATATTTAGAGATTGTGTATGTATTTACATGGGTTTTTTAAATTGCATTGCTAAAAATGTATTAATTTAAAAAAATTATGAAAATACCATTAAAATTAATAATAATAATAATAATAAATCACACAGCTAAAAGTAACATTTATTTTTAATAAATTAAAAATTGTTATGCAATCATTAGCATATATTTATATATATATATATATATATATATATATATATATATATATATATACACTGTATATATACACATATATATATATATATATATATACACTGTATATATACACATATATATATATATATATATATATATATAATTCAATAAATATACTAAATATATATATTTTTTTTTAATAATACATTTTCATTTATTACATTTAATTTCTTTATATATATTTGTAACTATTTAAAAAAATTCTAAAATGTATTGATTTTGTTGTAGGGCCAATAATAATATGCGCAGGACAAAACCAATCTGAACTAATGGGCTGACTAAACCAACAGACAAAATCCTTATACTGTTCAGCTGTTTTGACCAAATGCAGAAAAACATTTATGTATTAGAACACATATAGGTCTAACAATCACTTAAATAACAGAAGTGTCTGAAGCTCCTTCCATTAAAACTAGGATTCCCATTGATTAGGCCAACTTACCAACATTAGCCTGGTTTCATGCACACACAATGTGAGACTTCAGGAAGTGTCTGTACGATATTCAGTGTTTTGTGAGGGAGTGTAACAGGTGTGTTGGCCTCAGGTGTTTGTGCAGTGTTGTGCACCAACATTGCACAGGAATGCTGGTGATGATGTGACTGCAGACGGAATGTTTTCACTGGATCCCACTGCCCGTGGCACGCACACAACACAAACACTCCTAACCTTCATCACCACACATTATTCTTCATTTGGCAGTGGCTTTCTTATTCAAAGCAACTTACATTATGTATTTACTACAGGGACAATCTTCCCAGAGCAACTTGCCTTGTCATGGTGCGGTAGCTTATGAATCTCCTGATCTTTGAACCTGCAACGTTGAGGTAGTCATCCAACCAACAGTCCTATAGTCCAGCTTCCACTTACTCACAACATACTGGACTGCTATCAGTCTGTGCTTATTGATTAAAGATCAAATTGGAATCTAATTTAATCTTCTGACAGGAAGGATATTTTGCTCTAGTTGGCAATTCTCCAGAAAGCAACCTCTGATCAAGATGAGGACTGGATTCAAGAAGGCACTAGTGGATATTTTTACTCATGCACTCACAGTTTGGCATTTTGGCGGCGGTTTGGTGGCTCTTTACTGGCTAGTATCTCGAGTCGCTCCAGCTGATTAAAGATCTGATCAATTCTGGCTTGAAGTTCATTCTCAAATACTGCAAGAAACACAAGCATCAGAAAATATAAGTACACAAATAACAATCATATCAGGAACATAAAGTACTTCACATACTTTACCATTCAAGTTGGGGCTGGTTTGCTCACCAAGGCTGCTTTTATTTGATCAAAAATACAGTAAAAATAATACTGTGAACTATTATTACTATTTAAAATGACTTTTCTTTACTTATCTTTATTTATTTTAAAGTGTAATTTATTCCTGTGACGATAAAGCTGAATTTTCAGCATCATTAGTCTTCAGTGTCACATGATTCTATAGAAATCATTCTAATATGATGATTTGCTGCTTCAGAAACATTTCTTATTATCATCAATGTTGAAAACAGTTGTGCTGATTAATTTTGTAGAAAACTTTTTTTTTTTTTTTTTTTGAAAAATAGAATAGAAAATTAAAATAGAACATGTAAATGTTATGTAACAATAAATATCTAGATGCCAATTTACATCAATTTAATGCATGCTTGCTGAATAAAATGATTAATTTCTAATATTTTATAGTGGATATTCAAATAAATGATGAAACAATGAGTAAAAGAAATTGTAAGTGTGTGTGTGATAACGATATATGGCAGATTTTTAAATTCTATATTATTAAACAAAACACTAAAATCTACAATTAGCCATTTTAAATGCTACAAGTGTAAATACATGAAAATGTAGCACTAAGTTGCAATGAGTTAAAATAAGTAACAGGTACAGATGGAATCAAGCATTGACATGCAGATCCACAGATCGGGAATGAGTGCAGCTTCCTTGGAGAGAACCACAGACTGGTGGGAAAGTTTTATCACACAGGCAGTCTCCCCTGACCCCCACCCACTGAGACAATGCAATCTCACAGTCGCTCTCACACAGACAAACGTATGCATATGTTACGCGTCCTTCCCGCCTATGACATCTCATATGATGTCATCAGTATGGGTAGGAGACGGTTATCTCATTCAGACTAACCACAGAGCCACAATACCACCTCAAACACACACACAAACCATACCACTCCACACTTCTCCATGCCCCCCACCCCATCACTCCTCCCTGTCCTTCCTGCCGTGGCACCAGCCTGGCTCTCTTCATGAGCTCCACCTCCAAAGAACAATCAGGTGGTCAGTGGCACCACAATGACTTTGCCTGCTGCTCGAAGACTGGACCCAGTTTAAATGTGCTTTCACATCTAGGTTATCCGATCACAAGAGGAAAATACTGGTGTGAATGGGGTCAATACATTTTTGCGAAGAGGTTGTGGAAAACACACGTAACCACACAACTTTTAGAGTTAAATGTTATTTGGTACGCAGGTGTAAACCAGGCCTAGGACTGGTTATATATCACATTATTATAACTGGTGTTACCTGGCACGCTTTCTCAGTTCTTTAATATGTTACAAGAGAATAAAGATGAGAATTTATGTAGTGATTAAATATATACAAAAAATGGGCATGGTTATGGGCATTGCCACAGAAACTAATTTCTGAGTGCAGGACCATCAAACAGCTCAGAGTAGGAAGATACACACACAAAAAAAAAAAAGAGTTGTCTCATGACATTAAAAATTGGTCAGAACATTTTTTTGTTTTACGGTAAGTGTAGTGCAAAAATATTGACATTCTGGTTCAATAAATACCCATGGATCAGTCTGGTACAGCCTATACGACACCTGTTATATACTTTGCCATGTCCGGATTTAAAAGTCAATTTTCAAAGCAAAAAAAATTCATAATGTTAATGTTTATACTATCTTCATGTCTTTTAGTCACATTTAGCAGTTAAGATTCTGCTTTATATTGTATTTATATATATCGCTGTTGTACATGAGTACACCATATGTATCAGGCAGACACATTACCAATCGAGGATAAGGAAGGAGCTTTTAGGTGAAATTCATATTCATAAACCCCACTACCGAGCTCTGACTATCATAATGTTTAAGAGTATGCGTCTTATTTGTATCCTATTGTCTCAGTGGGACTGAGGATCTGTTTTCGTTCTATTGTAAGCATTAAGCAAGCACACACACACACACACACACACACACACACACAAACTGACTTACAGTGGACTGACTGTCGATCTGTTGTCTCCAGTCGTCCCATCTGAGACTGAACCTCCTGAATTTGTCTGGAAGTGAAAGACACGGATGTGTGAGAAGAGAGAGAGGGTTAAACACACTGTACATTATTCACTGGTGTTAGAAACATTAGGGGATTTTAGGTTCATGGATGTGAACCAATCTATCTAGTGTGACGTCTCTGCTGTCAGACAGATGATAGCATGATCTACAGTTTAACCTCACTTTTGGCACACTAAACAGCTAAAAAGACCATAATTAAGCATAATAATAATAATACCAAAAAAATATTAGATTCATAAACAGGAAGAAAACAGAGAAAGCAAAGCAACATCTTCATCATTTAGGCTAACCGATACTGTCAGACCAAAGCAGCTTGTCACATTACTATACAATAGATTTCAAAGAGCCTTTTATTTGTTACATGTTGTAGTGCTACCGAAGTTATGAAATCGTTCGGCATTTAATAGCTCTGTTTACTGTTAAGCCAGCTAAGTTAATTTATTTCAAAATTATCAGCAGAATGAACAAACTCACTTATTGGTCTGATGGTAAAGCATCTCCATCTTCAGAGACGGTTCAAGGCGCCACCAAAAACACGGTAAAAAAACACAGAAAAAGAAAAAAGCCTCTAATCGAAAGTTATGCAATGTTTTGTCATCCGTTTCGTTTAGTTTCACATATCGCTATCAAGCATACACGTCACCAAGAAAAAGGACCTCTTTTAGGCGCCCTCTCAACCGCCTGACTGTAAAAACACTGCTATACGAGAGAACAGCGCCAGCTGTGGCGGATGGGCGGATGGTATTCACCATCGTATTATTCATTAATTCATTAATTCAATTATAGTGCAACAGACCAAACCAGGTCAAATTACATTCAGAACTACAATCATATAGCCTAGGCCTAGGCTAAACAAAGAAAACATTTTCCCATATGGAAATATGACTGAAGAATAGTCCTGATATAGCCTATATTTTAATCTCTTGTTCAAGGGTCAAAAACACTGGTTAGCCTACTAGAGACCTATTATTAACATGTATCTATATGATATTTAGCTAAATTAAAATGTAGTAATACATTTAGCCTATATAATGGAGATTCATTTAATGAACTAAAATGATAACTAACATTATTAATTTCTAATAACAGAATAAAACAGATGTTAAAAATAGAAGATATTATAAAATGCCGAAAGTTATTGAAATGAATGAAGACGAGACATTCATTCAATAAACTGGTAGATAAACACAGCGTTTTAATATTGTGTGACTGACTGAGGCTTTGTCCCCGTACAAAAATACAGCCCTGTGTTTTAGTGGAAACTAACACGGTGTTAAGTTTTTGTAATAAAGGTCTGAAAGTTTAGATTAGAATGTGAACAGCAATTAGTAGCAAGCAGCTTTAATCTTACATCATGTGAATTAAGGTATTTTCCCCATGTGATCTCTGCATTCAGAAATCTGCTCCATAAAGCCCTTTAAATGACAGCTATTAATGTAAACCTCAATCCCATTCATCATTAATGTAAAACATGAATCACACAGCAATTGTAGTTTTATGAAAGCAAATGCCATCACTCTTATGGTTACAGCTTGAGGCCTGGGGGAAGGTGTGTCAACTTTCATCCCTTGATGGAGCGTCAGTGACAGGAAGAACATAATGACAAAACTTCTTGGGGCTAGATTTTGTCAACTCCTTTCGCTCATCGCAGTTTTGTCTAATTATGTTGGTTTCCGCAGCCCTGTATCAGAAAACACTAGTCAGATCTGGTGCCTCCCATGCCTGGAGATAGACACAAGAATAATGATATCAAAATTTCCACAAGAGAGACAGACAGACGAGGTGGTTGTTTGTTGACCTGTTAATTACAGTTTGAAGCGAGTGAGTGGATGATGAAGTGACATTGATTTTGCTACATTGGGGTTTTTTTGCCCTGTGGTAAAACCTCAACAATGTCATCACTGAATTCTCTAGAGACAGGTCTGTCTGTGTGTGTGTGTGTGTGTGTGTGTGTGCGTGTGTGCGCGTGTGCGTGTGTGTGTGTGTGTGTGTGTGTGTGTAAAGAATAAGACAGTTTCATACAAAATTTCAGTTGGATTATCCATACAGTTTATAGCTTAAAGTGCTTAAAGTGTAATAATCTCTACACAGAAGAGAAAAAAATGCCAGTGCATATGTTTTTTAACATCCTATATTGAAAGCGCACAAAAAATATTTTTGGCTATGGTTACTTCCTCCAGTGAACGCAGCTTATGATTATGAGTGTCTATTTAGCACACTCTGGCTTTTATCTAACTTTTGTAAAAACTGAAATGTTTTAAAATGCTTTTGAAATGTGTATTTGTATATAAAAGAATACAGTACTATCTGTACTGCAGAATGACACTGTCAATATGATTCCAGTCATTCACTCTCAGAAGTGTATTGTGGTGAGGTGTGTGTAATTATGGGTGTCGGTATATGTGTGTGTGTGTGTGTGTGTGTGTGTGTGTGTGTGTGTGTGTGTGTGTGTGTGTGTGTGTGTGTGTGTGTGTGTGTGTGTGTGTGTGTGTGTGTGTGTGTGTGTGTGTGTGTGTGTGTGTGTGTGTGTGTGTGTGTGTGTGTGTGTGTGTGTGTGTGTGTGTGTGTGTGTTACTCAAGATCAGGGCAGCTACCTGTTTTGACGGGTGTTGATGTTTAGCCCCCCCTCCAAAACATTAGTGTGTGGGTGAGACGAGCAGGTCTGAATGGAAGCCGAATGGCGGTTGATGTCTGTCTCTCCAGGCTACATTTCTGAAACAGTGCCCCTTTTTTAACTCTCGTCTACCCTCCATCCAGCTCGCCCCCAGCACCATCTCTCTTCATGCTCCTTCTTGCTCTCCACACACTCCATCCTTACTGTCATAACACCTCCTGAGGCCAAGAGGGATATTCAGGGAAAGAGAGATTTTAACAGGAATAAGCAGATAGGAGTCATGAGAAATGGAGGTGGAGAGAAACAGGAATGATTATTCTGGGAAGAGGAAGTAGATAGAGAGCAATGAGGCTGGTTGATGTTTTCCATCATATTTTCAGAGGTTACACATGTCAAAGCAATCTGTCCTCCAGCGACAGAGCATCATTCAACCTTCTACCATCACACAAACTCACGCACCTGTGAACCAGAGGCAGGGGGTTTTGTCAGGTGCTGGTGATTTGTGAATGCCCCCGATGACCTATTTTGCTAAGAAATTAATACTACAAAATAAACTTTGGGTTAATTGTCTATTTTTTCAGCGTTACATCAGGCACCATAGCAACAACACTGATCTGTGGTGATTAACATCACAAGGTGTTCTTGTCCCGGTTTTATGCATAAAGAGAAAATAATATGTTATTAAGCCACTTAAGTTTAATGTTTGGTGGAAAGAATTCCAGTCGGTGTCTTTTATCTTGACAGCAGGTAAAGGTGGCAATCTATGATGTCACGAGAAATATCATGAATGGTGCTGAAATTGCTCCAGGGGCAGACATTTTTGGATGCCAGACGTCGGTCTTCTCATTCATTCTTTTTTTTTTTTTTGAGGAAAAGAATAACACACTTGTGTTTCAGCTGATGAGAGGTTAGGCCTACTGAGATCTAATAAAAACCTATAAGGCTTTGTGCTTTTGCCTCTGTATTTGTAAGAGGGTTCTTCAGCGTTGGGCACACTCAAATAAATATTTATGCCTGAGATTTCTGTATTTGAATTGCATATAAAAGTTCTATCCATTTACACAGTTTTCACATAAACAAAACAATGTATAAAAAATAATTAATGTGACGCTGTCACATTCTGTTACTGTTCCAGTTTCACTTTCATGGACTTTTAGTTTGCTTCTCATTGTTTCCTGTGTTTCCTTGGTCATCATGGTTGCTTAGTATGTTTTCATTAGTTGTCATGGTTATTCATTGTTTGACTGATTTCACACACCTGATCCTTGTTTTGTTCATTGAGTTCACACTGTATATTTTCCCTCAGTTCAGTTTGCTCATTAGCTGGGTTTCCATCCCAAATGTGAAGTGAATCTTTTCAAAGTTCTCAAAAAAAGGAAATAAAAAAAGACACAAATGCGAATTAGGCGTTTCCATCAAGTTGTTTGAGCAATTGATGGTGGTATTGGTGAGCTAGTAGTAGGCTAGTAACCAAAAGAAAAGAAAACACCATCAGCGGAAACAGCTGATTATCATGTTTAATGTTCATTACATCAGCATTTATTTGAAAAAAAAAGCGTTTCTTAATTCCCATACTTTTTTTTTTCTTTGAAATTTTCCGTTTCACTTGATGCGATACTTCCAAATGTGCATAAAAACAGCGTGATGGAAACATATTGTCATTGCACACTGTTTTCTCTTGTTGGATTACTCCCTATTGTTTTGTTTCTTAAAGTTACACTGCTATTCGATCCGCTTGGCTTGCCCCGTCCTCTTCCTCTGCCTGGGTGTTACAGATGCATATCTGTCAGTCATACATAAATGAAACGGGTAAGATTTCTGTAATATACTAACAAACTTAATGTGTTTTAAATGCACAATAACCATATTTATCGCGAATAAATCCAATATATTTTCAATTCCGTTTATAACAAATTGAATATTGCTTGTACCACAGCTAGCCATATTTTAGCCATGTTCATACTTTTTAACTGAAGAAATACAAAAAAATTGTGCAATGATTTTTGCTGTTTCTAAGCAATTTCAGAAAATACATTTTGAAAATGATTATTTAAATAAAATGAAATCAATGCAAATAGTGAATAATAAACTATTCCATGAGTTTCTGAGTGGAAAAATCTTACCTTTTCATATCTGGTTCATTTATGAAATAAGCATTGCATTACGTTTATTAATTTGTTTATGTTTAAATATGTGATTGCACCACAGTACAGAATACATGCATCCTATATTGAAATCCTATATTTCACCACCTCCTGAACTCTGCCTTCACATCTCTCTCACTCTGGATTCTATAGCTTAAGGAGCTTGAAGAACTTGCAGCAGTGGATAACGAACACATTCACACGCAAATACAGTGAGGTCATACCACCTTTGAGAGAAGCACCATTGCTCCTACTGAAGATGAACACGTCACCCATTCCCTCTGTCTCTATAAACATAATAACATTAACAGAGATCTAAGATGATCCCTATACAGCTTTATACTGAAAATGAAGAACTTTACTTATTTAACTCTATAGAGAAGACTAAAGGCCCATTCACACCAAGAAAAATAACTATAGTGATGTATATTAGCAACTAAACTAATGCACAATAACGTTCCGTATAACACATGCTGCACTTATGTCATAGCTGCTGTTTTGAAAGCTCAAACTCTTTAAAGTAGGATGCATCCTGATTGGTTGTCAAAGTTTTATTGTTCATCAGCTGGAAAAAAAATCTTTCTGAAAGGGATTCCAACAGCATTGCTGCCCTTTGTCGATATAGTTGTGGTGTGGACTTCCCTGTTCTTATAGAGTTAGAACGATCATTAAAAGTAAAATTTATCACAGTGAGGTGAACAGGCCTTAAGCTGCCATCCTTTCAAAATGCATTTTTGGATTCCACTGTGCTGCTTTTCCACATTTGACTGCTGCACTTGCATCTTTGCAGCATCTTGCGCACAACATTATAAAAATGCAGTACTCAAGTTAAAAGTTTTCATTCCACTACCCTGTTTCGTTTTTTTAAAACGCATTCCTTGTAAATCACCCCTAACATGGCAATAAGCACCTTGTGTGAAGTCATGAACATAGCTAAATTTGACACATGAACAATAAGAATGTTTCATATCCTTGCTCGTGTAATAAATCTGCATAGTGTGCAGATGGCTGACCGTCCACAGAAAGAGTAGGCCTACAGATGGGTGCTTTACAGATAGGCTTGGGAAAGAAAGGGAGCACACAAAAACCTCTAATCACATGAGATGTTTAGGTGAACACATGTCTTGTATGTGTATGAAACAGAGAGAATGTTGATGTGAAGAGAAGAGGAGTGAAGGCTGCTCCTGCCTCCAATCTGTCGTTATCTTCAGTGCACTTGTTGATCAGTCTGGGAAACTCTTGTTTTTCACTAATGGAGGTCAGGTCCAAGACTGAATCTGATCACACAGGTACTGAATAAGATGTTTTGTGATCTTTATTTATATCTTTGTTTGAACAGGATATTTATGTGCTTGTCAAGCAGTGTGTGATATTATGGAATGAAGGTTATCCTGGGTGGCTTTGAGTTTTAACCCTACAGGTGTTTCTTTAACCATGCCAAGGCTCATGGGAAATCCTCCCTCACAGATTTCCCAGCCCTCAGCAGCCACCCAGTCAGGATCATGAGGGGATGAAACACTGGTAAGTGGGTGTGTGTGTGTGTGTGTGTGCGTGCGTGCGTGCGTGTGTTTGCGTGCTTGCGTGCATGAGTGCAAGCGGGTGTGTGTGTTGCAAGGCAGAACAACGCAGGTTGAGAAGATATTTAATTTTTTTGTCTACACTTATGGTCTTTGTATAAGTAATCACACACAGCTTCTTGTGTAAAGTGTACATGTGAGAGAGAAAGAAAGTGTCTGTGTCTGTAGACCAAAACATGCCCCTCCAGCCACCAAATATCTCACAAACGCATCATTCAAAGAGACAACTTCCTCATCATTCACTTACTATTTGCTCACTCACTTATTCTTAAACTCGTGATGAAACAGAAGTAGTGGCAGATCTGATCGCTCGTATTGCGATATACATCCAATTGAAAGAGGTACTGAAAAATATTGAGAAATAATAAAGGTGAGTTTGAGGTCGATTGTTATAAAGCGGCGGGGTTTAAGTGGACTAAATGACTGGAGAAGTTTAGCTTACGTCACCAGTCTGTAATTTCACTGAAAGATCAAATTATGCAGCCCGATCTCACGGCAATTCTGACATTTTGATTAAATAGCTAAAAAAAAAACCACGTTCACATTAATACCAATAACATGCATTTAGAAAATAGTTAGGTTAAATTTTCATTTCATGCTGTCACCCTGAAAAGTCACCCTAAAATCAAAATGGATAATACTTTTTTCATGGAATATTTCAGTATTTATTATACATATGGACAAAGGTATTAGGGCACCAGGCCATTACACCAACAGGGACATCACATTCTAAATACATAGACATTATGGAGTAATATGGAGTTGGTCCGCAGCTATAACAGCTTTCAATCTTCTGGGAAGGATTTTGGAGTGTTTCTGTGGGAATTTTTGCCCATTCATCCAATAGAGCATTTGTGAGATCAGGTACTGATGTTAGACGAGAATCTGCAATATCTGTTTCAGTTCATCGCAAAGGTGTTCAATGGGGTTGAATCCAAAATGTCTTGGTATGCTGAAACATTAAGATTTCCCATCACTGGAAGCAAGGGGCCTATTACCCAACCCCTGAAAAACAACCCTATACACCTTATTCACAGCAGCGCCATCTTTGATTTTTAACAGGAATGAAAGCGAGGCTAAGAGGGAAAGACATTCATCTCTTCAGGCGGTTGTATTATTTAATGTGTTTTTGGAATGTTCTACTGACGAACTCTGCAAAAATATCTTTCCAAGAAATTGACAAAAAACTCCAGACAACATGAGCTATGGAAAACTGATCTAGAAACCTTGTACAGCTCCTTACAGCAGATGTACCATGGACAGTATGTAATGCATTGTGGGCTAGTCCATTTGAAGCAATAGTGCTGAACGGCTGTTTCACAGTGCATATAGGAGTTTGAGTACAAGTAAGTCTTCGCCTATCCATGTTTGAGGCACTCATAACAGGATCAGGTGGCCTAGTAGTTAACAACACAACAAAAATAAAAAAAAATAAAAGCAAACCAACACCTACATACTGCCCCATCATAATAAAAGGCAAAAACACCAAAAAATGTAATCTTTAATCTGATGCTGTTTAAACTCCATTCATATGTAGAATAGAATCAGCATTTTTTAAGCCACTACATCAACATCTCTCATTATGGGGGTGGGGGAACGGATTTTGACAGCTGGATTGTTTACTGTCGGATTCCGTTCCCACCGTGTTTCTTACACAAGGAGGTTCTAATAACTGGGGGTGGAGACTTTTTTTAAATTTGAGCTCGGCGATTTGAGTTCGGCGACTTCTCCAACATGGGGGGATGGGGGGATGGGGGGGGGGGGGGGGGGGTGGAGACGGACTTTTGACATGAGCTCAGCGACTTCTAAGGCCCCCCGCCCCCCCTGCCTCGGGCCCTGGGTACTCGGTACCCTTTATCCCCCCAGTACCACGGCCTAAATCAACATCTCTCATCATGGGGGCGGGAGTACGGATTCCAACAGCTGGATTGTTTGCCGTCGGTGTAACGGTCACCAGCTGGAGGGCCCTTGAGAGACACCAGAGGGCACTCCACACCAGACGATCATGTTTCACTCACAAACTACATTTCCCATAACTCACTGCCCGGACTCATCAGCACTCATCTCATTCACCTGTTTCTCATCATCTTGTTTAGTTCACACCATAAATACCTGGTGTTCACATTCACTTATTGCGAAGTCTTATTGTACTGTGTGCCTGCATTTCTGAGCGTTTTCCCGTGTTTGTTTTCTGTTTTTGACTTTGGATTGTTCTTGGACTCTGATTATTGCTGCCTGCTCTGACCTCTGCCTGTTTCTTGGATTCCCTCTGTGTATTCTCCATTGTCCTGTCTGCTGATTCTTGACCCTGCCTATACAACTATTCTTGAATAAAGCTGCATTTGGATCTTCATCTTCATGTCTCGGAGCAGTTCATGACAGTCGGATTCCGTTCCCCCCTTGTTTCTTACACAATAAAGTTCTAATATTAACAAAACCAACGCCTTCTAGCTGGTGCTGATATCCTCTTGGTTAGCAAGTTGATCTACACACAGATCTACAAGCTACACACAGAATAGAATCAACGTCTTTTAAGCAACTACATCAACATCTTTCATGGGGGAACGGATTCTGGCAGCTTGATTGTTTACAGTTGGATTCCGTTCCTACTGTCGGATTCCGTTCCCACCATGTTTCTTACACAAGGAGGTTCTAATTATTTTCAAACTGATGCTGGTTAAGCTCCATGCACATACAGGACAGAATCAGCATCTTTTAAATCACTACATCAACATCTCTCATCATAAGGCTGGGGGAACGGATTCCGACAGCTGAATTGTTTGCAGTCGGATTCCGTTCCCCCTATGTTTCTTACACAATGAAGTTCTAATATTTACAAAACCAACCCCTTTTAGCTGGTGCTGATAGCCTTGTGGTTAGGAAGATGACATACAGTATAACACTATTATACTTCAGGTGACCCAAGTTCGAGTCCAGACTTGTGAACTTTTCCTGATCCCGTACCCCTCTCTCTTTTCCCCTACTTGCTTCCTGTCTACTTACTGTCCTATCAAAATAAAAGGCAAAAACGCCAAAAATAAATCTTCAATCTGATGCTGGTTAAGATCCATTCACATACAAAATAGAATCAGCATCTTTTAAGGCACTACATACACATCTCTCATTATAGGGGTGGGGGAACGGATCCCGACAGCTGGATTTTTTGCAGTCGGATTCTGTTCCCCCCATGTTTCTTACACAGTGAGGTTCTAATATTAACAAAACCAATCCTGGCTAGTTGTCGCCGACAGCCTCATGGTTAACAAGTTGATATATAGCACTGTTGCACATGGACTTTTCCTGACCCTGTCCCCCTCTCTCTCTTTCCGTCTTTGCTTCCTGTCCTATACTATTTTATCATAAAAAAGGCAAAAATTCCAAAACATTTATCTTTAATCTGATGCTGAGTACTGTAATATCAGAGCTTCATGGAATTATCATTTTCATGTCTATTGCCCCTTTGTTTAAATAGCAAATGCATTTGCGCCCATTTGTGCGCCCCTGGGTGTGCTGGTCTAAAAACGAGGTGTATAAAGGCGCATTGTTGTCGCGTTGGTATTTTGAGGCAACTGAAATAGACTGCGCCAGTGACCGACAAAAAACTGGTCTAAAGTCAATGGCGCAATATATTTTTTGTTATTTAAAGAGCGCGTTAGTAATATGCGCCTATAGGCGGGTCTTGAACCTCACGTATGAGCAGATCTGTTTCCTCGCTAGAGAAATGTTCAGTTTTTCCGCTTGTAAATTCCGCCATGTAAATAGCAAATCTGCCATGGCACGAGCACAACTAGCTTTTAAAGTGAATGGGAGATGAGATTCTGGCTGGTTTATTGCACGTTACGCCCAAAACATACCCATTACTCATTAAGAGAATAGGTACAACCACTTTTAGACCATGCGCCGGGCGAGCCGACCATTTTACCCATCGTTAAACTAGCAAAAGTGGATTCGGACACGTCCTAACTGCACTTGCGTCGTGCGCTTTAGACCATGCGCTTAGATTGTTAAAATAGGGCCCTTTGTATTAATGCAGTGGTGGCAATGGACTAAATTCTAATTTTGAACAGTTCAAGTAAGTCTTCGCCTAACCCTAAAAAAATATCTAGCAGGGAAAAATTGTTACAATCTGAGTTATTGCAAAGGTGGCATCCTATCACAGTACCATGCTTGAATTCCCTGAGCTCTTCAGAATGACCCATTTTTTTCACAAATGTTTGTAAACCACAGCACCACAGCAGAAATGGCTGCCCACTGTTCCGGGTGAGTATCACCGTTTGCAGTGTGTGTGTGTGTGTGTGTTCACTACTCACTACTCTGCTCCTAATGTGTGTGCACTAACTTGGATGGGTTAAACCAAAGTCCTTTTAGGCAAGTCATGCCACTCGGCCGCCATCTTGGCAACGCCTCCGGGCAGCTATTTCGGACTAACAAGAACAGGCTCCTATCTAAATTAATGGGCAGAGAGTCATCTTTGGCGTTACGGGTTTTCCCCATATAGGCCCTGTCCCAAATGGCGCACTTAATGCGGACTTTTGGTCTCGTGGACTTATATTGCCCGTGCTCGCCGAGTCTACGAGTCCGTGGGCCGTCCCATTTAGCATTTTAACGCTCTGAAGTGTGCTCAGCAGCGACCCCTTTGTACCCTTGAAGCGGTCTTCTGCGAAGCCCGCATAGATGCAGGCTCCACGCACTTTAACTACCCAGGAATCCTTGCGAAAGGCCAATCAGACAACGGATGGGAGGAGATTTCGCTCACGGACAATTGTTAACATGGCTGAGAAGAAAATATTTAAGTGTACTTATCATTACGGTTTTTATGACAAGTTTATACAAACATTATGATCATCGACCAGTGGTTGATGTCTCAAACATAGGCTAATAATAGCGAGCTGAATAATACGACCGCATTATGATTCATTAAATAAATAGAACAGAATGTCAGGGCTTTACTGAGTCATATGTAAACACAACAACAATAGGCAGCATATTTCCCCGAACCTGTAGCTCCTGTCCATAACAACAATCAGACCGTCTTCCTGTTTCCGGCGTGACGATCGAGTCTGTCCCAAAAATACTTCTCAATGAGCCCTCGCGGACTCGCGCTAAGGGCCCTATAGGTCTGCACTACATGACGTCACCGAAGTGTGGACTCTGAGGAAGTCCACAAGTCCGGAGTGTGCCATTTGGGACAGGGCCATAGTTGTATTAAGGATTGAGGAAGTGGCATGTCTCTATATGAATAGTCTGGTTAAACGCAGAGGACAAATTCCGTGTATGGGTTACCCCGTCACTTTCACTTTCACTTTTACTAATTCATGTACCCTCATAATCTATAATCAAAACAATTCCCCTGCCTCTTGCAGCAGCATTTCCTCTATTTTCAGATTACGTGTTTACAGGCGTGAGGGCGAGGCAACCTGTCACTCACATGACATCGCAGCAATAGCAAACCACAACCATCCAAAGATCCAATCAATTCCAATGCCACCCTACATTTGTTCTCGTTTGAGAAGCCATTTCACTCAGATATACATCACAAAAGGAAAGTAAAGATGATGAATGTGGCGAGCAGGACGAGGCCGAGGCCCGTGAGAGAGCGGCGCGAGGCCTGTGGCGTGATTAATGATGAACGACACCTGCGCGACGCACCGGTCTCGTATCACGAGGAGCGGAGGCATAAAGGAAGAGTGACGACAGTGAGGAGCGAGAGAGGAACAGGCCTGATTTTATGTGATGTTTTGTTTCTGTTTTGTGTGGCCAGCAGTCGTCCGCGAGGGGCTGCTGGCTTATACTTTCATTTTTGTATTTGTTTTATTTTGTTATTAAAATTGTAAAATGTTCGCCGGTTCCCGCCTCCTTCTTCCCACAACATCTAACCTTGTTACAATGAAATTTCATTTAAAGTCCAGTTTCATGCAGACTTTAAATCACTGACAGCACAACTGCCGTAGGTATGATGTTGTAATATTGCTTATAAATAACAATTAAAAAAAACAAGTCAGCATTGAGTAACTTGCATTTTATGCACAATATTGCTGGTTATTCTAATTATTTTATTTATTTGTTTATTGCCACCAATGAAAATAATTTCAAAGGAACTCAAAGCAGAATGAACTGTCACAGAGCAACACATTGGTGTTTCCTTCTTGAATGAATCAGTGTTTTGAACTAATCGGTTGAGTGAATGATTTAAATGAATCCCTCATAAAGACAGTCATTTGACAGCACCTACTGGCATAACTATGTAACCGATAAAAAGAATCAAGTCTACACCACTAAAATACAGAAACTAAAAGTCTGTCTTGAACATTCAAACATGGACAAGCGGAGTGATACAAACAGTGAAAAACAAACAGTCCTACTGCTGTTGGACTGTATAGAACGTCGCTGATTTGTAACGAGCTATGGACCGATTCCCTTACCTGCCTTATTATATCGGCAGAAATAAGAGATTAAATCTTAAAACAGATACATTATACGGAAAGTTGGAAAAATGAAGGGATAAAGAATGTAAAAAGTACAGAGAGATGGTGGAATGAAGCGATGGATGGAGAAATGGAGATTTGCACACAGCTTGTCATAGCTCCAGGCACTGTGGCTTTGTGATGTGGGTTGAGCAATAGCATTACTCATTTCACATTCCAAATTCTTACCCTGTGCTATCGTCCACCTCTCTCTCTATAAAAATGTTTTTTTTAAGACAACACTTTTTTTATTACATTGCTCCATATCTTTTCAAATGAAAACACTCCTCTGAACTTCTGCAATTCTCTTTTTTTTTCTTTCCTTTGATATTTCATATGATGATCTTGTAGGGTGCATAGCTAAACATAAGGTAGCAAATTCATAGAAATGTGTTCTTGCTCAAGGCAAAGGAGCTAAGCATCATTGTGTGTTCCAATAGGTAACGCATAAACAGTAATCAATGTAAAACTATGTAAGCCATTATGGATAAAGGACATTTGCTAAGCAACAGAAAATAATATTTATGAAATATTTTACTATACATGACCTACTTGGATTGTTCACCCAAAAATGACAATTCTGTCATCCTTTACTCACCCTCATGTCATCCAAAACCTCTATGACTTTCTTTAGTCTGTGGAACACAACATTTTAAGATTTTGTCCATACAATGAAAGTTATTGTTGTTTTGTTTTGACTTTCATTGTAACATTTCTCAAAATATATATTTTTGTGTTCCAAAATCACAAAACAAGAATGCTCCTAAATAGAAATAGCTGATCATGTACATATCACTTCACTGTCCCAGGCTGACCTGCAGGGTTTCATCTTGTCATGAGCCTGAAAATGAGATTTAATTTTCATTTTCAACCAATTTATCAAAGACCCAACTGCTATTTTTATGCTAAGTGTGTCTGTTTTCTGTCCAGACTGAAGATGGCAGATAAAGTGTCCTGTCCCCAGAGGGTAACAGACCTACCTGCTTGACCTCCCTGACCAAACACACCTCACTCACACATTCTGATTAAATTAAAACACGCTGGAATATTGAATATTTGAATATACAGCAATACAAAGATAAACACACTTGCATATGCAAATGAAAAGAAAAATGATAAGGATAAAAAAATAGACAAATCAAAGCCAGTCATTGAGGAACACACACACTCTCTCCCCCGTCGCAGCCTCTCTCTGGGGGATGTGTGCGTGAGAAGAAGGCTGTGGATGCTAGGCTTTGGGGAAATGAAGGCTTTAGGATTCATTATTAAACTAGTGCTGTATCATCCCTCACAGACCCCCTGCGGTTCACCAGCAGCATATTCATCTGCAGTTTGCTTGCTTCTGTGTGAAACCAATGTCAAACAGTAACTTATTCACATTAGCCATCTCTCTGCTGCACATTTTTCACTTATTCATCCATACGCTCATTCACTCACTCACTCTTTATCCCTCCCTTCTGTCTGAACTTTACCTTTCTCTCCTTGACATGCCCCAAGGGATAGAAATTCCTTTGTTGAAGCATGCGTGCATCTGTGTGTGTGTGTGTGTGTGTGTGTGTGTGTGTGTGTGTGTGTGTGCTTAAATGTAGTCAACGAGGCTTAAGTTAACTGTTTTTAGACTTTGGTTTAGTACCAATTCAGCTTTTATTCACAAAGCCACATCATGACGTGGCTGTTGTCTTGTAAACATGAATTCTCTGGCCTGCTTCACATCCAACCTTTTTCTGTGTGTCTTTAATAAAGGTAAGTACTGATAAACAGTCATTAGACGAGGTCTGGGTTGAGGATCTGGGCAGACAGTGAAAGCACAGATCTGTTTGATGGAGCACAATTATTATTCTCATTACGTCTCAACAGAGAATGAGAGACTCTTATTAGGGCTATTACCTCTACACACATCAAACACAGCAATACACGCATGCTTTAATGTTCAGACAATAAAGTGCTATGTATGTGTGCATTAGTTCCATGATGAGTCAGCTTATGAATATCACCAGACCCAGATAGTATCTGGAGACATTTTAGCCAGAATATTTAGCTATATTTAATATTTAATAAATGAACATTAAAGGGGCAGGTAAGGTGTTGAACTTCATGAATGATGGTCATTCCAGCTCTGTGGAAATATTCACTGTAGTCAAACTACTGTTTTGAAGAGTTAGCTGCTCTACAACAAAAAAGTAAACTATATTGAATATACTTAAGGAGGGGATATGCTTTTATAATTAATAAATAAAACTATCAAATGATTTAATAATGTTGGTCTCAATAAAAACAATGAAGGGTTACAATCAATAAACAATTTCAATTAGTCTGTCAGTACCGAAATTTATACTGAATACAACAAAACACCATAATTCACAAAACTGAGTTGAAAACATACATAGGGCAGGGACTAGAAATGGTAAATCTTTTGTGCACGCTACATATCAGAGTAATGACCCTTTAGAATGAACCGATTTACTAGAATAAATGTGGACTTACCAATGCTTTATGAGAGTAAGGACCATTGATCATAAACCAATTCACTTCCCAAAATATAAGGACCATTTAGCATGAACCAAGAATAGGTCAGACTTCCCAGGCTTCATATGAGAGCAGACCGTTATGAACTGATTCACTAGAATGAATTGCATGCCTAATACTGAATATGAGAGTTAAGGACCATTGAAGGATGCACAAAACGGAAGTTGCAATAGTTTTTTTCCCTATTGTGAGGTATATCTGAGTGAAACGGCTTTTCAAACAAGAAAAAATGTAGGGCAGGACTTTATTTGTCTATCGGGAATTGATTGGATGGTTGGGTGGTTGTGGTTTGCTATTGATATTGTGATCGCATGTGAGAGACAGCACACATCAGATATGGTAAATGGAAGCTCAGATGAAGGTACCTTCATAAGCTCAAGCATGTTTGCTTGACGTGTGAAAAACCAATGAGGTTTATTCTCGTGTGTTACGCAGCACGTTTGAGCTTCCGCAATCAAACATGTATTGTTGAGCTTCTGTTTATGTTTGTTGATCAGCAATGTTTATATGCAAATAAAAGCCTAAATTCAATCTGTTCATATAGCGATCGAATCACTGGTAATTTGGACTAAACCTTTAATCATATGAATTTGTTTTGTGATCTCTTTATGAACTTTTTGAATCGTCAAAGTGGTAGTTGTGTAGCTGTAAATAGAGGGACAGAAATATCTCAGATTTAATTTAAAATATCTTCATTTGTTGTTTCAAAGATGAACAAAAGCCTTACGGGTTTGGAGCGACAATAGTGTGAGTGATTGATGACAATTTTTTTCATTTTGGGGTAAACAACCCCTTTAACTACTCTACATATGAGAGGGATAGAGGACCATTGAGGTGAGCCAGTTTGATTATTTTTTAAGCTCAGAGATTAAAAACAGCGATGGTTTCATAAAGGAGTTTATTACTGGAAAAAGCTACACTATTATGAAAGCAAATAAACAACGAAGTCAAGACTCTCACTTGGCTCATGCCAGATTCCCCGTGTCCATTATTTAGGTTTTTGTGTGGGTGTGCATGTAGTGTGGTAAATCATCATGTGCAAACTCAACTATTTGTATATGTTTTGGGTGAGTGAAATGAGAATGAGGATCTGGTTGAGAGTAGTGACAGGAAAATACTGCAGGTCAGGATCCATCAGCTCCATGATTAGCTGTGATTTAACTAGAGAGCAGGTGCTTGCGTGCAGAGCTCTGGACAGGTGTGCGACCACAAACACAGAAAGAGAAAGACAGAAAGCAAGAAACAGAAAGGAAATCTGTGTTTTAAAATTTAAGTTGAAGAGATAAATCTGTTGACAAATGTCATACACCATTTTTACAAACGTATTATTTTATTTGAATATGATAAATTTGTTCTTAAATAAGTAAATAGGTCACAATATAAAAAAAGGAGTAAATGCATCTGTATTTCAGGCTAAAGCTTTTAAAAGAAGCATTATCTTAAATATCTAGTAAGAAAAAAAAACATCTTAGTATTTAATTTCCCTCATAGACCAGGTGAGGTAGTAGAAAAAATCCCTGGCGTGAAATCACAAAGTGAAACAGTACACTGTTAAAGCTATGACAACACAAACAAACACATAGACTCCAGGTTGACAGAGGTTTCATTATGGATGTCTATGCTATAAATGTTGTCATTTCAGCAATTGCAGCAGAGAAACATAGGCATAAGACACTCGCATGCACATACACTCAGAAGGGAACAATCTCATTTGAATTTTCACGGCCACGTTGGGGTTTCAGGTATTTGCATATGCTGACTCAGTGTGAAAACTCTCTTTCTTTAGTCTCTTTCATAGAAAATGGATCGATTACTGGTCAAAACTTTCTTACAATATGCATATGAATTTCAAGTAGTCAGAGTGAAACCCTTTTACAGCAAATGTTTTACACATTACAAACGCTTCAGCCGAATGGCATGCATGTCACTGAATGCTTGGACGTTCTTGCACTTGATTGATGTGGCCAATTTTACTGCAGTTTTCTCCCTTCCCAGAAAAACCATGCACACACTCACGCTGCTCGCACACACACACACACACACACACACACACACACACACACACACACGTACATACAAGTAGGCACGTACATGCTCACATTCTCATACTTTCGATTCAGATTTCTATTGTTAAGTGAAGAAAAGCATGTGATGTTTTAACAGAAAATATTTTTGAGTAATACTTTGCATCTGAAGGTTAAAATGTGCCTTTGTGCAGTGCACCAATACAACTGATTTTTAACATTTTTACTCTTATTTGGTCTCTTTCACAATATAATTTGCAATTTGTGTGAAAACATGTTTTTTTGTATAAAAAAAAAAAAGGTTGTTGTTGCTTACTAGGAATTAAAAAATCTCTGCAACAAAGGCCTCTCTATTGGGAATCCAGCAAACTTTCAACTCAGGCACATTCTGGAGAAAAAGCACTGTTATTTTCTCTGATTGGTAATGGGCTAATACGGGACTGGAATGGACTTTATCAAAGGCTTCACACACATGAAAGGGCTTGCAGACCTTATAGGGCAGATAGCTTTGCTTACTAGGGAAGGAGATGTTTTCCTTTGTTCTGGATGGGACATACTCACTATCATTGCCCTTGATGGGATAGCAAAGACTACACACTCAGAAGCCCAGATGTTTGCACATACTGTATGCAGCTGTAGGGAGAGGTTATGTTTGGGTCATGCTGTAATGACACACATTGTTATGGTCGATCCCTAATGCTTGTGTTTTTGACATACTTCTGCATAGAAAAGCAGGATATCATGCAGCAATGTGTAAAAATTAAACTAAAAAAGTGTAATTGCATGAATGTAATGTAGTAAGTGTACTTGAAATTGGTACAGCAGTTGATCGGTTTTGTCTAATTGCAATAAATACATTCCTATCTATACCAGATACAGCCATTTAATGGCCATTCAAGATTTAAAACATAAGATTTCTGATTATATAACTCTAACATTCATTAAAAGTCTATGAAAGCAGACTGTGTCCAAGTTAATTTCCAGTTTATCAACATAACCCCACCCATTTGTAATATATCTGTGAAGCATGACAACACAACTACCATAACAGACACATGGTACTTTCTTCCTCACAAATAAAAGACTACAATAATATTCACAAATAAATGCATTCATAAGTGCTTCATACTTTTTCAGATTAAATGAAAACGTTCCTCCCGAACTCCATGTGGGAGCCCAGACGCTCGTCCATTTAGCCATCTCATCTAAGCCATTCTGAATCAGGTAAGACTGGCACATCATCCTTAAAATTTTCCCTTAGCACAACCTGGATCACAACATCCAAACCCTTCCAAATCTCTCATTAGTTGACTAGTAGATGCATCCTCAACCTTCCTCACTTTCCGCTTCTTCCTCTCAGTCTCCTTCTTGGATGGTCTGTCAATGTTTCTTGCAGGTGTAGACCTCCTCCTCTCTGAGGCAGGTTTGACACTCGACGTGACAGCACCAGCGGACCTGGCAGTGGCAGGAGAGGGTGGTGAGATGGAGGGCCGTGTTGTAGCCTCGTCCACAGCACAGGCTGCTGCAGCTGGTGTCCTTGGAGCACGGTCTGCCAGCCGTCCCAGGCGAGTAGCGTGATGGCCTGCAGAAGCTGGGCGACTCCTCCAGAAATACCAGCTCAGTGGGCCGCGGACGGGGAACCGTGTTGCTGTGGCGACGAGGGCTCGCCAGCTCCGTCTCCCCCGTGGCGGAGTTAGTGACGCTGTGCACTCGAACGGCCGTGTCATAGCGGTACTTCAGCAGATGGCCTGTGTCTTGAAACGGTGAGAGCTGCTTCCAGCATGTCCTCACAGCACACGAACCGGAGACGCCATGACACTTACAAGTAGTCTTAAGTCCACTCTTCACCGCCTGAGGTAAAGAAAGACAGAGGTGGAGACATGAACATAGTATGCCAAATACAACACTACGATCCTGTGAAAATGAGAAGAAAGAGAGGATTTATAAAGATTAGATATGGGATGCTGAAAGTTGGTTCACCCTTTCCCTGTGAATATTTGGAGGTAAAGAAGATTTTAAACAATTTATTCCTATAGAACTATTAACACTTCTGTGATTGTGGCTTTTTTTGTACAATTATGAAACGTGCCATCCAATAAGATATAATGGTAATGGACTGCATTAATATAGCGCTTTCACAGACCCAATGGCCACCAAAGCGCTTTACATTTTGCCTCACACTCACCCATTCACTCACTCATTCATACACCGACGGCGGTGTCAGCCATGCAAGGCGCCATCCAGCTCGTCAGGAGCAGCTGGGGTTAGGTGTCTTGCTCATGGACACCTTGACACTTGGTCATGTGGAACCGGGAATTGAACAACCAACCTTCCGGTTTTTAGACAACCTACATGAACCACTGAGCCACTGCCGCCCCGTGGGGAGACATTGGTTGTTGTTGTTGTTGCTTTATTAGACAAGATTAAAAAAAAAACCTTTCTCCTTAATGCTTATCCAGTAAATCAAGAAAACTGAAAAAGTCATGGGGCCAATTGGGAATGTTGTTGTGGACAATGGAGTCCAAAAGGTTGAGGACCACTTAGGGGGTCACATTAATATATTGGTATTGATTATCTCCCCAAAAGTGGAAAGGGAGGTGATCATAGACTTTTCTAAAAGTGGTACGGCATGCTATCTTAAATTATAAGTTGTTACAAGAAATTGAGTGAATGCTCAAGGACTTCATAGCCCTGAGCTAAAAAAAAAATCAGGTTGACATGGTGTAGATGTAGATGATTGATGCAGAGGGAATGTCTGAGCTGGCCGTCTTTCAACTCTGACCTGCACCTCTTGAAGACCACCATCCCTGATCTATACTCCTATCAACACATTTCCATTTTTGTTCTATTGCTCTCTCTCATTCTCTCTCTCTTTCAATATTTCAAAATATTTCTGAGTTTGAGAGCCAAATCATATTGTTTACTTGTTTACTGTTTATCTATTTCTTCTATTAAGGCTCCTCTATTCATTTCACATATTGGGGAGGAGGCTGCAGAACAGAACAGTCTATGGAAAAGGGCCCAGGGGGAGATGGGGAGGTCAAATGGTCGATGGGGGTGTTCCACCCTACATAGGTATGAGCTCCCACCCCAGGGCTACCTGAGAAATACAGAGAAGGAGAAGCGAGGAAATGGAGAAAATCTGAAAGGGGAGGGGATAACAAGACATCAGCCACCTTTGCTTGTTTTTGTTAACCGCCATCTGTGGCCTGAGGTGTCAATTGTGGGAAACAACAAAACCGGAGACTGATAAGATAAGATCCGAGTTTGTCCAGCCGTTCTTTTCTAACTCTTTCTGTGAACCTCGTAAAACCCTCCCCCTTTTTCGTTCCCTCTGTCTTTCCCTGAGGCTACCAGTCTCCTGGTAACAGAACTGTTTTGAGGGATGTTATGAGGATTTCTGAAAGTCTGGGAGAGCAGCGGCGACGGCGGCAGCAGTGAGACTGGTAGAGCGGGAGGCATACAGTAGGTGGAAAAAATGCTCGTATATTACAGAGGCCTCCTCTCTGTATAATCGCCCTCATGGGGAGACCTCTAATTTTGAAAAGGGCCCCCACAGCAAGCGCTGTCATGCCTGGACCAGGGAAAGGAACACCTGGCTCCAGAGAGCTGGCCAATACCTGCTCACCTACCTGCCTCACCCCACTCGCTGAACTCTCCTTTGGGCTACAATGAACTAGGAGACCGCAACCCGCCAGCCAAGAGAAAACGTGAAGGTATGAGAGAAATAACCCTTACAGATGTTCTCTTCTACAAGCTTTGGAGGAGATTGAAAGGATCCCTTATTTCATAAAGCCATTATATCACTATCAAAAAGAATAAAATACTCAATTGTTTTTCGACCATGCCAATACCAGTTGGACAATGTACCATGACAATATTTGTAATATTTTGCATCTTACCCGGATGCCGACATTAATGTTGTGAGAGTCTATCTGGGCACGCAGGTCCTTGCTGACTCGTTTTTGCCCCAAGAACTTCTTGAGAAACTTGGTGCTGTATTTCAGATTGTCCCCGCATACGCCCCACTGCCAAGCCTCGCGGTGCTGCAGACCAGGAGAATCGTCGCAGGTGCAGCGCTCCATGCGTCCAGAACTGCACGCTTTGGCCAGCGCGTGAGACAAGGCTGCTGAGGACACCGCAAGCAGGAAGGCTGTCTCTTTAAAACCTGATGAAATTGTGCATTTATTATGAGCACTGTGCAAAACTGCTTTAAATGAGTATTGTACTTTTTCCACATTAAAAAGTTTTACACCTTTAAATAAATGAATAGTACTTTTGAAAAATATTTTATAAATGACGTCCATTCAAATGAGATGGCAATATTAGGAGCATAATAAAAGCTGTTTGATTTTACATGAAGTGGGTTGCATTATGGGGGTGACATGATGAGCTTAGCTAAGACAAGCAAAATACTAAGCACTTTATTGGAATTATTTAATATTAACAAATTAATAAATCAATCATGTTTGATTGCAAATAATGCATTTCTATAGCAGCATTGGTAACTGACAATATAAAGTGGAAATGAGTATAATTAATAGGCTAAATCTCCATATATGAGCATAATTAATATGTCCACAACAACATAGAGATAGGCTATTGGATTGTTTTTTTGAAGTACATTTCCAGGACCACGTTCATTATTTAAAACTCACTTCATCTAGTTTGAGCAATTTGAAAAGAAAACCCCACCTTTATCGTGCTTCTATAATGGCGTTCTCTAACATAAAAATCCTCCATCGTAACCTCTTTTCCCATTAAGTGTTAAGTGTAGCATTGTGTTATGATCCTTTAACCATAATCCCCCCTTGAAACATCCTCGTATTATTGTTTGCTTAGATCAGAGCTGAGACAAGGCGTGTATTTTGATCCAATTAATTATTATTTTGACTATGGTTTTCTGTCAGATTAAAGCGCGCGATCACGCCGCCCTTTTCCTCTGAGAACTGGGCGCTTTTCCGCGAGATAAAAATACTTCAACTGGCCCCGAGAGGCCTCACCGCACAGGGATTCCGCGCTTCCCAACTCCCTAATTACCAGCGAACTGACCTACGCATGGCTTTAACATTCACATCCTGCGCATTACGCACATGTCCGTTTGGAAACAGGCACCTCTTGGAGGTTTCTGCATAGTTGTTAATACTAAAACATTTCCTTATTAAACATATAAGTAGCACCGACTAATTTAAGACTACCAATCAACAAATTGTAAAATTGTGTTTTGTGGGTTTTAAACTCACAATATTTGGCTGTTTCTTTTTTGTGCCTTTATGAAAGTACAAACGACTTTAACAATAAAAAGCTGATCCCAGTTACTGTGTGTTAGTTTTTTCCCCAGCAGTAGCCTACTTTTTCTATATGTCTTAATGTTACTAATGCATTTTAATTACCCTAATTTATTTATTATCTATCTATCTATCTATCTATCTATCTATCTATCTATCTATCTATCTATCTATCTATCTATCTATCTATCTATCTATCTATCTATCTATCTATCTATCTATCTATCGTTTTTAATAGAATTTTAGTGGCCAAACAATTTTATTATTTAAAAAAACTCCCTGTGATGGGAAAATGATGAACAATGCCATAAACAACAACTTGTAATTGTATGACCTTGAACGAAAGGATAAAAACGGCTCAAATAAAACAGGCCTATATTAAAATATTTACATTTGCCCTCCGTTGAGATGGAACATTTTAATGTTAATAACACTTACTATTTGTTTCATATTTCACACACATTATCTTTTAAAATCACATATTCAGAATAAATTTAAAAACACCTGGCAAATCTTACCTCGTTTTAAAAGGCTTCCACGGCCATCCATACTACAGTTCCAGCGCTCGTTGCGGAACTGATAGCGGCACTCGAGGAGGCTGAGGCGGACAGATTCCCTCAGAGTCTCCGCCAGCCCCGGTTCCCGCCGGCACAGTCGCTTTTGCCGGCGCGTTAAAGTCATCTGCTCGCATTGCTTCAGGTGCGCTTTACCGTTCGGAGGCTCGTTGGAAAATGGACCGGGCAGAAAAACCAAGGGCTCGCGACCAGTAAGCCTAACGATAACATACACAATACAGTCACTAAAACTACAGTACAGTTCAAACATTCATTTACTTTTAAGGATGTTCATTTTGATTAGTTCACACACACAATACAATTAGCCTTTAAGAACTAGAGCAGATAGGCTACACTGTAAAATGTTTGAATCATCTTGTAAAAAATCTTTGTTTTAGTTTAGCTTGTCACAGTTATTTCTCTCACTTCAATTTCCACTGAGTTTTCAGTGTAATTATTTTTTTTTTTTACTGTATTTGAGAACTAAAGGCAGCAAATCAACAAATTAGAATGCACTAGCGATGGCACGCGTGCTTTGCATATATGTTTAAATACCTGATTTGAATAGTCGTGTTTGAATAGAGAACGCACATAACTACACGTGCTGTTTCCCTGGTCAGTAGTCTGAGCGCCCTTGGATTTTGGATACACTACTGTGGCGCTTAACAATCTTCAGAAAGCACTCTTAATTAAAACCCAACTGGAGAGGTTTTTTTTAACGTGTTTATAGGATTCTTAATATAAACACCAGTGGGGCAACGTCCTGTGAGCGTAAGCCAGAAAGATCTTAATGATCAGGTAGGGCGAGTGTCAGGACGCGGTGCCAAACCATCGGAAGACATCTGGATCCATACACTGCGCTGCTCTCTATGGACATAATCGGCCCAAACAACACACTATTTCGATATTTTAGACAAATCAATGTTAAAAAACAAAACAAATAAACACATAAACGAAATCTTATGGTGTTACTGTTAGAATGTTTTTGAGAGGAAGCTACAAGTTTTCTTAGTTAAATACTTAATTTTAGAACATTTTAAAATACCACATTCTTTAAATAATAATTTCAGTCTGTAGCCTATAGTGTGATTATTTGTAACAGACAGCCTGCAATTTAGGTTTAAAACAGGTTTGTTAAACATAATAAAACAATAAGGCATGCGTAATTGCGCATGGGATAGCTATCCAACATCACCAAATATCTCCACCTGTTAACACCACATCAAATGACTCTATTCCATGCCAAATATGTCAATAATGCACTCAGAGGCTGTTTCCAAGACTTCAGAGAAGATGGAGGATATAAAAGGCTCTGCTGACCCGAAATAGGCTGCTGCGTGGGAGAGAAGGATGCAGAGGGCAATAAGTCGCAGCGGACAGGCAGTCCTTGGAAGCCCGGTGCACATGATGACGGGTCGACGCTGCTCTTCATTGCGCTATCTGTCCTTGTTGAAATCCCAGCTGTGCTGGACTGAGCAACTTCTTAAAGGGGCAGAAACTCATTTCAGACCTTGGGTAGGCGCGGTCCCGAGAGGGGTGAGGCATGAGCGCCGAACTTATTGGATCATTAGTCATTTACTCCGCCTATTGTGCCATGCAAGGAAAATACTCTTATTTCCCTACACATTGGCAGGTGCGCTTCCCTGCTGAATGGTTCACATTTAGGCTATACTTAGGGCTGATTCAGCCAACTTTTTCCCCCTTCTGATTATGGAAGACATGGATGGACAATTAAGTAATCAATCATCCAAGACCAAAACAAATAATCAGGGGATTAAACTAATAATGTGCCATTTCAATAATTATCAAGTCTTCTTCACGTATAGTTTGTCTGCTTTTGTATTCCAAATAAAAATAAATAGAGAGGAAATTAAGAAGTGAAGTGAATAGGAAAGAGACTTTTCTATTGGTTTCATATTGTCTTGTTATCTCTGATGTCAGATGAATACAACATTGAAAAATTTAGACTTTTTTGTGTCATCATCACTTGTTATACTATTCTTTTAAAGCGGTTCAGCATAAGTCTTTTGAGTTCAGTATAGGAATAATGAGTGTCTCTTTACTCTTGTTTAATTCCAACACCTTGTTTACAATCTGTGGCTCCATTCTCATTTCCTCAGTATCATTAACGCACTGGCGTCTTTGATGCTGTTGTCATCACCAAGCACAAGATACAAAGAGGTAATCATGGCTGATCTTTCATCTCAGTTCCTCTCGCCTCCATCAGTGACTGACCAACTGGGCTCCGCATTTCCCTTATGATGTCACCTTCTTTGTTTAAGACACCCACCTTTATGACATAGGTGTGTCAGGTGCATTTCCTTCTTGTGGTGACCAATCCAAACAATATGGAGGAGACATTCTCTGCTCCTAAAATATGTATAAAATACATTTGAGAATCATCTTTCTATCATTAGTGTTGGATTCTTGAATAGGGATCAATTTGTTCATTTCAGAATTGTTTTTGAGGTCTTTAAAAATATGATACAGTAGATAACACTTAAGTTGATATAAAGTACTTTAAGAATGTATGTGTATTTATTAAAATGGGTTTATCTTGTTGACAGTAAAACCTTGCATACCAGACTGCCACTGATATTAATGTTGTTAGATTAATTTATATTTCAGGCAGTTAGTCCTTGATGATGTTATTTTTCATACCCCCCAAAACAAAAAAGTAAACTTTTGGGACTGTTACTATGTTTCTAAAATGAAATGATCTCTCTAACAATTTGTCCATTTATGTATTTTACATTTTAGGGATTTTTCAGGTCTGAATTCGAAAAGGCCTTGTTTGGTCATGTTTCTTGTCACTACTGTTGGTAGCCTACAAATTGAAAAAAAAAATGTTGAGCTTAAAATTTAAATTAATAGAATTAGTTTAATTAATTTAAGGGCAGATTCTCCTGGTATCCAGCTTTTATTTTAGCACACAGTACTTTCAAATCATTAATGACCTTATACCTTGTCCCGCATTTACCTATTTTTTTTAATGTGCCACCCAAGTACAAATTCAAATAAATAAATAAATAAAAACATTAACAACAAAAAGAGTAGCTAAAGATATTCAATGAATTGCCCGTAGTTGTAGCTTTGTGCTTCAGTGGATGGGCAATTGTTTGGTTTGTCTTATCTGCAGCACCCTCTGCTGACTGGAACATACTCTGTCTATCTGCAGAATTATATAGTACAGCTCAGTTGATCAATGAGAATGTATTACACCATCTGGTGGACTATTGATTTTTTGATTTGAGGTTATTCATATTCATGACAAATAGGTCATGATTTAGGACAAAATGCACAAGATATAATAAGCTAATATAATAAGCTAATTTAGGACAAAATGCCTAATAAATAAATAAGGTAAAGAATAGTTAAGCAAGTAGGCCTAACTAGTTTACTAACTGTTTAACTGGGCCTACAGTTTTTTTTTGTTTCAAATAAGGATTTTTTTTAATAATTTAAAAGTATTTGCATTTGTTACATTGCATTATTGAGTGCAACAAGAGATATTACACATGGTACAATAGATAAAACATACTATATTTATTGGCACCTGACACGTTGTAGTATCTTTGCCGCTAGAGGGTAACCTCATACATGTTTGTATAATGTTAGACGATGCAATCCTCGAAACAGCTAATCTGTCATATTTATAAAGTCCTCCTCCAACAGAACCTTCAGTCCATTGTATCCTTTTACTTTATATTTACTCAACTCTCTGGTAAGCGCGGTTCGAAAAAAAGAGGTTTTCATTAGAAGCATACATTTGTTAAACATATTCAGGTCGACTCATCTTTCATTTTGCATGGGAAGAGGCGGCCTGTACACGCGTCCCTATGCACTCACGCCCACCATGCAGTCATTGGACGACGACAGCAAAGGGGTGGGGTTTCACATTCACTTTGGACAATGTGATTGGTCAGCACTTACGCGAGGGCGGAAAACATGACGCCACCGTCCTCAGAGTAGAGAAAGACGCCATTTTGTTTTTAGCGGTGAGGAGGAGAACCGGAAAAAAATTGTAGCGAAACTGCACCAAAAGGTAAATACTGCCGAAACGACTCATTTTGCTTTGTCATTCTGACGTAAGTTGTACAGAGGTCTTTTAATTTACATGTCGTTCACATGTAGTTAACAGAAAACGAGTATTCGGTTATGAATGGTCATCTCAGTCAGGGAGGCTAACAAGCTAACCAACGGATGTTTGCTTAGCTGATGTGGAGCTGCATAACCAGTTCGCGCCTACTTATCCGAATCAATATACAGACATTTTCAGCGCTCATTTTTCTGTCTAAACGCATTTTTCCCTCTACACAAATTATATAGATACTCAGGTCTGACCAGAGTAAAATAAGTAGTGATGTAAACAGTCGAGTGATGTAGTTACCTCGCCCTTAGCACATATAGCAGACGACAAGGCGTCGCTCGCGACACAAGCTGAACGCTCCCCTGTAAAGAACGGCTTCTGCGCTAACAGTCTACATTGGTTATAATCTAGGCGATATAGTTTGTCTCTTAATTCGATGGAGGAAATAAACAGAATGTTACGTTAGATCACAGTGACTCAAAGTCAGTTACAGTCACTGTGCGTAATCTGTGAATAATTGCTAGGCCGCGTTTCTAATGTTGATGTATGAAACGACAGACGTTGTGTCTTTCGCTTTATTTCGGGTGTTTTGGGTAGTTCACCAGAAGTGATGCTTGTAAAATTGGTGGCAACATGCTCTATATGTAGGTCTAAAGTGGTTTGCATTTTGAAAAGCGCGAACAGTATTGTTACCGTCATTGGCATTAGAGAGCAAGTGTTTGTAATAACGCTAAAGGGTGATATGATGACGTATTTCATTTGTCTAGCAGGTGTCAAACACCCAGGGTGACCACAGTAATGTATGGATGAATGGATTAATTCAAAGAAAGTGTAATCTTAGGTCGCTGTCAGTGATGATTCATTTTAACCCCCTTCAGTTCCTGGTCAGATGGTAGAGCTAACGTTAGATATCTGTTGTCGGATGATTGCCGTTTTTCTTAGTGTGGTTGTAGTGCTGCTTTTGAGTTGTAAGGTGTTTTGTAAGGAAGCACAGTCACCCAGATCATAAATGACTTGCGTGTTGATTTCTAGTTAGAAAGCATTTCTCGCTATAATTGGCTGTGTCTGTCGCAACATTGTAACTGTGGATGGGATCGTATGTTGTCATGTGATTTTTCTCTAGCCTCTGTTACGCTCTCACTTCCTAGTCTGCCTGATAAATGGATCGTCTTAACCATTTGATCTTTGTGCACGTTTGATCATAATTTTAATTTCGTATAGGGGAAGTATCCTACTCGTATCACATCAGAGTACCGATTAGCCTAATCTCAGTTGATCAGAGATGTGAATGTTTTATTTAGAATATATATATATATAATATTATTATTATTATTTTTAATCATTCAAATATCAGGAATGATGTTTGCTGCTAATCTGCTGGAAAAATGAAGAGCAACATAACAAAAGAGCAACACAATGTACACTACCGTTCAAAAGTTTGTGGTCAGCTAATTTTTAGATTTGGAGAAATTAATGCTTTTATTCAGCAAGAATGCATTAATTTGAATGTAAACTACTTGATAATGTTTCAAAAGACTTATATTTCCACTTTATACTTGTAGGCTATTTCTTCTGAGCTTTCTATTCAACAAAGAATTCAGGAAATTTTTTATCATGGTTTCCACAAAAATATGCAACTGTTTTCAATTTCAACATTGATAATAATAAATGTTTCTTGAGCAGTAAATTAGCATATTTGTAGAGATGCACCGATTACAATTTTCTAGGCCGATTTCCGATTTTTCAGAGTTTGACCTGCCGATACCGATTTTAGCCGATTCCGATTAAATTTTTTCTAACCACTTTACAGCACACAAAAATATTTATTTTCTCTTTTCTTTAGTAGAACATTTTACATTTTGCATAGAACATTTTTTGAACAGTAATCGCTATAAAATAGGACTATATAAATTACTCCTGGTGTGGGAAATTCACACACATCTAAAGTGCAGTGTTATGGAAGAACTATTTCCTTCTTTTCACATCCAATATCCAATGTAAAAAATGTGTTTGTTTCAAAAAGAAAATTCATTTTCTTTTCTGACATAGCCTACTCCAGTTCTTGTTAAAACACACCAGATATGCAAATTCTGTGCATTTTGGGCACTTTTGTGTGAAATCATATTTATTTTGTCCATCAGAAGTGTGCTTTCACTTTAATTGAGCGTGAGCAGTGCAGCAAAAATAGACTCTGCGCCGAAACCCGCGCTTCACTGCTGCTCACGCCACGCTCCTGCTCGACTCTCACGCGCTGCTCCTGCTCCCGGTGTGAATGCACTCATTGATTAACACGCACGCCGAAAAAAATACGCACCGCTCACGCTTGACGTGTGAAACGGCCATAATTCACGAGGCGAGGTTTCCTACATGTGCGTTCCGTGTGCACGTGTGATGACGATGTTGCGCAATGTTAATCATGTGGCGTCTGCTGAAAATCTGCTGATTCCGGTCACCAGCCGATCAATCTGTGCATATCTACATATTTGAAAGATTTCTGAAGGATCATGTGACACTGGAGCAATGATGCTGAAAATTCAATAAAAAATATAAAAAAAATATTTGAAATTGTAATCATTTTTCATAATATTACTGTTTTTACTCTTATTTACAGTTTCTTTTATCAAATAAATGGAGACTTGGTGAGCATAAGACACTTAAAAACACAAACAAGTCTTACCAACCCCAAACTTTAGAAGTATGAATGGTATGCTAGTGCCTTCAGTTTCAGCATGACTAGCCTAGTTCACTGTTGTAACCAGTGGAAACAAAAAGAGTCAGCAGTACTCATCACATCTGATGCATGACTTTTAAATGTGTTGGTGCACAGGGGGACAAAGTGAACAGTGGAAAAAAAAAGAACAAGCTTTCACTTAAATGTGCTCTAAGCGATGTCACGCATTTTTTAGGCCAAAACATTTTTTGTCACATACAGCAAACATCTCCTCACTATCCGCTGGCTGCCTGTCCCCTGAACACACTGTAAAGAAACGCGATCTCTGTAGACAGCCCAGTCTCATCAAACAGCAACAAAAACAAACTGCGGCGACCCGCTCCCCGAAACATAACAAACTGTTCCAGCCAATGACCGACAAGAAGGGTTTGGGGGGTTAGTGTGCGGATGAGGAGGAGGGAGGGTCTAGCCAGCCTCCGTTTTGTTTGCAATAGTTCGAACGTCAACAAGAAGTGACGTCACCCAGGATCGCTTAGAGAACCTTTAACAGAACAGACGTTTTTAAATGTTAAGACAGTCATTGAAACCCGATGCTGGAATCAACAGAATTTATATCAAGACATTCTAGACTGATGATTGAGGTATGTTTTTTAGGCCTGGTTTCACAGTCAATGCTTAGATTAGGCCAGGATTAGGTCTTGGTTCAATTAGGCTATTTAAAGGGTTAGTTCACCCAAAAATTTAAATTACCCCATGATTTACTCACCCTCAAGCCATCCTTAGGTGTATGACATTCTTCTTTCAGTCTAGGAATGGAAAATCAATTCTTCTTGATGGTCTTCTTTAAGCGCAAGAGGACACGTCTGCATGCACGCTGTTTTCTGTGCTGCACACTCTCAAAGCGCGCAAAGAGCCACTTCTAGTGCACGGACACATGCACAATTATATCTCACAATTATCCTAGTTAATTTATAGTATCGAATAAACATCAGAATAATTGTTGTTTCAACCAGGGAAAGACGTCAGTGCGCACCTTTTTCAGTCGGTTTTGTCTTAAACGGTTGAGAAAGAAAAACAGTAGGCTTATGTCTATTGAATTAGTGCATTGACAGCCTATACTCGCTGCCACCATTAATGTTGATCAAAGAACTAAAGAAAAAGTAAAACACTCACTAAACTTTTGTAACTTTAATTAGGCTAGCTTAATATTTTATTATTATTGTTCGCTGCTGACTCAGACTGCTCCAATGGCAACATGAGTCTGTGTATACGACCTTGAGATGTGTTCCCTGTCAAACATATCCTTACTTTCGTAATTTTGTTAAACATTTTTTCTGGATTTCTTGATCTTTATATGATTTTTTTTTTATTCGTATGCTATTCGTTTTTATACAATTTTGTTCTGCAGACGAAAAAATGAAACTATCCTGTTAATTCAGAATAGCTGAGATGTATCCAATTAAAAAAATATATATAATCAAGTAGCCTAGGCCTATTTTATTTAGTTTTGCAGGCTAATAAAAGTTCATCAGAAAAACAAATGTTATAACTTAACCCGTTTCTGAATATTAATTTAAATGTTGCACATAATAAATAGGCCTAATCAAAAAGCACAAACATGACCATTGTAATTAAAATTAAAATTTCGTTATATTGCAAATGGATGAAGAAATTGTGTTGCTTTGAATATCTCATGCACGCGTTCGGAGTTTACAATGTTGGCAGCTCCGTTAAAGTTGGCTATATTGGGAGCGTTATACTTTGCTTTAGATAAAATAAAATAAAAATCCCCAAATATAATTTAATGACTTCTATTTCTAAATAAATAAAGCAGTAATTTGTATTTCGTAAGTGGCTTTAGGTGACCTTGGACCTCTAAAAACCAAAAAGGAAAAAAAAAAAAAAACCGTTTTTGCTCATGGAGAACGAAACAATTAGTTTTTAATTCATAATTTAGCAAATTAAACTTATCATCATTAAATCAGGCGATACCGCCAAAGAAAAAAGAAAGAGAAACATCAGACCTTATGAAAAAAAAATAGGGAAGACACCTTGCTATAACATCAACATGCATTCACCATTCTTACAATCACCAAATTGTGTTCTGTTCTGTTCAGTTGTATTTAACATTTCTCCTCGCGAAACGAAATTCGTTTCAAACACCGATGCGATAAGAACAGTGTGGAAATTATTAGCAACACTAACATAACAGCAAAGCTAATGTTTTATGCTTGTTTAAGCTTAAACTAACCAAAGTAAAAACTTTAACGTTTCAATTATTAAATTAAACTAACTAAATCGCAGGATATCATTAGATAAAGTGCAGCCAAACTCAACATGACTTGTTAACGGTGTATGTCGGTAGCGTTGTCTCCGGCGGGGCGTGTTGGGGGCGGGGCTTGGGTAGAGATATAATCGGATATCTCGAAGCGATGCGTTCGTATAAGAAAAATATCTTAACTTTATGGACTAAAATAAAAAAAGTCTTTAAAACTTTATGGACTAAAATAAAAAAATAAAATAAAGCTTCCGGCAGACTTCAAAACAGAAACCGGCCATTCACTGGCATTATAAAGCTTGGAAGAGCCAGGACATTTTTTAATATAACTTTAATATAAATTTTTGGCTGAACTATCCCTGCAAGTAGCTTTTATAAACATGCCTTAGAAAAAAAACATTACTGCTGTGCATCTTGAAACAAAACAATTGCACTGACATGGTTTCACAGACAAGGCTTAAAGTACTAGCTCACTTCAAAATGAAAATTCTGTCATTGTTTACTCGCCGTCAAGTTGTTTCAAACCTGTTTGAATTCCTTTCTTCTGCTGAACATAAAAGATGATATTTTGAAGAAAGTCGGTAACCAGATTAGTGGATGTACCCCATTGACTTCTATAGTAGGAACAAAATACTATGGAAGTCAATGGGGTACATCAACTGTTTGGTTACCAACATTCTTCAAAATATCATCTTTTATGTTCAGCAGAAGAAAGGAATTCAAACAGGTTTGAAACAACTAGGGCTGTCACTTTACGTTCGAAAATCGATTGCACAATCGATCGGACCAACCAACACAAGTATCGAAAACGAAAATAGGGAATCGATTTTAACGGCCTTTTTTTTCTTTTTCTTTTTTTTACCAAAAATGTGTTTTAGGTGGACAGATCAATACAGTGCACAGAACATGTAGGATGTCGGAAAATAACAATGTCTTTTCTGTTAACCAAATGCTTTTTAATATTCGCTATTATTTCAATGCAAGTGAACAAGCGCACCGTTATTTGTTGCTCAGTGACGTGTGTGTTCAAGTAAGCCAAAAATGCGCAGATTCTGCGCTATACACTGTATTTAATATATCATGAGGACTCACAAGTTGAGTATTTGCGCTAAATCCGCGCAGATTTGGCTTACACGAACTTCCCCAACTAAGAAAGTGAGTAAACATAGAAACACGCCAGATTGGCTCGTGATTTGACAGAGTACCCGCCAAAGTTCATTTTTATCCACATTTGGCGAGTTGGAGGGTGTTAAATTCAATCTCTGAATGTTGTGCTCCTGTTTGTCATTGTGCACGAAACTTCACGCCAATAAATCATCAGAAATATTGCTGACTTGCGTCTCAAGCGCCCTCTTTACGTTCGTTCTAATGCCTGTTAGTTGTCCGTGGATTTGCCCTTTATGTGGTGATGAAAATGGAAACGTCTTTAGACATGGAAAATCGATTTTACAATCGATTCAATGAACAATTACGTCTCAAAAATCTAACAGGATTTTTTCACAAAAGTGACAGCCCTACTTGACGGCGAGTAAACAATGACAGAATTTTCATTTTGAAGTGAGCTAGTACTTTAAGCCTTGTCTGTGAAACCATGGGTCAGTATGTGTGTAATGTTGTAGTTCTATTTACACCAGACAGATATTAGTGTGGAGTTATGATTACTACAACAACAATAGCAAGAGCTTCTCATTTTACCTTTTCTATTCAATAATTCAACTTCTTTGGTTCCTTGAATAATTGATGTGGCTAAATTTGTGGCTGACATATGGCAGATTAAAAAAATATTTCTATTTGAATTTACATCTTTGTCCTTTCTCCTCCATTATTTTCACAAACCGTACGTACCTGTTCTTTCTTTATCTGAAACACATACACTGACCATAATGCAACCCATCTGACTGATCAGTGAGTCAACCTGTGGAAATATGTGTAAGTCACAGAATTAGGCCTAGTTTTTTGAAGCACTTCCCTGTATTTGCAGGGATGTCTTCCAGTGATGTGGGCCCTTGTGGAGCACTTTTCTTTTTTAACAAAAAGGGTGTTTTTCAAATAGTTTGAGAATTATGTCGTTTTGTTCTTTTGGGACTTTGTTTCAACTCTGGTGTCACTGCATTCTAAAGACCCACCTCTGTTCTTTTTACCCAAAGGACACTGCTCTCACAATCTTAGTGGGTGTGTTCTCACACCATTCTTAGCACCTAACTTTTGTGACATTTATGCCGCGTTCCAGGCAACCTGTAACCCATGTTTTTCCAACCTTATACCCGTGAAAGTGCACTGGAACGGCAGTCAAACCCGTGACTTCCCACCCGTGAACTCGTACTAGATCGATGTACTCCCAGTTACCAGCTCTGACGCCACATAGCCCGCGAAACCATACAAAACAACAATGGTTTGTTTACTTCTAGCTACCACAATTCCTTGCGCTCAGGTAGTTTGGCATGACTGGCCTGGAACGCGACAAAGTTGTGAGTCGTGGTTTGAAGTCGTGATTTACGTGCTCAAAAACCTGCCTGGAACGCAGCATTAGACTCCGTAAACAGACAGAGCACATTCCTTCAGATCTTTAATTACTTGTGAACAAACTTGCTTTTATTATTTCGGCTACTGTAGTCTTTTATTATTTTGGCACACATATTTGTATACGGTAGGGTATCACTAACTACCTCACAATACCGTACACATCCTGATGCATATGTTATGGTTCAAAATGTTGCAGTGTGTTCATGGAATTATAATTCCATGAACACACTGCAACAAATGTTCATGGAATTATAATTGGATCATGAGTGAAATACATGCAATACATTCACCATTTCAATGAGCGTGAATCTGTGGTATCAGTTTTAGTCTCTCCCATACATTTGCTGCATTTGTTTAAAACATAAACTATAGCAGCTTTTCCACTATCGGGCCAAACCGTTTTCTTTGCTTAACCGTTCCATTCTTTGCCGATCTGGCCCAGCTGGATATGGTTTCATTTTCACTGTGGGACTGATAATGCAGCTCTTTGGATTGTAATACAAATGCAGTCGTTGACTTGGTAACGCAAGATTTTACAGACCGCGGGTAATCTAAAATCTGACGACGCATTTATAATATGGTTTGTTGAAAAATTCAAAATGTAAAACAGACAGAGTTCCGCTAATGTATGTTTCTGTCGATTAATACACTCCACATAGGAATGCAGCGATTAACCCCGATTAAAAACAGACAACCAAATTTAGCAGTGTGTACGTGGGTATAGTTACCCTTTAGCAGATTTTCACTCGTATACATTTCAAACACTACAGGTTTTAAATAGGGGTGGTTAAAAAAATCGATTATTGATTAATCGCGAGTATGTTATGGACGATTATGAATCGATTATTAAATTTTCAAAAATCGATTTTTTATTATTTAAAAAAAAAATTGCGTTATTATTATTGCCGCATCGCTGGATCTAGAGAGAAGCCGCCGCCGCCGTCGAGGAAGCGACAAGACAGCGCCTGAAGAAGCCGGCCGTCTTCGCCACCTTCAGCCATCCGTGCGAGCTACGCTATCCGGCGACGGATCCTTTCTTGCAAAACTTACTGTCTAAAAGAGCAGCGAGCGTCTTTTTCAAGATACCTTGCACTTCCTGCGGCGCGTGCAGAGCCCCGCACAGCGACGGAGACCGCCATGTGATCTGCGCTCTCTGCCTGGGCCAGGAACACGCAGCTCTTGCCCTCAGGGGTTTGTGAGCTCAGCGACGCACTTCCGATGTCGACCCTGCGGGCTGCACTGCCGTCGTTTTCTGATGCAAATGCTCGCCGGAATGACTCCCTCGAGCGTCTATCTCTCCTTCTCCGCCCCCTCTCCCGGACTCGCAGCCGCCGGCTCCCGCCCGCGCTGCCGCCGCCTCAGGGGACGAGGCGCTTGATATGGATGAGGACGCGCTGCTGACAGCTGTTCTAACCGCATATAATGCAAAAATGTTTTTGCATTATAAACTTTTTATTTACCTTGACATGTTTCGACTGCAACCTGCAGTCTTCCTCCACCTGAACAACACCTTGTCTTTCTAGAAGAAAATTGTCCAATTTCTACAGTATGTTGGTTCTGATCTACTTCCTAAAGGAAATAAGCCTTTCATTTATTTGTTATTGTTTAGTTCAACTTGATGAGTCACAACACAATGTGATGTATTCATTTCTGTGTTCTACAGAACATAAGCTACATACAAATAATTCTGAAGTTATAACTACACGACACAGAAAGTGCTTTGAGTTGTTGTTACTCAATAAAAGAGTTAAGTAATTCAGCAGCTGACTTTTTTTAATACTGCAATCACTTTGTAGTGTTTTTTCGTTTACTGTTGTGAAATGGAAAATCAATAATCGCTAATCGAGAATCGTTAATAATCGAAAATCGACTGTAATCGAATCGGGACTTCAATAATCGTAATCGAATCGAATCGGGAAATCAGACAGATTAACCACCCCTAGTTTTAAAGCAGATTGACAAGCTAACGAAAACAAAAATCTGACATTATTATGGTTAGCTGTTTATAGTTTCTGAGTCTTCAATATGTTGTATTTGGTCTGTATAGGGATGTAGTGGCCTCATTGTCTAAAACTGTAGTTTATCTCTTACGCTACAGTTGGGATCAAAGTGTAACTCAATCGATGGGGACCAGCCCCCCCCCCTCTCTCTCTCTCTCTCTCTCTCTCTCTCTCTCTCTCTCTCTCTCTCTCTCTCTCTCTCTCTCTCTCTCTCTCTCTCTCTCTCTCTCTCTCTCTCTCTCTCTCTCTCTCATTCTGATTAATTCAGAGGGCAGGTGTCTCTTACAGGTTTGTCAGGTGTCTGGTTACCTCCTGTACTCTTCTTTCCACTGGTGGAATCTTGCATTCACCTCATTACTGAGCCTTTTGTTCCTATGTGACTCTCCTCCCTCCTTTCTCTTCACATGTGAATCAGCCTTGAACTATACTTGTTTACCCAGAGCCAGTTCTGGTTGAAGCATAACCTGCATTCATGGCACATTAAACACTTAATCAGCTCCTGTGTAACTAAATAATGGTGGGTTGTGTTATTTGGGTCTTTAATTTCTTTCAAATAACTTGAATAATTTGTAATTATTTATCAGCAGTGTTGAGCATGTTACTTTAAAAAAGTAATTTAGTTATAGTTACTAGTTACTTCTCACAAATAGTAACTGAGTTACATTATTAAAAAAGTAACTATTTCCCAGGGAAAGTAACTATTGCCTTACTAAAAATAAGTTAAAATATGTCAAATAACTCTGGATGCCCTCAATATTAAATATGTTAAATTAATTAAATATGGACACTAAATAGAATAAAAAAAAATGTATGTTGCTGTGGGACAATGTGAGAGACGCCTATAAATGCAATATATTATTTAAAATATTATCATTACTATAGTGGAACAATAAAACACAATAGATGGTTTAGAACGTTTAATATTTGTTGCACAGCCACAACAGGCCAACAAATAAGTCTAAAAATAAATTATGCTGCTTAAGAAATGTACCAAAAACTTCACAACTAGTAGACCTACTGTAGCCTACTTGAAGTATTTTCTTCCTCACAAAAGTAAACCGTTAAACAAGAAGTGCTCTCAATATAATACTAAACAGTGTTCCAAAAATAAATAATAATAATAAAATATAATATTTGGGTTTTATTTTTACGTCATCATCAGAGGTTATCAAACAAAGATGTTTTCTGGAAACGTTCCCTGCAGGTTATTTGTGAGTTTTATTTTATAACCTAAAGAGAACGTTCCCTGTTATTTTTAGATTTGATTTTTATAACCATGTAAACTAATTAAAACGTTGCAGATGATACCAATAGGCTACAGAGATTATTCTAATGCTGAAACCTGTAAAAAAAATTATAAACAAACTATATAATGCTCTGACACGCTCGGCCTCTCTCGCGTACTGTCGAGCGCTCTCGCGGCGTTTGCTTCACTTTTGTCCAGTCCGGCGCCTCACACTTTGCTGGTCCTATGGATGAGAGAGAGCCTACTTGGATGAAAACCGATTCAGTGAGCTCAATTATAGTAACGCCACATTTTATTGTCAGTAACGGTAACGGCGTTGTAACAGGGGAAACAGTCATTCGTTTGATTACTCGTTACTAAAAAAATAGCGCTGTTAGTAACGCCGTTTATTTATAATGCCGTTATTCCCATCACAGATTATCAGATGCCTGTATCTGAAACTTACTGCAGAGTAACTTGGTTAAGTGCTTTACTTAAGTATCACCCCTTTGAAGGGTTCAAGTCACTTTTAAATTTTTTTTTATTTCCACCTCTGATCTTTAGAGTTATTCCGAATACTATTATCGGAAATGCCGCCGATACCAATAACAATTCTGGCATCGGTATCGGCGAGTACTTCTATCCGCCTACCGATCCGATACCCTTTTCTTAAACAATAACTAGTTATGCACGCCAGCTTTGCTTAACGCTGCAAATCAGAGATCAATTCTTCTTTGCTGCTCTAAACAGTGGTTGCTTGTGGCAACACAGGAAGTTGTGCTGTTGCCACACAAGCAACCACTGTTTAGAGCAGCGAAGAAGAAAGCGCGCGCTAGCAGTATGTCCGCTGTTTGGCAGTATTTAAGACTGGACCAACCAGCCAGTAAAACGGCGACATGTCTCATATGCTATACTGCAATTTCGAGGGGTGGCACAAGATTAGCAGCTTCAAGACTTAAAGCTGCCGTCGGCAACATTTTTTTGATCATATTCAGTGAAATCGACACTATAATCCGACAGAACTACATAAATGAAGTGGTTTTAGAAAAAAACCCGAGCTTCTAACTCCACCTGGAGCGTGTTATTTGGGTAACGCTTCCTTTTACAGTACTTACGTGTACTTACAGTGTACTTACCTAGAAAGTACTGGCTAATATAAGGTAAGTACATGGGTTAGGGGTAGGTTTAGGGATAGGTTCAGGGTTAGTACTTAGTTATTACCCAGTAATTATAATTACTATAATAAGTACATAGTAAGTACATGGGTAACAGGACTGTAAAAGGAAGCGTTACCGTTATTTGTTTTGCAAAAATCCACAGCTCCCGGATCATTGGGTCCAATCAGCGCAGGGGGGGTGTGAGATCTGACTGTCAATCACAGATCGGGCACACGCCACCCCTCACACACGTTACAATCACATACACACGCCTGAAGTTCGCACAGTAACGAAGAGTGATGGCGGATGTATCTCGCTTTCAAAACACTAACAAATCAAGTAAGCTCATTTAGAGTATAAATGATGTTAGCAATTGCAATCTATCGGTAGATTAGCCAGGACAGCATACCTCCAAATACCCCATGGTGTTGATGGATGCTGATGAGACGGGCGCGTTCACAGATAACCTGGTGCACACGCACTGACGAGCACGAACTCGGTGGGAGGGTATCCGTTGATAGTGGGGGAGGGGCAGGAGAGTTGTAAACATAAAAATTTTGCCTAAGTCCACTCAATCTGCCAGACTTGCTGACTGCAGCTTTAATAAAGCATTTGAAGACGCGTCACCCCGACCCGCAGAACACGATGGCAGACGGAGGATGAGCCGCGCCAGAATCAACAATCTCTGGAAGCTTCATTCAAACGAAGAGAAACGTTTTCAAAAGAAAGCCAACGAGCGATTAATATAACTGACAAAATTATCCAGTTTATTGTTCTGGATGACCAGCCGCTGTCAAAACTGAAATGCCGTGTATTTAACTAAATTGTTTCTGGACTTTAAGTTATAAAGAGGTTATTTTCTTATATTATTCATATATCATTTTTTTAGATTCCTTGATTTATTTGTTGCACTTTTTTATACAGTTATATTTTAAATCTAAAATACCTTTTTTCAGTTTAAAGAATTAGATGTGTGGCTGCATTTTAAGTTCTTTTTCACTTAAGAAAAATAAATAATATATTGCTGTGAAATGTATGTCAGATAATAACAATACTCTAGTTCACTGTATTTGTTCATGTTTTATTAAGGGACAAGTCTGAATCACACCATAAAATAATTCTATCAATTCATCCAGTGCTAGTATGAATTGCAGCTGTATAGATACACACCCAGGTATCGGATCAGTACTCGGTATCGGCCGATACCCTGAGTCCAGGTATCGGGAAGGGAAAAAGGGTATCGGAACATCTCTACTGATCTTTACCACTGTCACCATTGCTTGCTCTATAACCCTATCTACCCTCTCTATTGTTCCCCGCAGATCCGCCACCATGGGGAACATGTTTGCAGGCCTCTTTAAGAATCTCTTTGGGAAGAAAGAGATGAGAATTCTGATGGTGGGCTTGGATGCTGCTGGAAAGACCACCATCCTGTACAAACTGAAACTGGGAGAAATAGTCACCACCATCCCCACTATCGGTTTGTGACTTTTTTACATTTACAATTCATTCTTTCTCAGTCATATTTCAGATGACATTTCAGACTAATGGCTGTTTCACACGGCAAGCTTGAGCTTCGCGTCAGCGTAACTACATCATCACTGCAGCTGTGCGAGAGTATTCACACTGGAAGCGTTTGTACAGCAGCGGCTCAACTGTAAATTTGTTTTTAGAAGTTTGTCATTTATCAACTTAATGGTCTTGAAAGTTTAAGATGGGGAGGTGTACAACATTCGCATATAAATGTTAAACAACAAACACAACCAAGAAAAATGCTCTGATCTTGTCGTTTCAGTCATACTTCGATATGTTTACAAGACAGCAAACGCACACTCGGGTTTGATTTGGGTAGTGCTAGCCTATATACCTGTCTGTATTACATAAACTAAAAGAAAGTTTATATATCATATTTTCTGGCTAGTTTAATTTAGTTTTTTTTTTATAATACACCATACTTCCACCCAAACTGAATAATTAAAAACCAGTTTAAATGGGTAAATCATCTATAAAACGCTCACGCGACTCTTCTGCTCCTGGTGTTAAAGCACTCATTGGTTAACATGCACGTCGAAAAAAAATAGTCACCGCTCACGCTTGTGGTGTGAAATGGCCGAAAAATGCTAGTTTTGCAACATGTATACGGCTCATGAATGCAGGCCTTTTTTTTCAGTGGATTTGGTTCTATAAGTATTCCGTTTTTCCATTGGCATTTGAAAAAATTATAAATGAATAGTTGTAAGCCATCAATCAAACCAACCAGATGCGAGATCAATAATTTCAGAAATTAAGAGTCTTTAATTTGCAGAAAAAAAATTCAAGTTTTCCTGCATTTAGGAAAAAAACTCTTTATTCTACTTTAAGCCGTCTCCCCTCCCCTCTTATTCCATCATTGTGTGTCCAGTCTTATTCCTCTTTCTCTGCTCTCTGGCAAAAAGTTTTTACCCTCTGGCTATAGTGTTATTAGAGCAGGGCCCCAATGTGAGACAGGACCAGTTCATGCCTTTTCACCCTCATTCCTTCTGCCCCTGTTTCTTTGTGCCAATGTTTATTTAACTTGCCTCCCTTCTCTTTGTGCAGGTTTTAATGTTGAGACAGTAGAGTATAAGAACATCAGCTTTACAGTGTGGGATGTAGGCGGTCAGGATAAGATCCGGCCGCTTTGGAGGCACTATTTCCAGAACACACAAGGTCAGTGTCTATGCATACACACAGAGTACCAGGTATCAAGCAACTCTTAAGCACATACTCACTCTCCCACTGTCTCTTTCACAGGCCTGATATTTGTTGTGGACAGTAACGATAGGGAGCGAGTGAACGAGGCAAGAGAGGAGTTGACGAGGATGCTGGCGGAGGACGAGTTGAGGGATGCCGTGCTGCTCGTCTTTGCCAACAAACAGGTAAGAGAGAGCGGAACATAATTTGCTAAACCCAAAGAGCATCAGCAGCCCCAGTATTTATTGGGTTTGTTTTCAGTCTTCAGCTATGGCTGACATTTTGTATGACTGTGTCTTTGATTGGTCTGGGTATCGATACTGTTTTCCTGATTTGATTCTGATTCACAAGCTATTCATCCAGTTCTGATTTTAATTGTTTCAGACTAAGTGGGGTATATTTCACTTATATCGATTTTGCTAGCATACATTACTTTTCTAAAGTCTTTTTATTCAGCAAGGATGCTTTAAATTTATCAAGCGACAATGAATACATTGTTACAAAGATTTTACTTTTAAATAAATGCTGTTGTTGTGAAGGTTTTTTTTTATTAAAGAAAAAACAAAAGTAAGTATTAAGCCGCACAAGTCACGGTCAGCATTGTACAAACACATTTTCGATCTTGACTTTTTTATGAATCAATATAATTAAAAATGAAAAAAACTGTTTTTACTTAGCTCAGTAACTGACTGCATTGTTCTTACCGTCTGTTTCCTACAGGACCTGCCCAATGCGATGAACGCAGCCGAGATCACAGATAAGCTGGGCCTTCATTCCCTGCGTCATCGTAACTGGTACATTCAGGCCACCTGCGCCACAAGCGGGGATGGCCTGTATGAAGGGCTCGACTGGCTCTCCAACCAGCTCAAAAACGCTAAATGATCCATTCCACCCTCTCCTCTCTTCTGTCAGCGCTGTGTGTGTATGAGTGTGTGTAAAGGGTGACAGCACTGGTTTCAGTCTCGCCCAGTTGCCCAGTTTATTCATATCTTTCTCTTGTCCAGTCTTGTATACATCAGAGACTTAGCCCAGTGCTGTCTAAAATACACATGCAAGTGTGTGTGTGTGTGTGTGAGTGAACTGAGGGTGGGAGTAGCCTTGCTGTGCCTTTCAAAATAGACACTCGGCGTACAGCACGGTTCTCTCTTTCTCTCTTTTCTCCCTCCTCTCCCCGTGGTTTTCTGCACGCAAAGAATGACCCAGGATGTTAAAAATTTCTGTTACCTAATACACTGAAACCAGACTATAGGCCTGATTTTTCCCTTTCCCAATGTTTAAAGCAATCACGCATGACTAAAATGTTACAAGGTGTGAGTTGCCATCCTTTGACCCCACATTTGATAAAACTCATTGTAACCTGCATCAGGTTGGGAAAAAAGAAGGAAAAAAATCCGACAATAAAGTGACATTTGTTTTTCATCCATTCTTCTTCGCGTTATTTGAAAATCATGCTAATGCTTTCAGGTACGTCACATGACACTCTCCATGTGAACACCAGCTCGCTTTCCCTACTGCTGTCCTCAGTCAAGCGCATTCAAGCACAAGCCTGTGAAATCTTTTGTTTACACAAAGTCAGCTTGTAAAACGTCTTAAACTTTTGCCTGTGGGGAAGAAATCATGTGACCCTGTTTGTCTGCTTTCTTGGATCTTGCTGTAGTATGATCATCCAGTCAGATCCCAGACACTAACCTACAGTCCTACACGTGTTTTGATTGGCATGTAAGAGTCGACTGCAGAAGTGATGAGTGTTTCTGGGAGTATGGAGGGAGTGAGCGCCTTCTGCTGGTGCAGCAAGGCCTTTTGCGAGCTGCTCCCACTCCAGTGATTCTTCTTTTAGCTCTTTTTCTTTATTTTTATTGTTGTGATGATTCTTTTTGTTGTTATTACGGTCTCTTTCAAGGTGTCCTGCATCATGTGTACAGTCAGAATCGCATGAGTGTTCTGGTGAGGCCACTAAGGGCTTTTTGGGGTGCATTCGGTTTCCTTATTGTAATCTGAAAATGAGATCCCTGATATATTGATTAACATCCAGGCAAATCTGCAGCTGATCCAGAGTCGCCAACAAGATCCAGTGGTTGTGTCTCTGGTTCTGTTTGTATGAGAGAAATGCAGAACAGCTGCAGGCCAAAATGCAAACTCCTCCTCCAGCCTGCTATAGTCCTCCCTCTTCCATATTTCCCATTTCTTTTTTCCTTCATTTCTCTTCATCTGTTGATGGCTGCTCTACCTGATGCACCGGTCCATTTTGAAACATGTCACTGATAGAAACAAGCACCAGCAGAGAGATGTTCGCTTTGAGAACGTGTACTCACAGCCTAATAATCCAAAACTGACAAACGCTTTGCTTCCCTTCATATTCCAAAGGCAACTGCAGTGCTGAATACAGCATTGAGCATTCGGCTGTAAAGATCCCAGTGGTCCGACCCCTGTGCTGACCTCTCACAAGGGAATAGCTGATGTTTCACCTTGTGTGAAACTTGATGGCAACATGAATGCATTTTTTTCTTTCCCCTTTGTCTGTCACCAAAATTCATGTTTCATAACTCTAATAATGTTTTTCTTGGCCTTTTAGTTATGATACAGATCTACTGTAGTAGATAGATTTATTTGAATAAGCATCATCTATGACAAGTAATTAAAGTGTATGGACTTGAGTATGAAAATGTATTTAGCTTTCGGATTTCATTTAGCTATCCTATGTTCAGATGTGAAGCTTTAATTTCAAAAAAATCTGTAAAATAATAGGAGGAAGGAATGTGTGCAGATGTTTTTTTCTTTTACTGAAATGGTTTTTGTTTTTAGCTTCTTTTTTTTTAAAACCCATCTTGTAACATCTGATAAATGCACTATAATAAAGAGATCTCTATTACAATTGTTTTTGTTGTGCCTTTATTTTAAAACTTTTGTCAATATTCAGATATTTGCATGGTTGCTGTTGTTGGAGCACTGATGTGTCCGTCTTGCTCTAGTTAATCATAAGGGGGTGCTGTGGAGCTGATGCTGACAGGACAAGATATAGCAGGATTCAAGTTGATTTGACACCTATATATAGTCATTTAGTGATTATAATCTATGGCCCGAGACGCTGGGATAAGCTCCAGCGTTCCAGAGACCTTACATAGGACCTGCAGTTTGGAAGACGTATGAATTAAAGGGATTATAAAATGAGGTGTAAAACTGCCATTTGTTGCATTCCACTATAACTGGCAGTCAAGAACTGAATGAAGAGAAACAATGTCAATAGGAGAATAATATTTCAGTTGCACATAGACCTAACATCCATCTGCTTCTCTAGGACCGGGCCACAGTTGCAGCAGAATAGGGCAGCCCACACCATGGATGCAAGCAAAAAAAAAAATTATTACTTGAATAGTAATAATACTCACGCTAAATGAAGGCCATTTAACTGTGATAAGTGTGGAGGGAGAATATTATGTGGCAGTGAGAAATAATTTTTTTTGCTCCCAGCAAATGGAACAGTGCAGCATGATAGTAGCCCTCCATATATTCTAAGAGAAAAGTACTTAATTCAAAGGAAAAAGCCGGATGAACATATAACATCCGTATAATATATACATATAACCTTAAGCTTTGATGGAAGGATCTAATGCTGTGGAAACAGCCTGATGTTCATCACATCGTATGGTTAAGATAATAGTTACATACTCTTATATTCCTTACACACCCAGCAGTCCAACCATTTCACGAACAACTGGTGCTGATAGATTAATTAACCAGCCAACACCCGAATTTAAGGTTATTCACAAAATATAACTGCTTCTGAACCCTTCCGGGCTTTATCCTGCAGATCTCTGGCTGAAACAAGCTCTTCAAAAAGGATTTACCTGTATTTGGTTCCATTCAGGTTGACAATGACAAGCTTTCCAGTTCCTCCAGTTCAAATGAATACATGCTGTCACCACATTGTTTCATGGAGGTTGTTTTATGAACTATATTTGGTTTGCCCCTAATATTGCACTTTCTTTTCAGGCAAGATAGTTCAAGGCTTTGACAATCTTTTTTTTACCTTACAAATTCACCACAACACTCCAGACACCAAGATTGATGTGTGTTTCTATTTCAGTTATAAGAGCAAACAAAATCTCAATCTGAAATGAATGATGTAATCGAGCAGTAGAGTCTTGAGAAATTCAATTCAGCAGTCTGTTAAGTGCTCTAGAGGAACCTGTCGACTCACCACAGAGTTCATCCGCCTTCCATACACCAGCCGCAGCTGCTGCTCTGCAGTTAGGCCTGTAACCCCAGGCTTCACTGGTGATATAGCCTCAATGAGCAATAGCTTGGTCTTCACCCCCACACCACGATGAGGTACAGGTTGGATTTAATGGAGGACAGAAAAAAATTACAGTCCTTCCCCCCACTCTACCATATGTTCTATGAATGTAATGTGGATGTAGCCTACTACATTCGCCTACCATGCGACCTACCCGTGTCAGTTATGTCATTTCACTGCCATTTATAAATCCTCTCCCTAAAGTGTCCATTGTACATTTCAGAATCTCACCGGAAGAGGTCATCCGGGTACCCTTTGCCTACTTGTAAGACTGGAAAAACTGGAGAGTAGGCCTACTGTGAATTCGGACATTCTTTTGTCACATACTGTTTTTCACCTACTATTTTGCGATTTCGGATGCAGCCAGTGGATTCATCTCATTACTCACACTGAGTTGTGTGTGTTGCTCTGAAGAGATCCAGTGTGAATGTTTCATTCCTGTACAAGGCTTCCCCATGTCACTCAGGCATTAGTTGAGGCGAAGAACCATCATCACAAATTATCAAATGAGCTTTTGTGAAATATGAGATTATGAGCGTCCAATTTTCCCTTTCATCTCCATCTCTATTTTTTTGTCTCTACTCCACTGTTTGACGCACTAACGGCTCTCCACCCATCTCTCCTCCCTCCATTTCCCAATCCCCATGACTGATATTTAGGATGATCGCTGGATAATGACTTTCAGTGGACTAATTGTGATAATTTAATCGTAACCTTTGATGTTTCCTGGGATCTGCTCAGCTAAAAGATGTTAATTAGCATTATCGAAAAGAGGAGAGACAAGGAGGGATTTAACGCTAGATACTCTTCCCACTAGACTTGGTGTGTGTAATCAGAAGGTTAATGCTGTATTCTAATACTCCCTAGTGTGCTCCATTAACACCTTAACATAGTCTGTTTGACTGAAGCACATATTAATCGGCAGTGCTGGCAAGTGTTTAGTCGCAATAAGCTTACTGAGTTCAGGCAAAGTCAGTTCACTCAAGCGGCCATCTTAATGCCTTCTGCAGTCTATTTTCTAGTCATACATACAAGTATAGCCCCTATTCACCTGAATGGGAAAATACCAAAAAATTCCAAAACTGTTAATATTAAATCAAATTATTTAGAATTTGACAGCAATGGAATGAATGTTTTTCTCCAAAACACATTGGGAACAATTATTTCCCCCCTTTTATTAAATACTTTTTGCAACCTCCCTTTTCCAAGAGAACAGCTCTGAGTTTTCTCCTGTAATGCCTGATGAGTTTGGAGAACAACTGACAAGAGATCAGAGACCATTCCTCCATACAGAATCTCTCCAGATCCTTCAGATTCCCAGATCCATGCTGGCGCTTCTTCTCTTCAGTTCAGCCCACTCGTTTTCTATAGGGTTCAGGTCTGGGACTGGGATGGCGATTATAAAAGGTAGTTTGTGACGTAAGAAACACCAGCGATTTCAAACCACGTTTTTGAGACTGTCTTTTACGGAGCCCCGCACATGACATGCAGGAAAAAAATATAGTAGGCTAAATCCTAAGCACGATTTACTATTTCGTTCCCTCAATTTGCTATATCGTGCGCACAATTTATTAATCGAGGGAATAAATTAGTAAATTATCGTGCACAAGATTTACTTTTTTTCTTGCATGTCATGTGTGGGGCTCCGTAGTCTTGAGATCACTGCCGTTTAATGATTTTCATTTTTGTTCAAGGTAATTAAAGCAACAGTTTTTCAATAACGGAAGAATATGTAAAACTATGGTATTTGGGGTAAAAGGCACAATAATTAACATTAAAATATACAGCTGGCTGACTTTTCCATTTGTTGACACAACATGGTTAGATTCAGACGGTAAATCAAATTGGGTGTCCAACTTAAAGATAATCACCATATTTATAATGAAACCAACTTTTTTTTAAAATATGTTAATCTTATCATATAATAAAATACTTATTTGTTACTGCTGTAAATCTCATTTAGCTACTTTTTAAAATAATTTTGTTTCTGTTTTTTTTAAATCAACATATCTTAATGATATAGTATATTTACTGCACAAAAATTTATTATTTTATTTATCAAAATAGGCCAATTTGCTTTTGCTAAAGTCGTTTTCAACAAGTTGTATTCAAAACATTTTAGCTAAAGAATGTGTATCTGTGCCTTTTGCCCCATGCTGGTGAGCCTACTCTCCCTGTGTGGTGTAAAAGGCCCACATTCCCACCTCATTTATACATTTATATGATTTTTAAGCAAACAAACCAACCACTTTTATGAATTATTTTCTCACAAAATCTGTTGCTCCATCAATGTTCAATAAACACACACACACACACATCATTTTTCTTAAGGTGTGCCTTTGCCCTTTAGTCCCATTGTACCCTTACCTTACCAACCCCAGTTTCACAGAAAAGGCGTTTTGAGCTTTTTTAACTGAAAGCAACTTAAACTGATATATCTTAAAATATGTCAGTTTTTTTATTGTTTTTCCCCCCCAGCTACTTACAAACCGCTCCAACGACTCAGCTGTCCTAATGATTCAGAATGAATCGCGAAACGAGCCACACAGTTTTGCTAAACGTTTTTGTCAGATGCACTGAAATAAATCAAAAGAGTGATTCATTCGCGAATCAGTTTCTGATTCAAAACAATCGACGCACACGACACGCCCGCTATTCGAAAACACCCCTCGTCAGATAATGCTATATCTGCACTTTGCCTGTGTTTTACAGGGCCTCGGCCAAGTAAAGGTGGCTTTCAAATCGACAATGAAGCCAAATCATGGACGGATTGTTCCTGGCTGTCCATTTCCAAATGGCATTGTTGTTGTAGGCCAGAGACAGCTCGGCTTCCAAAATCCAAAACCACCACAAGAGGGAGCCGTTCACAACACCTGCAGGTAAGAGGCCTAGCTAGTTAAATACAACAACTAGGATTCGTGTTAATTCCTAAATTATTTCAAGCTTCCCTGGTTTACTTTACAATGCTGATTTGAGCAAAGTCAGCAGTTAGATATGGACCGCAATGAACATTTAACTGCAGAAGCAGCTATTCAAATCTCTTGGTATCTGCTCTCATTTGTTCCTGACATGCTGTAGCACTAGCAGTGTACTTGTAAATTTCCCACCCAGTTTATGAGCACTTATTCATGCATATCAGCACAAAGCCATCCCCATATGCTGTGATTTACCGGGGGCTGCTGATGGGGAACGATGCTTTGGTGGCAACACAAACACAGCAGGTGGGAATGATGGGAAACACGTGGCATGTAGATAGATTTATGACTCTAGCTTATTTGTGCTATAGTAGATAACGTGTGTGGAAGTTGCGAGGACTGTGAGACCTGTTGTGTGATATTGTTGGTTCATTGCACACCTTTCCCCCCTATTAGTAGAAGGGACCAAGTCTCAGGGGACATGTTACCTTGGAAACGGAACCTTACTTATTTATAGAGTCGGAGAGAAGAGAGCTGGAAGAGATATAAAAAAAGGAGAAAGCTCCTGTCTTTCTTTTTCCTCCACATCTGGGTGGTGTTTGATCGGTGAGCTACATATTCATATTGAATTCAGCATCACACACCTCTAGTTCAGTGCCATAGTAACCCCACCCAACAGCCTTAAAATATTCCCTCCATGTTTCCCAGGAGAGAAAACGCAGGCGCACGCATCACACATGCACTCGCCCAGCATTAATCGCATTGATCGCTGAACCTATGGGTCCTGAAATTTGAGGGCAGTTATTCATTTGACATGCTCGACAACTTCACATAGAGCATCTCTCCTCCTCCCTTAACGCCCCTCTAAATCCCAAAGGACTGTTTGAAGGCCATTGTCAATTGAGGAACGATGGATGAATGAGAGTTTATTTCACCTTTATTCCCCACACTGCCATAAAGGAACAAACTATAATTGAGAAGACATTTTTCTTCATATTTCTTTGCGAAGTTAGCGTTTTGTTATAGCTGATCGAAATATGTTAAAGGCCATGTTGTCACATCTTCAGTTCATAATTCCATGCCTTAATTTTAGGGAGGACTAGAAGTGACACTTGAAATTACAATGAAGGGATAAGTTATCAATTTAATAATTCAAACATAAAAATGGAAATAAGAAAAAAAATTTTTTTTTCAGATTTAAAATATTAAAATACATGTGTAAATAAAATACATATTTAAAACAGTTTATTTAATTGGTGTTTAAAAATGTTTATAAAAACCATAAAGTATCAATTCAGTTTAGAAGACTAAATAGTTTCTTGACTATCATTTTAGGTGCACATTATCCATCCTATTTTTTTCCATATTGGGCAGTCAGATCTTTTTTAATAATTAAGAAGATATTCAGTCTTGTGGAAGAGTAGAGAAAAGCCTATTTTTTTTATCATGAGAGCCCCTTTAGTTATTTATTGTGTTTATGCAGGTGTAAATGTGCATGTGTGATCTCGCCTGTATGCATAAAGTGTTTGATGCATTTTGTGTTCCTATAATAGACATTATAGGAACATGCTTTTGCTCTTTGGTCAGTTTGAGTATTTGTGTGCATCTGTGAACATTTCATCTGTTATCTGACCTCTCAGGGTATTAAATCATTGTTTCCTCTGCATCAAATCGACAGCTCACATCCAGCTTCACACGCAATCACTTGCACGCAAGCTATACTAGGGACATTGAGTGATGGTTCTTTCTCGCTCGTGCACAACCTGTGTGTGTGTATACAGTATATATATAATATTTTGTCGTGTATCCTCGCAAGCACAGTTAACTGAGTTAAACAAAGTCTTAAATGTACTTAAAGAAAGAGTTGCGAAAAAAATAGAATGTGCGTCAACTCTTAAAGTGACAACAGCCTATTAAACCCGCTGCTGTGATGTCATTTAATGTTAATCAAAGAACAAAAGACAGAGAAAATCACTTACTGCTCTTGACTGAATAACGTTTGTAGCTTTTGGACGGATTAATCTATATTTAATTTATAATTTGTGTGTAAATATGTGTATATACCAGTGTTTCTCAACCTCTCCTGCAGGGACCCCCTGACAGGCCATGTTTCTGTTTTAACCCTGAAATGGCACACCTGATTCAAGTCATTAAAGGCTTAATGAGTAGTTGACTAATTGATTAATTGAACTATTCCTACTCTAATTACTCATTAAGCCTTTAATTACTTGAATCAGGTGTGCCATTTCAGAGTTAAAACAAAAACATGGCCTGTCAGGGGGTCCCTGCAGGAGAGGTTGAGAAACACTGGTATATACGCACATAAATAATAGCTGAATATGTAAATGCTGTAAGTGTTTTTTTGACATCACAGCATTACAATATGTATTATGAAAATTAATATTTTTGACATTTGCTACAGTTGTTAATTTATTAGTGTATTCAAAGAATAACTGTACGTGAGTCAAGCGTGTGATGATGGAAAAGTATTCTCAATGTCAAAGTTGGGAAATTGAACATTTTGACCCAACAGATTCCATGTTTCTAAAGCCCCTTTAAGACTAAATATATTTTGGAATACTGATTTTTGCTTGAAAATAGTGAACAGGTTTTACATACAGATATACGCAAGTACAGTAAACAAGATTCTGCTCTGTCTTTTTTTTCCCTGTCCTCTCCTAATACTTCCAGTGCTTGATGATGGCTTGTCACATTCAGACCTCATCAGTGCCCTGTGAACACAGCTCCCCACAGTTTATTTACTTTCTTCGTCTCACGCAACAATAAAAAAATACAGCAACCCCTTCTTTCCACCATCATCACCGTCACCATGGAAACCCAAAGGTCTGGGTTGGTGGGTGATGATGTGTGCTGTGCTTTAGGGTTATGATTTGAGGGAAAATTCATTCTTTATATAGCAAAAAGAGTATAAGACGTCGGAATAGTTGTTCCATTGAATCTATAGAGATACATTTTCCAAGGTACGGTAATAATAACTGTAATGCAGTACTATGAACTGAAGTGGCTGCATATGAATGAGTCTTGAACAGAGAGAGGTAGATAATTATCATTTAGGGAAGACCTGAGACTAATTGCATATAATAGGCACATCATAAGGATCCGATCATAACATATAAGGATCATAATTTGCTTTATTGGTCCACAAGAAAAGACAGACAGCTCTCATTCTCATCCATTACAGCACAAAACAAAAACTGATTCCTTACCACGAATTTTGAAGCCAGTGAAAAGTAGGATTTAGCTAGTAATGGCAGACAATTTTTGGAAGAGGTTTTTTAAACAAGAGAGTATTATTGGTAAGGGAGAAGCTTATTTCAGTAAAAATCCAGACGGTGAGAGGATGGGATGTCAATGTGTGATGAAGAATTGAGGTTATTGAATCCTCACTGTGCTTTTCTACAGTTATCAATCAAGCTGGCTCTTCATCACTGTACCATGGCACAAAGCAATAAGGCCTTAATAGTATAAGCAAAAATGCGAAGGCTAAACCAGAGATGTTCACTAGTTTGTGCCTGTGAATGAAGTGCAAAGATTGAAAGCCTGTTGCAGTGGCCCAGGGATGTGTGAAAACAAATGCATGTTGTTGTGCGCATGGCATGTTGTGTAGGTGTGTTGGTACACAAAAGATGTACAGGGTAAAGCTGTGATAGATGCACAATATTCTTCGTTTTTTCTCTCCATAATGCACTAGTGATTGATCTTGATGTATCATTTCTTTTGACACTGATGGCATACTGATATACTGTTGTACAGATAACATTCTGTGTGTGTTTAATACTAATGATTTTAAATCTATTGATGCACAGTGTAATGGCAGTAATCTGTTTTTAATAACTCTGCCGTATCTGTAGGGAATGCTATTATATAATTAGACACATGAAGCCACTAATTTGAGTGTAACAGTTTTTACTCATTTGTCTAAATAAATCCAAAAAGAAATACAATAAATACAAATATTAAACCTATTTACAATCATTAAAATGAACATGGTTTTATGCTCCAGATTATTTAGAAGTTGAACAATAGGCTATTTGAAAAAACCTAAAAATATTTTTTAGGTGAAAAGAAATATTCATGCATGCAATATGCATAATTTCACATACACATACAAAATATTTAATAATAATATAATTTAATGAATTTTATGATTAAGTCTAAATATATATAAAAAATGCAATCTTAAGATTTCCAAAATTATTCTTAATACAATTGCTAAATGAATAAATGTGAACTAGAATATTCAGAAGGTCAAAATTCTTAATCAAAAACAAGTATCATGCGTCTAGTATGGCTTTAGTTGGCTCTATTATGACTGTTAGCAAATAGTTGTGTAGGATAAGCAATAATTGTCCTTTAAAGTATATAAGTTGATTTTTTTATTTCTAAAATTGTTGTTGATGAAAGGAAAACACAGGGTTATTAGCATATTATATTGTTAACATTGTAATAATGTTAACAATGCTTTTTAAATGTTGATTAAAATGGATTATTAACCCCTTTTATCAGAAAGCAACTTTCTGTTTAATTGACTCTTCTGTATTATCAATAAAATTGGCGATATTGACACTTGATATTGGTTAAAAATAGGTTTGGGCTGTTTGTATTATCATTATTCATATTATGATAAGTGTGTGGTTCAGGTATTCCTTATTGGGAGAAAATGTCTCCACAAGGATGGTAATACCAGAAACCTTTGACCTTGTGGGGAAATTTTATTTGGTCAACCATGAGGAAAGCAGCGTATAAATCATACAGAGTTATGTTTTTTGAAAATGTAAAAATGCTGAAAGGTTTCTGTTATGGGGAGGTTTAGGGTTAGGGGATATACAGTTTGAACAGTATAAAGACATTTTTTTCAACGCATTCTCATCCCAAGGCGTCACTAAAATGACAATTTTGACCATGCTTCAATATTCGACGCTTTAGGCTCCCTTTAGCGTCAGTTACATGACGCGATCCTAGGGCGTCATCTTACTGACGCTTTACCTAAGCGTCAGTTAGATGACGCGGGTAGGTTTAGGTCTGGGGTAGGGTTAGGATTAGATAGTGTCATCTAACTGACGTTAAAGGTAAAGCGTCAGTAAGATGACGCCCTAGGATCGCGTCATGTAACTGACGCTAAAGGGTGCCTAAAGCGTCGAATATTGAAGCATGTTCAAAATGATTCCCAAGGCGTCAGTTTCATGACGCCTAGGGATTAGAATGGCCTGTTTTTTTCTATGGAAAGCCCCCATAAAACATGGAAACCCTGTGTGTGCAGAGGTGGGTAGAGTATCCAAAAACTGTACTCAAGTAAAAGTAAAAGTACTTATAGAAATATTTACTCAAAGTAAAAGTAAAAGTAATAATCTTAAAAGTTACTTAGGTAAGAGTAAAAAAGTATCCAATGAAAAAACTACTCAAGTAGTTAGTTACTAGTTACTTTGGATCACATAGGCCTATATATATATATATATATATATATAACATGATATTATTTAGATATTTGTTCATTTAAATGACTAAAATTATCATAATTAGATAAGCTATCTTTGCAACAAAAACAGAAGAGACAAACATTATTTCTGTATATTATATCTATAGCCCGAAAACCATTGCCTGTCCTTTGGTTTGTATAATAGTATAATAACTTATACAACTACATTTGGATTATTAGACAATGTCGGAATAAAGTGACTCTATGGAGTTTTGCATTCAAATGTAAAGGGATGGCAGTCATGTCATGCCCAACACAAACAACGATAAAATGCAAGGAAATTCTTCTGTCTGTTCTCCTATTTAAGTGTAGGCTATATTTATGAAAGCATCTTTAAACTGGTTAACTGCGTCTAATAAGGCAGGCAACGGCATTCGTTTTCAAGTCGAGTTTGCACGCCACTGCGCAATACACACATTGTGTGTGTACACACATTCATAAACTGGACGATGGTAGCTTATTTAATGTATAACTATAAAGTAATGTATATGTCCAAAAAATGGGTAATGTCATACTTGGTAGTAGTGCTATATGGCGTAATAATCTGTTTGGTTGTAAAATGTATTACCTGAATGAAATCGAATGTATCGTCGTGTGGAATAATTCATTCACAGACAGCTTACGAAGTAACATACGAAGATGTTCAACTAATAAAGATCTTCATCGCTGGCAAAAAATATGATGCATTTGCAGATTTACTTTCTAGACTGTACTGTAGACAGTGGACCGCCACTTCATACAACGCTCTTGATGTTCTTAAATCTTCCTGTTACGACTCCGAGACGATTCAGTGCGTGCAGGAAACTGAACAGATCATTCAAACTGATTCGCAAACCGATTTAGACAGATCCGCCCAACTTGTTTGATGACGTCTTTGAACAGAATCGACTCAAAAGAGTGATTCATTTGTGAATTGAGCATCGCTCATGCCCAGAAAAAAGAGAGAGCGCGCGCTTAGAAAAAACTACGCTCTTAACAACATATTGAATTAAAATAAAGTAACGAGAGGAACGTCGCCCAACGTAACGAAGTAAAAGTACAGTTTTTTCATTAGAAATGTACTCGAGTTAAAGTAAAAGTACCCACAATTAAATCTACTCTTAAAAGTAAAATTTTTCCAAAAAACTACTCAAGTAAATGTAACGAAGTAAATGTACTTCGTTACTACCCACCTCTGTGTGTGTGTGTGTGTGTGTGTGTGTGTGTGTGTGTGTGTGTGTGTGTGTGTGTGTGTGTGTGTGTTTGTGTCTGTGTGTGTGTGTCTGTGTATGTGTGTGATTTCTGTCCCATGGAACTGCCCTGTCTGATCCAGTCTTCTCAAGCCACTAGTCCAGCATTTCACATTAGCGTCTCCACCTCCAGAGGGCTAACGATTGCCATAGCAATGCTGTCACTGGAGCGAAGGAGAAATTCTTTTAGTTGAGCTGCTGTCTGCTGCAAAGGTTTCTGTGTTAGTGCGCAGCGCTCTTCAGAGGGGCAATACTGGAAACAGAGGACTAGTAGAGAACAGTTGCTCACACACATACACGTTCACAGAGAGCATCCGTGTGGAGCTGATCGTGGACTTTCTGAGGGAAATGGCAAGTGTAGAACAGGAGAGGGGAGCAGACAGCGCCGCCGCTCCCACCACGCGCATCACGCGCTGTGCGTAGGGCACCAAGTGCTGAGGGGGCACCAAAAATAGCCTAATGAAAAACCAATCATCAAACTTCTTGTTATAATCAGATTCAGCGCGTTCTTCCTCTTCATTCCGCAGCGGCGCCGAGCAGAGACAGAGAGCACGTCAGAAACACAGGACAGGGTGTGTGTGTGTGTGTGTGTCATGTGTTTGTTCATCTGAGCCTCATTGGTCTGTCACTGCTCGTCAATGTCAGAATATTTGAGATGACCAATCAAATCAAAGTAGGCGGGCTTTATGTTCACAGACGCTGCTGAGCGCGAATTTTAACAGTGCAACTCGACGCTTCAGTGTACGGTCAAGTGCGAGATAAGATGTAAGTAGCTAAACTTAACTTTATTTGACAGTTTTTTTTAGGTCATAAATGTTAAACGAATGACAAAAAATAATTAGGCAAACTAATATAGTTTTGTCTAATTTCGCTATTTTGAACTGAAAATAGGCCTATGTAACATGTAGCCTAGTGTAATAGTTTAGGCTATTGTCATTGTGAGGGGACAAGAAACATGAACAAAGCCGTTTTCATCATGTTAGCCACAGGATTAATAATGAATGTGTACATATTGAGAATAAAATACAAATTGTAACCTTTAGAAAATTAAAAAAGCCAACTTTAGGAGGGGAAGAGACAGGGCAAGATAAAAACAAAGAGAAAAAGAGTGCGATGCTGATGAGGAGAGAAAAATAATCAGCTGCCCACTGACATGGTTTTAAAGCTGTTGTTATCGATATATTTTTTTTATTTTATTTTTTGCCTTCACAACATCTTAAAATGCACATCTGTAGTTCAGAAAAATCCAAAATTTCCCCCGAACACCCCTAACTAACCTGCCTCAAATTCGGAACCCCAGTGATTATAAAACCATGCCATTGCATGGTAATGAAACTAGTTAATAGTAAGCATTAGACCCTAAACTAAAGTGTTACTTTTTAATTTTTGCATTTTTTTTATAAATCATACCCTCATTGGGGGCTTAGCCCCCCTAAATGAAAATCCTAAATTAAAATGTTTTTTTTTTTTTTAGGGGGGGGCGGGGGGGCATCATAAAGGAATTATGCTTAGGGCACCAAAATGGCTAGCAGCGGCACTGGGAGCAGAGATGAGGAAGGTTAAAGAAACACGGGCACTCGAATCTGTCCTCATCAGCTTCACTGTGCTGTCAGAGCAGTGAAGGAGGGACGACTTGTTATTAGAAGGCAGGAGGGAAAGAGAGAGTGAAGCACAGTGCCTGAGGGAAGAGAGGAGAGCAGTGGAGGAACCCGCTCTGTGCTTTATTGAACACAACCACCTCACTAATGAGACACACACACACACACATATGGGTCAGGGAAACCAGTATAGGAGTGAAAGTCAAAAAAGATGGAGGTTTGGTGACAGAAACGAGAGAAATCATGTAATGGTGCACATCAATTGCTCTTGTATTGATTGTTGTTAAACCCAGACCACATGAGCAGGGGCATTTATGCTGAAGCAATGGATGAGACAAACATAAAAAAGTACATATCAATATGATTTTTTTAATAATTATTTTGTTATTTAATTTTTTTTGTATATTTATTGTACAAACAAACAAGCATTGAATTAAGAAGACAAACATATATATAAATATATATATATATACACTGCTGTTTTAAAAAAAAGAAATTAAAACTTTTATTTAGCAAGGATGCATTCAATTTATCAAAAGTGACATTTATAATGGAACAAAAGAATTCGATTTCAAATAAATCACCTTTCTTCTTTCATCTTTCCTCAAAAATATTAAGCAGCACAATTGTTTTCAAAATTGGTAATAATAAATTAATCTTGGAGTTAATCTTGTTAATCTTGAAAACTCAGCTTTGCATCACAGGAATAAATTAGATTTTAAAATGTAATAACATTTCACAGTTTTTACAGTATTTTTGATCAAATAAATGTACCCTTGAGCATAAGAGATTTTTTTTTTAAAAAGCAAAACTTACTGATCCCAAACTTTTGAACTCTAGTGTGTTTATATATGTAAAAACATAAAAAAATAAAAAAATTTGATATATCTTGCACCCATATGGAAAACAAAAGGTGTTATTTGTATTAGATTAAAACAACCCAGGAACCTCCTCCTTTAGCTCAGTGAGATGCACTGAGAATACATGAATAGTTAAAGAGCAGCATGGGAAATAAACATGATCAGCGGTGGTCAGTCTCTGCCAGCCAAGCGCTGTCGGCTTTGCACGTCCATATCATTTGTGCTGCTCTGGAGGGAAGGGATTAAACACTGTGAAACTCCACATACTGCCTCAGAAAAGAATGTCATAACCACTCAGTCTTCTGAGCTAAAATTCTCTGAGAAAATAATTTCGGTGCTTGCTGGTAGAGCTCAAAAGCCCTGGCGATATTTAAATTGCAGTAATCAAATCCCTCAGTTGGTCTCAGCATGCCGCCACTGATTACCGCTCACAGATGCTTTTTAAGGGTACAAATTACTGTCCAAAATCAAATAGGCTGAAATATGCTGAGTTTTTGCATGGTAATGTGTTTCCCTGGAATAAATCATAAAATATCTCATAAAAGTTTGGACAGCTGTGTTAGTTTAGTTCTGTGTTCTCTTCTCACACAAGTAGTTTTAATATCAAGACCTAATGATAGTTGCAGGCCTAATACTGATACTTTAAATGGCATAAACAGGAACTTTACAGAGCAAAACAACAACATCAACAACAACAAAATCATAAACATCTAGTGTACCTTTGCTTTCAAATGGAAACTTCACCGCGACTTTTTGAGAAAAAGGTCTTTGAAAATCGAGTAATTTAGTCTTAAACTGAACACTGCTTCCCCGGAAATTACAGGGTGTTTTCAAGCAAAAATCTCACAAAGAATTAGAGAGAGGAAGTTCTGAGTAATTTTCTCATAACGTCATCAAAGCTGCCTTTAGGAAAGAGTATTCTTCAGATGACATTGATTGAATAAGCAACAAAGAAAAGGCCTTTAAACAGCTCTTTATAGATGAATGCCTTTAGCGTCAAGTCAAAAGTCACTGTAAGATTTGCTTTGTGATGATTCGGTTGCTTTCAAAGGGAAAAGCTGCTTGGGCTGACATTCCATTTGACATTTTTAATGCCGCCTTAGTGTTGTTTTGAGTCATTGATCATTTATACATGTTGAAAAGGGCACTGTAGGTTTGTCAGATGCTGGCAGGATTATTCCTATTTCACACTTCAAATACTCTGTTTGTAAAAAAACAATTATAATAATTATTGAATATAATAAAACTATAATAAAATCTTGTAAATGATCAGATTTACTTCCTCATATGTTAAAGCAACACCAAGGAACTTTTCCTCAGCGATCGCCCTACAGGTTGGAAGCGGAATTGTCCATTACCGCTGTCGTAAATAATTTAGCCTATCGCAGCCTACTGTCGCACGCACGCTGTTTATCCAGCACCGGCTTTGGAATCAACAATGGCAGACATCCCAACCTGCAAGAAGTCTTGGTGACTGGATTGTTGACGGGGGGGGGGGGGGGGGGTTGACTAGCTTTCGTGAGGCACACTCGCAAGGTCTCTCGCTCTCTCCCTCTCTGCCGTGCTCGCGCTATGTATGTTATGCGCGCAGTATGTTCTGTCTCGCATGCGCGCTCTAGATTCCGGCAGATTTGAACTAACTTGCGGGTATCAGGGAGACGCTATAGACTTGGGATGTCTGCGATGGCCATAGACAAGTTGAGGAAGTGGTGGGGGAAGTGACGTATGCCGTAAAGCAGTCGAGTTTTGTAGTTCTTTTTGTGCTCGGGTTACTACCCGAAACCCGAAGTTACATAGTGCGAGTAAAAGCGATACAGACCCCGTCAGGCTATGGCAGATGTGTCATTTAACCTATTGTAAGTCGATGTACCATCACAAGGGTCTTGGAAATATATTATGAAGGTTGAAAAGTTCCATAGTGTTGCTTTAATTTAAAGAAACAATAATAATAAAAACACGGCACACTGCTTTATCTGCTTTTTTGGCCGAGGATCAAGTTTGGATGCTCCTTCATTGAAATTCAGAAGTTGAATTGCAATGTAAAAAACACAAGTACAAGCAGTAACAGACACCCTAATAAAAAAGTTGCTCTGTTTTTGCTGAGTCTGATGCTTTGTCCTTATATAGCAAATAATGAGCGCCGTTTCCACCCCATCAATATCTCCCTTGTTTTGTATTGTTCTCTGCTGGTTTTGCCTGTTTGTTCCAAACTTGGTAGGGGTTCAAGGACTAAACTGACCCTTTCACAGTTTTCTCTCTGCTGTTCCCGATAAATCCATATTGTTTTCTCCCTTTCTCACACTCACTGTCTCTTCCCCTTTCCCCAATTTAGTTCCTCTTTCTCCTCCCTCGCTTTTCTCCATCATGATAATGATGACCTTGAGAATTACTTGGCTATTATAATCGTCCCCGTCATGATGCTTATGTGCTAGATTAGAGAGACGGTGAAAGATGTGTGTATTTGAGTGTATTTAATCATGCACTTGTGTTTGAGTGTGATGGACTCCTGTGGTCCAACTGTATCGCGTGCAGTACTGCATATTAATGAGTGTGCATTTCTCATCTGACGCATCCTTCCTTTTGCTCTGTAAGAACCACGAACAGAAACCGCACTGAGGTTGCTTTGCAATCAGATCTGACCGATCTCATTATAACACGGCAACGAGTTTTCTAAACTAATCTTGGACCTGCAAGTGATATATTGAACTATGCATAATGACCTGGCACATTGCCTGATATATCCTATGATCTCCCTCTTTTTTTAATAGAGGTATAGCAGCAGGTTGGATCCTGTCCTCCTTTTTTTTCTTCTGTCATTTACCAGATGGACTGCAGGAAGGCCGTCGTGTTCCCTGAGCCTGCCATACATTATTAATGATACAAATCATTAAGAACTCTCTCTCTCTCTCCCTTGCCATCTCTGTCAATCTTACAAGCCCTTTCTGTGAAGCATCCTTAAAAACACATGCTCAACTCACCCACACATACATGCCATGGTTTCTTCTTCTGCCTTTTGTTATGATCAGAAGGATTTCTGACCCATGAGTCAACGATGTATCATTAATGTGCTCTCATATATTCATAGCACGTTCTTCAGCCGGATTGAAGTATGACTAAAAAGCCCTTGGCCATTGCTTTTTAAGCCAGTTCCTTATCCATGTGTGTATTTTGATTTAATTATAATAATAATAATAATAATAACAATAATAATAAAAACGAATAATAATGTATTTTTTATTATTATATGGTTGTTACTATTATTATTATTATCTCTGTTATTGTTTTTTTTTATTTATAATGTATATTTATACATAATCAGATAGTCTGATAATCAGATCAGATAAGTTACATAATCAGATTACTTTTTTCAAGTAACTAGTAAAGTAACACATTACTTTTACATTTAAAAAACTTATTAAATTATTTTTTCAAATAAGTAAATGAAATTACTTTGGTCTCCCTTTTTTTTTTTTTTTGACTAACAGCTCTCCTGTACTCATGTCGAAAGAAATCGGGAGTAAAGCTTGACTATTGTAATGTTCTTTTTTCTGGACTACCAGCACACTCTATCTCACGTTTGCAATATATTCAAAACTCTGCTGCAAGATTACTAACTTACACTAAACAATCTGCTCATATCACCCCAATTCTGTTCAAACTCCACTGGCTGCCCGTGTCATCCCGTATTACTTACAAAATTCTTCTGCTTACCTTAAGTCACTCAATGGTCTTGGTCCTTCCTATCTCTTTCACTTACTTTCTCCTTATATTCCTCCTCGAACTCTCCGATCTTCTGGCTGTGAACTCCTCTGCGAGCCGAGATTTCGTCTTTCATCTATGGGTGACCGGTCTTTTTCCGTTATAGCCCCTAAGCTATGGAACTCTCTTCCCCTGGCTCTTAGGACAACAACCAAGCTGCATGAATTTAAGTCTAAACTCAAAACCCATTTCTTTCAACAACAGTATTATCAGTCATGACATGTTTTTCTTAACTCTGTATTACAGTCATAATGTTAATTTAGGTACCATTAGTCTTTTGTATCTTTACTTCAACTGCCCACCTTTCAGTCTGTCTGTAAATAGTGTTGTTTCTGTTTTTTTGTTTTGTCTGTATTCCAAATGTAATGCGATATGCAACTGCAATCGCTCATTTTCTTGGACTGGCCAAATGTCTATTGTCCATTTATGTGTGAACTGATTGTTTGTTCTTTACTGTTATTGTGAATCGTCCTTGAGCTTGGGAAAGGCGCTATATAAATTAAACTTATTATTATTATTATTAAAGGTGCAGTGGCATTGTGTGGGCCGTGTGAACTTATCGTAGATCTAGACTAAATGTGAGCATGATTCATCTTACTTGCACAAAAACAGATTCAGTGTTCTTCTAAATGAAATGCAAATACAGTTTATGCAGACCTGCAATAATTAAATATGTTAAACAACACAAACATACTTACCCCCGGTTTCACAGACAATGCTTAAGATTTAAAATGTTTTTAAAGTTTAAAAAAGCCACTACAAATGTCCTAATTTAACTAAAGCATAATCCTGGCTTAATCTAAACCCTGTCGGTGAAACCGGGCCTTTATGTATTTAATCTCACTTTATTAACAAATGTCTTTGCTGCTGACCTTCGATGATCCAACAATGCTAAGCAAAAATGGCTTTAGTTAAATGGCATTTGTGTTTCATTTTTTATTTATTTTATGCTGAAGTTGCAGTGTTGAACTTTATTCTCCTGCGTCATATTCTTCTGTGATCCAGAGTTGGCAGCACAACTGAAAGTTTTCTTTGAGCTGCGTTCTCAACTGTACAGGCGTGAATTTGCACTTCCTTTAGCCTGAGGCTTATTCATTTCACTTTTGGCATGAAAGGACCTTTACATTTGCCAAAAACAGAACTTTTGTTTTTTTCTCTTTTTTGTCAAACAAGCAAGCACAGCCCAGTTGAGAAAGAGTAACGTAAAAGTAACGTGAAAGTAAAAGTAACTTTCCATAAAAAGTAACTAAGTAATGTTGTTGTTGTTGTTGTTTTTTACATATAATAAAGTAGCATATTTTAACTTTGTCCTATTATAACTTCGACTATTGTTTGTTAGTTAATTTTCCTTTTTTTAATTTAAAATATTTGTTAACTATATCATGAAAGATCTGATATTCCCATTCTCAAATAGGCCTACGTGTAATTAAATCTATAAAACACCAGTTTATTGACTAATGAAATGTTAGTTGATCTATAACTGGCGATGGGTGCCTCTGCAATTCAGAATTGTCGGATTTACAACGGATTTTGTCTGCTACATTTATTCACTTCTCCCAAAAGGCATGAAAGTAAGTGGCCGTTTAACTAGGAAAAGTTAACTTTAAGTTAATATTATATCTAATATTATTAAAACATGTCGTCAAATTATAGCCATTGGAAAGGATTTAATATTGGCACTTTCCATGGTTCTGCCTCCAGCCAAAGCACGAATGCAGATTTGAATTTAGCAGTTGATAATGTGTCACACTGAACGTTCTAATCACACCTGTGAGATCGAATCAAATGCAACAAAATATGGAAGCTGCATTCAAAATCTATTTGGCTCAAAAATCCTGTTTGAATGGGCATGACGCCTCTGATCATATCGTTTGTGATTTGATCGATGTATGGATCCATATCGATGTATTGTTACACCCCTA